>NW_026068148.1:856825-968657 GCF_014885135.2 Alexandromys fortis
TAACATGACTACAAGCTTAAGTATTAGCGATGATTATCCATTAACAACCTATATTTCCTAATTATACATTACATTTTTAAATGAACTACACAATCACAATACCTTAATCAAGATCAAAAATACATATACATATAACAAAATTGACCATAAAATCCATACCAATGCAAATTATTCATATCCATATCATATCCCCCTTTAAATGTAAAAGAACATTTATAAACAATATTTGGGAACATGGGTGTAGTTTTTTCTCTCCAAACTGCTTCCTGCTGAATAGGGGCGTCGTTAATTAGGTCATTCATGATATAACCTGTGTGCTAGTTTCATCTCAGTTGGCAATTAAGTGAAGCAATTTTTTGAGGGTATTCACAGCAACCTTTCAGGAGGGCGTGGTCTATCATACCAAATCAGAATAGATGCAATCCACAGGGTCACATCCTCTGTGAAAACAAAAGAAGGACTTTTCCAAAGGATCATAACCTTAGATCCAAATTCTGAAGTCAAGATACCTTTAGAACATATGTGCAGGTTCAGCCTAGCAGCCCATATAATGAAGTGTCTCTCTGTACTTAGCTCCTTCACAGTCAAAAATTTTAAAGAAAACACAATGTACATAATCCAGACTCTCTGTGAATTTTCCATTTTCACGTGGCTTATTTTTACTTTATTTCTCTTAATCTATAACTATTTGTATTGTCTCTTTAAAGACTTTACCTTTTTTTTTAAGACATTAACTTTATTCTTTATATTCTTTTTTTTTCTTTCCCAAGCCTATGTACATTTATCCAACAATGTGATCCATAGAGGTCTTTTATGTCTGAATCTGTCCTATTGTGAATCTGTAATTTTTTTACTATCCAGGAGCATTTTTTAAAATGTTAAGCACTTCTTAAAAACTTAAGTTGCACCATGTACAGGTAATACGGTACTGCCTGTGTCCTGCCCAGTCTAAACCTTAACTGCGCTGTTATTATGGCAATTATGGTAGCTCCTGCCTGAGGTCGGCACAGTTCAGCTTGGAGCAGCCGCTCCTGCCTCAGAGCCATTTGGTGCCCCTGAACCACTCACAGTTCCAGGCACACAGCAGTCCACATTGGAGCCCCAATCAGCAGTTTAACTCTGAGACTGAGCATGCGACACAGAAACTCTTTTCATCCAAGTTACAGCAAAATCTGACAGGCAGAGCACTGTGCAGTCTGAAAACAGTCTGTATGGCCGCAGGAATCTGCCACGCTCTTCTGCCTGCCTAAGACTGATTCTGCCTTCTGCCCAGGTGCAGGCGGGGAGCGCTGAGCCATCGGCACGGCATGGTCTCAGTGCACTTTCCATCCGATCCCAAGCGGGAACACAAACATCCAGTTCCATAATTTTTTTGTTTGTTTTAAATTAAGCTCTCTCAGGTTTTTAAGTGGATTTAGCCCATCACGTCTGGGCGCCACTCTGTTGAGATAAGAGTGGCAGGGCTGCGTCCCCAGCACCCGGCCGCCCGCATGGCTAGGTTATGCCCCGAAATAATTACATGGAAACTGTATTTTTTTAAACACTGCCTGGCCCGTTATCTGTAGCCTCTTATTGGCTAGCTCTTACATATTATTCTAACCCATTTCTAATATTCTGTGTAGCCCACGAGGTGGCTTACCAGGGAGGATCTTAACCTGCATCTGTCTGGAGTGGGAGAATCACGGCGACTCCCTGATTCAGCTTCTTTCTCCCAGCATTCTCTTCTGTTTACTCCATCCACCTATGTTCTAACCAATAAAATGGGCCAAGGCAGTTTCTTTATTATAATTAACCAATGTCCTTCCTCCATCAAGTGAGTGTAGTTGGTTTTTTTTTTTTTTTTTATTACTCTTTACTCTTAGGGAGGTCTGCCACCCAGCTCCCAAATAATCACTCGGAGACTTATTCTTTGTTATGAGTGTCTGGCCTTAGCTTGGCTTCTTTCAAGCCAGTTTTTCTTGACTTAGATTATTCTTTCTACTTCTTGCCTTTGGGCTTTTATCTTTCTCTACTCCATATGCCTTTCTTTACTTCTTACTCCATGACTTGCTGTGTACCTGGGTAACTGACCCCTGATATCCTCTTCTCCTTCTCCTTTTCTTGATCCTCCATCTTCTCTTCCCAGATATCTTCTGCTATATATTCTCTCTGCCTTGCAGTCCAACCTACCCTTTTCCCTGCCTAGATATTGACTATTCAGCTCCTTATTAGACCAATCAGCTGTTTTAGGCACGCAAAGTAACACAGCTTCATAGAGCTAAACAAATGCAACATAAAGAATGCAGCACATCTTTGCATCATTAAACAATCGTCCCACAGCATAAACAAATGTAACACATCTTTAACTAATATGCCACAAGTGCGTCCCTATCTCAGAAAAAGACTTTAAAGAATCCATTATTTCATATACCAGATGAACCAAGTTTTTGTCTTGTATTTTGGTAGAAATGCTGGAATGCAAAGCCTTTAGAAGTTAAATATGTATGCTATTACTGAGCTATAGCCCAACTCCTACAGTAGGAACTCTTTATCTAATGTTATTTTAAGATAAAAGTTAATGGGTATGAACAATCAATTCTAAACTATCATGGCCCTTGAAATAAATAAAGCTTTACATAATGCATAAATGGAAAGGCCTTAAATTTTTTTTGAAAATTCCAAAGTTGCAAATATCATGACATTTGTTCAAAAATGCTGTGTCACATATTCAATGACCATAACACATCTGAGAAGTTTAATATTGGTAGTTACTAACTTAGAGTTCCCTTTCTACCTCAAGCATGTCCTTTACACATAATCGAGGATCATTCATTGCATTTGACCATCATATCATTTCAGCTTATTTTAAACTCAAAGTCATGCTGCCTTTTTGCTGATAATAGCACAGATCATCCCCTAGCCTTGAAAGCAAGCAGTCCATGGTATATGTAAAATAACATCCTGAAATCCATACAAGCAAGTGGAATAGGTTTGCAATTCCTCTTCAGATAGCCATTTGATCTGCCCAGCAGCCCCTTGAAAAATATCTATTTACAGAGATTTTGGTCTTTTTGTGTTCACTTATTTATTTAAGGGTGTGGGGTATGCGCATGTGCACATACATGTGCAAGAGCACATGTAAACATTTCACAACATGCATGCCACTGTCAACTTGAGGCTGGTTGTAAAATGCAAAGGCAAAGAATTTGGTTTGGGGAAAAGTGACACATAGATACCTTGTTGCTCTAAAGAATTTTAGAAGAACCTTCAGTTAAAGATGGAAAAAATTGTTTTTTCCATTTGCTAATGGCTTTAGTTGGTGAACAATAAAAATATTCAGTTCTCTCATAAACCTCCCAGTATTATAAACTAAAAAAGCTTTCTTAACCCCATCTCCACCTCTTGCAAATAACCATGATTTATAGTTTGGTATATACACATCTGCCTAGAATATGTAAATATGTAATTTTTCAGTTGAATTAAGTGAGATTTTTGCTCACAATATATATTTTTACACTCAGGATCTTCAATAGATGCATATATTCATATATATTCTATACATAAAGTATTACCTATATTTTAAAATTAGATTGTAAGTCATTTTGTTGTTGAAATATCATTTATTTAAATAGCCTTCTACTATTGAATATTTAGGTTGTTTACAGTGATTTGTTATTACTATACTATACTATACTATACTATACTATACTATACTATACTGAAGAACCCTGTGTATAATCTTTCTGCAACCCCCTCCATCTATGCCATCCTTCATTCTTCCACCATCTTGTTTTTTGATTTTTCACTTCTAGTAATTGAACCCAGGGTTTTCTACATGCTAAACAAATGCTCTACCACGGAGTCATACCCCTATTAACTTTTCTTGTATTTTAAGGTAGGATCTTACTATACAGCATAGGCCAATCTCAAACTCATGATCCTCCCGCCTCAATTCCCTGAGTAGATGGGTTTAGAGGCATGTACTACCAACCCCTGTAAGATTTATTTCTCAAAGTGGATTGCCAGATCAATGTGATTTGTACTTATAGGGTATATGTAATTCGAGTTTATATAGCTACTTCCGGGTTGTCCTCTACAGAAGCAATTACAGAGGCTAAAATTAGACATATCTATATTTCCCGGTTTTCTGTCTCTCCCAACTTGCATTTGTGTCTTTCATAGGATCATGCTGACATTGAGTGGAAATTTGCAAGAACAAAGCTCTGGATGAGTTATTTTGATGAAGGTGGTACCTTGCCACCTCCTTTCAACATTATCCCCAGCCCCAAATCATTTATGTATCTTGGCAACTGGTTCAATAAAACCTTCTGTCCAAAAAGAGACGCTGATGGAAGACGAAGGAGACACAACTTGAGAAGCTTCACAGTAAGTAAAAAAAAAATCTGTCTTTTTTTTTTTTACAAGAAACTGTTATGTTCCTTACCCTTCTTTATGACAGTTCCTATCATAAATATTATAAAATAATTCCAACTAATGTTCTTGTTATCTGCCAGGGAGGAGCTATTGTATCATTCTACCATCCTAATATTTACCAAATTCTTGGGGTGGGTAAATGGCTAAGTGCTAGCCAACTGATGGAAACCTCTCTGTCCATTTTGAATTACAGGAACGCCATGCTGATAGCCTGATCCAAAATCAACATTATCAGGTACTGCTTACCCATGGGGGATAAACACAACAGTTTTTGATCAGTTCTGTGAGGGTAGAAAAGCAAACTCTACTCTAGCTATATCTAAACTTAACTTGAGTAGGAACCCTGGAAAGACTAATTCACTCAAGACTGAAGTAATTCATCAGGTCAGAGTCAACTGCTTGATATCTCTGTTGATATCCCTTTAACACTACCTCGTATGGATGTGAGTCAGCCATACCTTAGAAAGCTATCTTCCTTGAGATTAAGCAGCAGATGAGTAGTTGCTCAGTCAATGAGTAAATGAGTACCTATTGCACACAAGACACTAAGACACACATTAGATAAATCATTGTGGAATAGCAAGACACCTTAGAAGCCTATCATCTTTCAGGGATGAGAGATATTACTTCATTGAAGCTAATAAAATTAACTGACCAGATGGACAAAAACTTACTGCGAACAAAAAGTACACACAACAATGGGAATACACAATAAGTAGCAAATACAGAATATGAGGAAATTATTAGCAACTTCAGTGAAGTAAAAGACACAGATCTTTCTAAATTATAAACATGACTTTAATCAAAGGAGCAGATATGTGCTTCTGATGGGACCAACCAGAAGGCAACTAAGCACACAGATATGTGAGATATTTATGGAAAGTAATCTTTGAAAATCTCAGATAAAAGGCTATATTTAACGTTCTAGATCAAAATAAATGCAGAGTAGGGGACATATCTCAGGTGGCAGACTCATTGCCTACCACACATCAGGCCCTGAATATGATCCCCAATGCCATCTAAACTGAGTGTGATGGGGGCAAAAAGATCAGAAGTTCAAAGTTATCCTCAACTATGTAACAAGTTTAAAGGTCATCTTGAGTTACATGAAACTTTATCTTAAGAAACCCAAACAGAAAAATATCCTACAAGGTTTAAAGGAAAGGAAACTCAACCTTATTCCACAAATGGTTTCCCAAATTTTATTCATCTTAGGCACAAATAGCAATGAGCAACACAAAGTACAGTGTTTCAAAGGTGACCCTTTCCTCACTATGTCTAACTCCATCTCTAATCATGATAGAAAATGCTAACACCTAGGCAAGATTCATTGCTTTTACTTTCTGCTTCAAACATCATTAACAGGACATTTCCTGGGCATCTCACTGACTTATTGAAGTTCACCGAGTAGCAGAAACGGTAGCCACAGCATTATTAACTATTACTATAGACTCTGGAATCAGCTTGAAGTAGAACTAAAATCTAATTTTTCCATTGTCTAGCACTGTGATCCTGAAGACGCCAGTTAACAACACTAAGCCTCAGCTTCTTCATTTGTAAACCAGGAAGAAAAATAAAAGCTAAATTACAGAGTGGTGAAAATTCAGTGAGGGTGTAAACAAGGAATAACAGTAAAAGCTAAATTATGGGCCTGGGAAAATTCAGTGGGGATGGCGCCTGGCACATTGCAGTAAGCAGCAGCAATCGTCAATACCAACCTGGCAGCCATGTGTGTTCCATTAAACATTAAACCTGAGACTAATAGAGGCATTCCCTGTAAAAGTGAAGTGTAGGTTGAGTCTATAAAACATTATCTTGATCATAAAATTACTAGTTCATGATAGGTGGTGATGGCACATGCCTTTAATTCTGGCACTTGGGGGGCAGAGGTAGGCAGATCTCTGTGAATTGCAGGCCAGGCTGGTCTGCGGAATGAGTTTCAGCATAGCCCAGGCTACACAGAAAAAAAAAAACTGTCTCAAAACACAAAACAAAAATTTACTAACTCACTTAGTGACTCCCAACTTCATGAAGAGAAAAAAGCCCTATTTCACTAAAAGTACTAAAGTTTAATCCATCCCAGAGGAATGGATATTGAATTGAATATGAGCATTTAAGGGCTATAATACTTTCATCACACACACACACACACACACACACACACACTACATGCTTACTTTATACTTGAGTAGAAATTCTTCCTTTGGGGTAAATTTAATGGTAACTAGCACACTCTGCCACCAAAATTCAGAGATGCAATGACTTAGTAACTCAATGAACTTAAGTTTTTTGGCAGAAAACTGCTAGGTACAGTGAGGATTTCCTATGGCAAAGATGATCTAAGTGAGTCTTCTGCGAGGATTCTTTATTTACCTGATAGTCTGAACAGGAAACTGAATACCTCGTCATGCTTTCTCAATTCCAGGAAGTTATCAGAAATTTAGTCAAGAGATATGTGGCTGCAATGATAAGAAACTCCAAAACAAATGAGGGATTAACAGAAGAAAACTTTAAGGTAATTTAATCATGAAGTGGGTAAATCTCTCTCTCTCTCTCTCTCTCTCTCTCTCTCTCTCTCTCTCTCTCTCTCTCTCTCTCTCTCTCTCTCTCTTTTCTTCATATAGTGCATGAGGGTGTCAATTACAAGTCTTATTATTCTAAAAATCATTCTTTATATTTTTTTTAAAAAATTGAGTTTCTGTGAGTGTGCATTGTCTGCACATTTGTTGTCTAGGTGTCAGATTGCCCCTGGGAGTGGTGGTACACAGGTTGTCAAGAGCCACCATGTGGGGAGTGGGAACTGAACGCAGGTCCTCTGGAAGAGCACAGTTCTCTTAACCACTAAGCCATGTCTCTAAGTGCCTGCAATTCTTATTCTGTCTTGGAATTATCTGCCATCCAGTAAGTGGAGAGAATTTTTCCTTTTCTAAAAAAATTATGCTTATAATTGAAATAGAATATTACTTTTCATCCTTCCTCCTGCTCCTCCCAGCTACACACATTCATATCTCTCCCATATTCCCAACTCTATAGTTCATAGCTTCTTTTTTGTTTCATATATGTATATGTATATATACATATATACATATATATATACATACATACAATTTTTTGAGTATAAACAGAGACTTGCTGTTTTTCTGGATGCCCAGACATGAATAATCACACAAAACTATATTGATTACAACACTCTTTGGCCAAAGGCTTAGGTATATTCCTAGCTAGTTCTTACATCTTAAACTAACACATCTCTATTAATCTGTGTATCACCACGAGGCTGTGGCTTACTGGAAAGGTTCTGGCATCTTTCTCCCCCAGCAACTACATGGCATCTCCTTGACTCCACCTACTCTCTATATATCTTTGTTTGGTTTTCCTGCCTGGCTTTACTCTGTTAAACCACTGGCCAAAACAGCATTATTCATTAAACAATAAAAGCAACACATATACACAGAAGGACATCCCACATCATTTTGTGTTTTTGTTATTTACATTTATATGGCTTCAGTGTTGATCACTTTACACTGAACAACCATTTAGGGAATTCTTCTTTTCATAGTCACTATTGCCTATAATTTTTTGTCTCAGATTGGGGCCCCACACATTTTGGGGTCGAGAGGTTTTTATCAATGTCTGTTACAATCAGTTTTACGACCAAAGTGAACCTGTTCTTTCATTTGATAATATCAGGGTGGAGAATAATTTACTTAACTGATATAGCAAGAATGCATGCTAAGGGATAAGGCAGCTAAGAGAAAATGCCTGGAGACCTTAAATGCCTTCTTTAAAAGATCGGCAATTAAATCCAGAATATGTATTTTTAAATTTTAAGTCTAAAGAAACTACAATTACATAGTAGAATTTTTCCACTCTTGGTATAAACCTAAAAGAGTGATTCTCACACAGGGGCATTTATGTAGTTAGGGCACATTTGGCTGTCTGGAAATGTTTTCAATTGTCATACTAGCATCTAGTGGGTACAAAGAGGGTTGCTACTAACAATCCCACAATTAACAAGATAGCTTTCCATCATAGAAAACTATCCTACCAATTTGGGTGGTGGTGGTGCACACCTTTAATACCAGCACTTGGGAGGCAGAGGAAGGCGGATCTCTGTGAGTTTGAGGCCAGCCTGGTCTACAAAAGTTACTGCCAGGACAGCATCCAAAGCTACACAGAGAAACCCTGTCTCAAACAAACAAACAAACAAAAACTATCCTGCCAGACATATCAGTAGAGCCTAGAATAAAAACCCTATCCCAGGATCCATGACACATGCACACACAGACATATAACATCCCTGGAAGGCATTCAGGAATTCTATTATCTTAATCCACAGATGGAACTTAGGTGTTGAAGACCAATGTGCCAATCACTTTGCTAAGTTATTATTGCATGTCAGTTCATGAGTATAGGGGCTAGGGGAGTTAGAAAAAGGAAAATGGAGATGGAGAGGTACCAGGTACCGAAAAGCCCTGTAGTCCATGATACAGTATTTATAGTGTTTCCTAAGACAAGACATGTTACCAAGACATTTTAAGCATGTGAATGACTTGATCAGATTTAAACTTTGAAAACCTCTAAAGGAACAAGTTAATAGTATACAAGCAGCTGTCTCATCACCTGATACTTCGTTTCTTCAGTTTCCTTCCTGGATCCTAAACGTCTTCTCTTCTTCAGCTGTCCTTTTACTTCAGACACTCAGGAGAGCCAGGTTTCTAATCAAATAACTTGTCAGCAAGCACTTTATTTTTAACATCTTGTGTGTGAGAGTGTTGTGCCTATGCATTTGTCTGCATATATGTATGTGCACCATGTGTGCACTCATGCAGGTAAAGGCCAGGAGAGGGTGTTGTTGGATCCCCTAGAACTGGAGTTACAGATGGTTGTGAGATGCCATGTGGATGCTGAGAATTGAACCCAGGTCATCTGGGAGAGGAGCCAGTACTACTCCTAACTGCTAAGCCATTTTTCCATCCCAGTTATTACTTTGTTAGGGATTAGTTTATGTTTTTGTTCCACAGGTTCTGAAATAAACCTTACCCACTGTAGTTTTTCCACTGGTCACAGAAGTCTTTCTGTGCTTAACTAATGAAAGATTTTTACAGTATAATGTGTGCTTCGTGGTTTATTACTATGTAAAACAGCCTATCCAAAATTCCAAGTATCTTCTTTAAAGACCTTTTTTTTTTTCTAACAAAACATGTCTTCTTTCTTTTGCTAGGAATTAAAACAGGACATCTCAAGCTTTCGATATGAAGTACTTGACCTCTTGGGAAACAGAAAACAACCAAGAAGAAGCTTTTCCACTAGCAGTGCTGAATTCTCTCAAAGGGATGATACCAATGATGGCAGTGGTGGGGCACGGGCCAAATCTAAGAGTGTCTCTTTCAATTTAGGCTGCAAGAAAAAGGCCTGCCATGGGGCACCTCTCATCAGAACCATGCCAAGAGCCAGTGGTACTCACGAGAAGTCAAAAGCAGAGTCATCAAGCAAACGGTCCTTCATGGGCCCCTCTTTCAAGAAACTGGGTCTCCTATTCTCCAAGTTTAATGGTCAGAGCTCTGAGCCTACTACGTCAGAGCCAATGTACACAATCTCCGATGCCATTGCCCAGCAGCATTATATGTGGGAGGACATCAGATATTCTCAGATGGAGAAAGGGAAGGCAGAGGCCTGTTCTAAAAGCGATTTGAACCTCAGTGAGGTAGAGTTAGGTGAAATCCGGGGTGCTGCTCGGAGCAGTGAATGCCCCCTAGCCTGTTCCAGCTCTTTTCACTGTGTATCCAGCATCTGCTCCTCAAATTCTAAACTTTTAGACTCATCAGAGGATGTGTTTGAAACTTGGGGAGAGGCTTGTGACTTGATCATGCACAAATGGGGTGATAAACAGGAAGAACAAGTTACAACTCGGCTCTAAGTCAAGCCCCGCCCCCATCATCTGTTCTGGAATTCAAGAGAACATTTGTAATTCCTCATTCTCAGAGGTGACCGCAAATATGGTCCCCCGCCAAGGAGTGGAACTCTTATTATTTTCCATCTTTTATAGCCACATTCTTCGTGTTCTGTTTTACTGTTATTATAATTTGCCTTTTTATATCTATAAATACTAGATCCATCTCGAAACCAACGGAAGCGGAATTGCCCCAGTCAGCAGAGATGCAGTTGCGTGCTTAATCCCTTTGCTTTGCTGTTCTTACCCTTGTCTCGTTGAAGCTCCTGGTGCCACTTTGCTACAATAGCTGCCGCACAGATTCCTGTCTTTCCTCAGGATCTCACACCCATCTCCCGACAGAGCTGAGGGATATGGTCCACAGTCCCTACCAGCTATCAGATAAGGCAAATCAACCTGCCTGTCTTTGTTGCTCTTCAGTGCTACATGCTGCCCATGCTGGTTCAATAAACACAATGAACAGCATGAAAGGGAGACTGGACTCCAAAGAATTATCAGCTTGTGGTTTCTAGGTAGACCTGGCCTTTCTGTTTTGTTTCAAGACACCATAACTTCTAATTGTGGGGACTGTTGCGGTTTTGTTTCTTAACGATGTGTTAATTTCTTAACGTGTGCCAATGAGATATTTACTCTACAGGGTGTGTCACAGCTAATAATTTAGCTGCTTTGCTTTCCCGTGTTTGTATATTTTGGTTAACTTATATATTTTAAATTTTGAGAGTATCAAAATGTGTACTTTTTTCCAAAAAAAGAAATCTTCTACTGCATTCTAACCAATAGTTACTACAGCTTAAACATTGGCAAGAAAAAAGATAATTAGCTGGTATATTTATAGCGTCCCATCTACTGTGGATAGTTTTAATCATCATTGATATAAAGGCATTTCTAAGATTAACGACTGGATTTGAAATATTTTTATCAGAAAAATGACATTTTACCGAGGTGTTTAAATATAGGGGGAAAGAGCACCTCTAATTAATTGCTTTCTGGAAAGAAAACCTAGCAGACACAATTTTAGGTTCAGATAACCTAATTCAGGTTGCAGCTGCAATATCCACTGGGGGACAGTGGAATCTGCATGTGTGAACTGTTAGAGATATAATGTAATAATCCTAGTGGATTCGTAGAACTCAATTCTGCCTTCAAAGAAACCTACATTTACACATTCAAACTCTTTCCCATAGTCCAGGAGTACTTAATTACAACACAAGTTCAAATGAATTTAGGATGAATATGGTAGCCATCTTAGGATTGATATCCACTAAACAATGGCCTACTGAGCAAGCATAGTTTTACCATCATATGTGTTGCTTGTGGAGATTAACAATTTATATGGCAGAAAAGTAAACCAGTTCATTGGGCACCACCTGTTCTTTTTAAATGTCAACACCAACAAGAATCCATCTACATTCTTGTGTAATGTCTGCTGGATGTGAAATGAGGAGCTGTTAATGTAAATGTGTCTGCAGACTTGCTTTTGACAGTGTAGTTTATGTTAAACCGATTTTCCACCTCTATCCCTAGTATTGGTGAATGATGGTAAAACTGTTTCTTGTGGAAATGAGCCAAATCACGGACAAGGGAGGCAGGAAGTGGTGCTGAATACAACTCAGATACACAGAAAAAGGAATTATGAGAGCAAAATGAACCAACACACATTTGGCAAGGGTCTGTTCCAAAATAATCTTAATCTTATCTGAAGTGCTCATATATTCAAATCCAACTGCTGCGCTACTTTACTGAGGGACTATCACAAATCGCTCCAATACTGAGACAGATTACTTTCTAAAAGAAAGAGTTCTAAACTAATTTCAACATTTCCAACTGTAAAATTTATTCTTAATGATAAACTAACCTACTACAACCGTAACTCACAAAACCACCAACAAAACCAATATATAAGCATATAGTAAAAACATCTTTCTCACAAATATATGGACTATTAACAATCTATGTGGGTTGTTAGCAAGAAGGTGTAACAGGAAAGGCAAACAAACAACAAAAAAACTGCTGAAGATTCTACAGGAAGAAAATGAAAGGTAAAATTTTGGACTCAACATTCATAGCAGCAGATGTAGTAAGATGAGGCTCAAATAGAAATATGAAAGCAGCTAGCTGAATTCTCAGGTCATCTGAAAAATACAATGTCCAAAGTAGGAGCTTCCATACAAGATCTAATCATTTTATTTAAAATACAGCTTCATCAATCCCATAGCACTACACTTCCACAACCAAGGCACTTAGTTACCTGGAGTCGAACAAGTGACAATGACATATTTAGGAAGGAGAAGCACTCAGAATTTAAATGTTTTTCATCAGTTCTACAAGCAATGGCACTAAAATCAATGCTAGTGTGGGCACACAAGGAGAGTTCTAAACCCAGGCCATCAATCTCGTTAGTTTACTTAATGTTAAAAAGGGAATAGAATTTCCTAAAGTACTAAGTTTAGACTTAACTATTTGAACCCCCCCCCCCCTTTAAACAAAGTATGACCATGGTCTCTTATTTCAGTGGTACAACAGTAACAGACCTTGTCCAGATTATTTCGGTTCAGATAAGACTAAGTACAACCTTTCCAAGAAAAATAAATGGATTTGTTTTTATTGCTTTTCATGTGTATACTAGAGGTAATAATCAAGAAGAGAGAAATATTTTAACTGCTTACAGATTCTGTTTCTTCGGTAATTTACAAAATGGGGATAGAGAATTTCTTCCTAGTCAAAATAGTGAATGCAATTTGGAGCTACAGACTTAACAGTTGATATAGGAAAGAGAAAAACTAGAAAATAGAGGCTACGCTTGATAAATTTTCTCAGCGTAGTCAGTGACCCCTCACACACCATCATATAGAAAATGTTTGTGTCAAAAGTAAGGTTATAATTATATCTCCTGAGTTTAATTTATGAAAGAAAAATTTCAGTGTTTGTACAAATGGCACTTTGACTTTGCAGATTATTTTAAAAGCTAAAACCTCTGAGTAATTACTTTATTTAAATATTTTCTGTAACAAGTGCAAAATTAGTGTCAACCTGAAATGTGTGAAAAAGAATCTTGTATAATAATTTTGTGTGTTTTTAGCTCCAGTATAAAGAAAAATATAGCATTTACTTCCCCTCCCACAAAATGTAAGGCTACATAGAAATAAGATGTTTTGTTCCTCCTTTTCCAATGTAACCATTTATACCTATTAATAAATATTGATGGACAGCATTGGGTTTTGCATTATAATTTAACCAGCAGAAAACACTAACAGACTATGGAAGTACAAAATAATTTGAAAAGTATGACTGAAAATCAATATTATTTTAATAGTTCTCACGTAAAAGGCCATTAATTACTATAAAGGGTTGAAATAGTAAAACTGAAAATGGTCCACTCACCTCAATTAATTTCAACTACAAATTTTGACCATGTATTTCACAAAAGTAGTCTTATACAGAGCTAGTGAATATCCTTGAGAAGTATAAAATTTTAAGAACTCAATTAACTATTGATAGGCTTCCCCAACCTCCTAGAAGTCTTAGCAAGAGCTGTCTGGACCTTATAACTAATATAAAATCATAGTTATTTTCAATATTTAAGACTTTTTAATTGATAATGACTTTCCATACAATATATTTTGATCATGGTTCCCCACCCCAATTCCTCCCAGATCCTTCACAGTACCCTACGCACCAACTTTGTTCTTTCTCTCTTCAAACCAAGCAAGACAACAAAAATAGAAACATTAAAACTCTGAACTCTTACTAACTTCTGAAGTCACCAAGGCATTGTTTTATTATGAAACTTTTCGGGCACAAGGTGAAAGCAGAGAATAGTAAATACAGTGAACCTAAGCTTTAACTCAAAGGAGCTTTAGCAAACAGTAGTTACCTAAGCTCAAGTGCATCTTTTCCTAAAACTACATTTTTCCACATGTTCCTGACAAGTCCTTTGAGGAAAACTCTTTGATAGTTTAGCTAAAAGACATATATGTATTGTAAATCAAGTTGCTTCCATCAAAATCCAATATTCTATAAGCTGGGGGTTGGAGGAAACAGGAGATTGTCTTTCACTATATTAGTTCTCTTACATTCTTAAACTTTTATTGTAAGAGGAAAAGAAAATGCTTCAAAGACGTATCATGTGCAATGGTCTAAATCTGACCCACAGTTAGAAAAGCCTAGATTCAGTTCAAGCTCTACCACCCTTCCAAATACATCATTTTGTTTTTATATAGATTTACATCTGAATTAAGTTTTGAAAGTCTAGTATTCACATTAAAATATAATTTATTTGCTTACATTTTTTATCCAAAGATAATTAAATGGTTATACCTTAATTATAGACTCCAAGGAAATGAAACATTTGAAATTCACAATTCTTAAATTTCAACAGTAAAATAGAATATTTTCATCTGCTCTTAATTAAGGAAAGAGACAATTAGTTTTGAGAATAAATACACACATCTTAAAATGAATCCTTCTTGCTGTGGAAACTACTTAGATTTCTGCCTTTAGCATAACCAGATTAAATCAGAAAAGAAGTCCCAAACCTTTGTTTCTCCTCCCAATAATTCAAAAATTGCTACTTGGTTAACAACAAAGAGGAGATCAGCTTTTGTAGTGTCAAGGAAAACTAAAGAGGTAAAATGTAAAAGTTAAGACTTGGGAAAGCTCCATCAGCCAAGTGCTTGCCAGAGAAGCTTGAGGATCTGACTTTGATTCTCAAAACACCCATGTAATGAGCCAGATATGGTAGTGTACATTTCTTTTTCCAAGAAGGTGGAGACAGACTGATCCCTGGCCAACCAGCCAGCCTAGCCTAATTATTGAGTCCCATGTCCCCAAGACTGTCTCAAAAGAAAGTAAGGAGATAGTTTCTGAAGAGTACTACCAGAAGTCGTATTTCAAGCCTCCACATGCATGCACAGACAGGGATAAATATACCATAACTACCCAAAAACTGTAGCCTGCCAACATTTCTGCTGTTTTTGAGTTTTTAAATTACCAAGTTATTTGCTTCCTTTCTGGTAGTTATCTTCAGTGACTACTCCAGACTTGTGCAGCAATACAGGTTACTCTAACCCTACTGCAGCCTAACAAGAAAAGAAAAAAAAATTTACTGGAATATGTTGTGTAATGTTTTCACCTTTTTGAGGGGCCCACCACCTCTCAAATAAATCATACATAGAGGCTTATTTCTTAATTATGAACACCCAGCCATATCTTGGCTTGTTTCTAGCCAGCTTTTCTTATCTCAAATTATCTTCACTACCATTTTCTTCTGGGTTTTTATCTTCTTACTTCTGTATATCTTATTTTCCTTCTTACTTTTGGCTGGCTCAGTGGCTGGTCCCTAGTTTCCTCCTTTCCTTGTTCTCTTCTTGCTCTTTTCTTCCTTTGCCTGCCAGCCCCGCCTATCCTTGCTACTGCCTAGCTATTGACAATTCAGCTCTTTATTAGGATCATCAGGTGTTTTAGACAGAAAAAGAATCACAGCTTCACAGTTAAAACAAATGAAGCATAAACAAGTCACACACCTTAAAATAGTATTTCCAACATTTCCCTTTTTTTTTCTTTCTAAACAAAAATGAAGTTTTAACCTTAACATAGTAAGATTGTATACAATAAGAGCAATTATCAAGTAAAGAGTACATGTATAATGTACTAAATCCAATTCATTTCTTTCTGGTAAATGTAAAGAAAATACTCCATAATCTATTCCATCTCAACAAGTCCAAAATTTTATACCTAACTAACTTGTTATCATAGGTATGAAAACTGAAACTATAACTATCTAGTCTTCAACTCCATCAAAGGCACCAGAAGAAAATAATATTACTTAAATAAACAAAAAAATGGATTGCAGACGACTTCTAAAAAATCTAGAAATGACATAGACATCTGACTTCCTGGACAGTCACCCAAAGTTCCTTGGCATAGCTGGGGCCATCTTCAGCCTACAGGCCAATACGATCTTGCAGACTTTTCAATGAAGCAGGAAATTTGACAGACTGTCCCACTTATATTGGCAGTTTTTCAGTCACTTTCCTCTGTGACCTGCAGAATGTCTGACAGTTCTTCTGTGAGTCAGAAACCCTGAAGATCAATCATTCCACCTTTTTCAGTCTGGCAAAGTTCACTAGTGGTCCCTTTCCTGTGAGTCCTGCATGTCCAGTTTATACAACATACTGTCAAGCAGTCCAAGCAAGAGCAGCTTCTTTCCCAAGCGGCTAATCTTGCCACAATGATAGCAAACTCCAAAAGGAATTTCGTCAATGCCCATCATCTCTGAAGTAAATTGGTGCTATCAGGAGCAGATGTGTCTCGTTGTCATGTAAAGGCTTAAATAAAAACATTTAAAAATGCCATATACTGTAGATCTTTGAAAGGTTTGAAAGCCATCTATCTAAAATCAAACTATGTATGATCTGGAAAGCATACCTAGCACATATCTACAAATTTGATTGTTATAGATGAATTAACTACTGACCTGTGTTTCTTTATTATCCTAAATAGTTCATAATGATAGCTTTCAAAAACTAGAATTTTACTTTACATTTTTATTTTTTATTTTTTTAAAATTTATTTATTATGTATACAACATTCTGCCCTGATGTATGCCTGCACGCCAGAGAAGGACACCAGATTTCAGTACAGAAGGTTGTGAGCCACCATGTGGTTGAGGGAATTGAACTCAGGACCTCTGGAAGAGCAGCCAGTGCTCTTAACCTCTGAGCCATCTCTCCAGCCCCTACTTTACATTTTTAAATAAACTACCTAGATACAATACCTTAAACAAGAGCAGAAACATATACACAATATGTTGTAACAAAAATAACCTTAAATACTTAACATACAAACATCCTTTAAACAAGAGCAGAAACACATACAATATGTTGTAACAAAATAACCTTAAATATTATCAACATATGAAAATCCTTTAAAGAGTAGAAATGATATGCTATAACAAAAATTACCTTAAATTTGTATCAATATACAAAAGTCCTTTAAACAAGAGGAAAAACATATACAGTGTAACAAATTTCAGCAGTGTAACAAAATTGACTGAGTTTATACTCATATACCAAAATCCATGCCAATGTAAAATATGAGATAGTTATTTTATCCTATATTTCTACAGTAGCCTAAATATAACAAACATCCATGACCCACAAAATAACCAAAACCACCTACAGCCATCTTTCTCTGGGGAATGTGGATGTTGTGTTCTCTAGACTGCTTCCTGTGGAATGTGGGCAAAGTATTTTTTGGATCCCCCAAAGAAAATATGAGATAATGGCCAAGTTGGAAAGACCAGTTATAACCTTTATTGATAGCTATCATCTGTCAAGTTTCAAGAGCTCTCCCCCAATCAAACCAGATCCATATCAACCTGCAATGAATCCACAGCTTCTTGTTTAAAAACTTCAAAATCAACACAATAACATACAGGATCCAGACTCCCCATGTTTCCCATCTTTACATGACTTTTTTCATTTACACTACTTGTACTGTCTCTTTAAAGACTTTACTTTTTTATTATTTTTAATCTATTTCTTCCTATGACTGCCTATACCCATTTTCTTTAGCCTAAGCACATTGTCAAACACACTGGAACCAGTTTAGAAGTTTTGTTTTCCCCCCGCCCTAATCTGGACCTCTTTTGCTGTTTATCTTTAGCTATTTTTGACTGCACACACCAACTTTAGATTGCTAAGCTATACCTAGATCCTCTGCGTGCTCTAGCAACTGGCTCTGCCCACTATCAGTTCAGGTCATGAGAGACAAGCCCAAAGCTTGTCTGAGGTTCCTAAGAACTTCTTTAAACCTTGCTAGCTATGGAAGCCAGAACTTGAATTGTCACAAGCCTTTTTTTAAAAAAAAAACTTGTTTCTAGTTTAGTGCTGCTAGCTGAACATTAGCACCTCTTAAAGTTTTTTCTTTTTCAGCTTCCACAGGCTCTAGATATATTTTTGAGCCCCACAATGGAATGCAAAAATTACTGTGTGATGTTTTACTCTTAGCTTTTTGAGGGCCCCTCCACTCAACTCCCAAATAAATCATACAAAGAGGCTTACTTCTTAATTATGAATGCCCAGCCATACCTTGGCTTGTTTCTAGCCAGCTTGTCTTAAATTATCCCCAACTACCTTTTGCCTCTGGCCTTTTATCTCTATTTCTATATCCTTTCTTTACTTCTTTCTGTGGCTTGCTGTGTAGCTGGGTGGCTGGCCTGATGTTTTCCTCCCCTTGTTCTTTCCCTCATTCTCTCACCTCCCACATTTCTCCTTTTATTGATACTCTATCTGCTAGCCCTTCCCCACCCCTCCTCCTGCCTCACTATTGGCCATTCAGTTCTTTATTAGGACCATCAGGTGTTTGAAACACAGTAACATAGCTTCAAAGTTAAACAAATGTAGTGTAAACAAAAGTCACACACGTGAAAATATTCCCCAACTGCAACAACTTAAAGTTTGCAATAATAAAAGCATACAACAGAAAACTTATGGCAGATCACTTCATAAACATATAAATCCCTGACCCATATTTTCAAAATGTGTCGATAAAACCGGACTCTCTGAATATGGCGGACAATGAGGGCTGCTGAGAAGCCAAGGACAATGCCACTGGGTTTTGATCCTACTTCATGTTCTGGCTTTGTGGGAGCCTAGCCAGTTTGGATGTCCACCTTCCTAGACCAAGATGGAGCGGGGAGGACTTTGGACTTTCCACAGGGCAGGGAACCCTGACTGCCCCTCAGACTGGAGAGGGAGGGGGAGAGGAGTGGGGGGGAGGGGAGAGGAGAGGGAGGAGGGGGGAAAAGGGAGACGGGGAGGGAAATGGGAGGCGGGGAGGAGGCGGAAATCTTTTTTTTTCAATAAAAAAATTATATTTAAAAAAAATACATTCTAAAAACACTCTTTAGAAGCTTAGTGAAACATGAATTGACTTGCTGTATTAGTTTAGAAGTGTTGGGACACTCAAAACATCAGAGAATGGTTACTTTATGCTACATGAACCAGTGTTCCATCATTTGACTTGTTTCAGGGTCTTCCTTGGGCCATCCACACTGGACTACAACTATGTGACTGAGTCCGGCCTATAAGCCACTGATTCTTTTCCAAGCACTTGACTGCTGAAATTGCAGGTGTATACAACCTTGCTTAGTTGTCATCCAATTTCCTTTATTGAAGGTTTCAGATGCCACTGTAGTTTTACCAAGAGCGAGCAAGAACAAAAACTCTTAACAAGAGACTAGCAAGAACTTAATAATTTTTTGTTTTCGGGTTTTATTTTTTAATTTATTTATTAATTAAAAATTTCCACCTCCTCCCATTTTCCTCCCCCTCCCCTCCCCTTACTCCCCCTCCCTTTCCAGTCCAAAAGCAGTCAGGGTTCCCTGCCCTGTGGGAAGTCCAAGGTCCTCCCCCCTCCATCCAGGTCTAGGAAGGTGAGCATCCAAACAGACTAGGTTCCCACAAAGCCCGTCCATGCAGTAGAATCAAAACCCAGTGCCATTATCATTGGCTTTTCAGTCAGCCCTCATTGTCAGCCACATTCAGAGTCCGGTCCATTCACAGGCTCGTTGAGTCCCAGTCCAGCGTTTTACGTCAATAAAGTCTTTTATTCCCTAGCCAGCAGACTACACAGGAAACTTGCCCAAATCATATAGCCATATTTATTTGCTTTGTATGCACAAAAAACATGTACTGAAGTCAACAAACTTCAATTAGCAAGGACAATAAACAGCTAAAGAGGCCAAAAAAGGAAAACTGGTAAACGTAGGGACTTCACCAGAACTATGTAAGGTGGATTAGGTCTTTGTTCTCATTTTGGCAGGTGTTGGGGTCCATGTGTTGGGCTCTTAGGTCAAATTGGTGGCTTGATGTCTCCAACATGGCATCAGTTGTGCTAATTAATGTTTGGGTGCCTGCTATATATTAAATATCTGAAAATACAAAAGTGAGATAAATTTCTCACCCAATCACACAAGGATGCAAGGACCAGTCTGAACCAGGCAAGTGTTTCTAAAATACAATTCCACAGAAAAGGATACCAGCATAGATAGTAGGCAAAAAGGGGGCTGGTGTAATGATTTGGCATGAGATAGTAGTTCTTAAAATCCTAATTGCAAGAAATACTGGCCCATTTTCCCAAAGACTGCTACTCCAGAATGGCAAGCTTTGCATTCTTCTAGCATAATCCTCTTCCCTCATTCCCCATCCTATTGGTTAAGAAAATAAAGCTTTATCTAATGAATATCTTGGGGCTTGAGATTAACCCCTTTTCTGATTGGAGGCTTGGACTCAATTGGCCTGCAATTTGCCAACTTTCAGAGTTCCAAAGACAAGCAGGTGCAAGTTGCCAGCAAGGAGAGAAGAGCCTAATGTCTCCTGCTTATCTGTGACTCTATAATGAGCTCTAAGCACACCCCATAATGAAAATTGGCCATAATGATTTATTTCTTGCAGACCCTAAACCAAAAATCCCAACTAGTACTGTGTCCATTATGAAGTAGAACTCTAATATACTGATTCATTCGGAACTCATTAGTTCAATCATCCTGAGAATAGCAGACTGAAGGCTAGGTATCTTTCTTTGTAATGGATTCCATTCTAGCACAGTTTAAGCACCTCATGCCTTAATGCCCCCAATATTTTGCTGTTCTGTTTGGTTTCGCTTGGGTCTGGTACATAGCTCAAGAGTGAAAGCTACAATTTACCTTTAAAACAAGGTGTTATTTAGAGTCAAGGCATGGACTCAGTGAATAAAAGCACTTGTTGCCAAATTTGATTCCATGAGAAAAAATCTCTAGAACTCACAGATTAGAAAAAAGAACAGACTCCCACAAGTTATCCTCTAACCTACACATGTGTATAGATAACACTCACCCAACACACATGCACACACACACACACCACTTAAAGAAAACTTAAAAATTAAAAGATACTATTTATAAACACATTTTGTAGTAATCAAAGAATATTTTTGTTGCCATGTGTCTGGTAAACAAGTACTTGGAACAAATTAAGCTCCAAAGGGCTGGTCAATAGGAAACTTGTTTGGATACACAAAAGGGCAGGATTAAAAGAGATGATGGAGTTAGTATGTCTCATAGACAGCCACAGACAAGCATGCTTTGAGAGAGTGCATACCTGGAAGCACAAAATGCCAAGACATAACAAATGCTGACTTACAGAAAAAACAAGAAACCAAAGTTTCTTAAGGAGGCTAACAGAAATATGCTAACTCATATTCATGCTCTAGTATGTCTATCATCCCTTTCTTAGACCATATGCTTAAAATCTGTTTTAAATATCTTTAATAAACCTTGACTGTGCCTTAAAAATATTAGTAGTGTTGAGGAAGAAAAGATAGCTAAAAGAATGTATGTGCTGCGAAAGCAAAAAGCAGACTATTGTGGGTGAGAATGTATAAGGGGCCAGGGAGACAGGAGAGGACCGCAGAGAAGATGGGAATAGGAGGTCCAACAAAAACAAATTATGTTTTTAAATGCCATAAGGAAACCTAATACTTTCTTGGCTAACTAAATAATTTCAATTGGAAAAATAACCTGAATAGAACATTATCAGCAGAAAAGAAAGATATGCTAGTATTTACTGCTATGGGGCTGAAATTAAATAATATTTTAAGTGGTCTTACAACTATTCCTTACCAATTCAAGCTATAAATTCATTCTTTGTAACCACAATGTCTGCAGAAACATGTTGAAACAATCAAACATCTGGTATCCTCTTTGTTGCAAAAAGAAAACTCCACTCATTTTGGCAATTTTAAATGCTAGCTTTTATTTACCGCAAATTGTGCAAAGGACACTATAATACTGTGCAGTAGGACAGTTATATAAATCCAGTATTAAAGAATACCATATGTGGCAAATGTAAAGCAGAACACCATGTGCTTTCAAAACTTATTAATATCAGACTACAATTCAGTTCTGACAATTCTTAAAGAAATCTCATTTAATTCAAACAAATGCTTAGGAGCATAGGTTCTTGTTTTTTTCCTGTTTCTTAAATTTCTCGAAAAGTAGAAATTATTATCAATTTCAAATAGGTGATTAAGATGCACCATATCTTAAGAAAACAAGTTGTATGTTTTCTTTCTTTTAGCAATTGGCACCATCAGTTAATACAATGTTCACAAGCTGGCTAACAGAAAACTGCCTACAATGAAATTGCTCATTATAGGCACTAGAAGTACATTCATTTCAATTTTCTTATTCATAACAAATTGATATTCCCTTGTTTTAAAGAAATATTTTACTTCAAAAGTAAAATAATTTTAAAGAGATACAATACTCAACGTTTTTACCACCTACACCACTTAAGAACTAATAAGACATTTATCAACCATAAAAGTAAAAATGGCAAAGATTATTTTATATTGCCAAATTTTAATTCTGAGGTGTATAATGAGGTGTGTTAGGTAGAAGCATATAGTTAACTGGTCCAGAATTTATAGCACCATGCATTTGGGCAGAACCACCATATGCTGGACCAACTGGATGCCACATGGCAACACTGGGATAATCTGATGCCACAGGAATGCAAGGATCAAAACCTGGCAAAGCTGACCCATAGGGATCTGCCATTACTGGATAATAGACTGCTCCATGAGGGACAGGTACGGCATCAGCAACGGGAAAAGTATCTGAAATGAAAAAGGTATATATATTACACACACATACTCTATCGTAAAAACTCACTAAATATAAATGAACACTCATACAAGAAAAATTAAATATATTATTAATTATAAGAAAGAACACAAGACCTGTCAGCAAGGCTGCTCAACTGGCAGAAATGCTTGCTGAGAAGTCTGACGGTCTAGTGAGCAACATGGGAGAAAGCTGACTGACTCCTTTCTTGGGCTGTCCCCTGAGCGCTGCATGTGAATCATGGCAAGCACACATACACAAAGGCAGACATACATTCATACTCACACAAATTAAATAAATAAATGTAATTCAAATATGTTTTAAAGATCACAGAGGCCAGAGAGATGGCTCAGTGCTTAAGAGCATTTGTTGCTCTTCCAAAGGGCTTGGGGTCCAATACTCAACACCCACCATGGTAGCTCATAACCACCTGTAACTCCAGTTCTAGAAAGACAATCCACAATACCCTCTTTTGAACTCTTCAGAAAAAAATGCCCCTACATGAAAAGATCACAGCAACTACAAAGAGGAATGCTTTATTCTTGGTTTTGGTTTTTGTTGTTCTTTTGAGACAAGGTCTCTACGCAGTCTGCTTGTCCTGAACTTGCTACGTAGAACAGGCTAGCCAACAACTCAGGGATCCACCTGCCTCTGCCTCCTGAGTTCTGGAATTAAAGGAGAGTACCACACCTGGCAGGATCATTTTAGATATGAATAATAGTTTCTACAAGGTGTTTGAAATCTTCCAAATTAAAAAGTTGCATGTACATGAGCTTATATATACAAATAAATCAGGATGGGTAACATTATCTGTTCATAACTGGGGAATTCAGCACTTATTTAAGTTACAAAGATCTTGAAAACATAGAAACAAATCTTTAGAAGAAACTAGATTCACTAATAGCTCCTACTGGCTTACTAAGAGTTTTAGATTACTAGAAAGCTGTTAAACTCATAATAACAAGTTCAAGTTTGCAAAACCTCTAATTTTTATTTCAAATAATTTTCTTTTGCTGTAAATTCAGCAAGCTGCTTTTTCCCCCTAAAATGGCAGGCCCATATTTTCATTTGAGAAAATGTTGGTCAGGCCAACCATGTTTGTCTATCATTCTCTCAAGGTAAAAAAAAAAAAAAATGCTACATGTTAACAGCCCACAGTACTTGTCAATTGTGGTGACACATATAGGAAGGATTTGCCAAAATAGAAGGAAGCAGGAGGATCATGAGTTTAAGACCACATTTAAAGTCCTAGGTACCAAATGGTGATGGCACATGCCTTCTTTAATCACTGAATCACTGAACACAGGAGGCATAGGAAAGCGGATCTCCGTGAGTTCAAGCCAAGCTTGGTATACAGAGTGAGTTCCAGGACAGCTAGAGCTACACAGTGAAACCCTGTGTCAAAAACCAAAATAAAAGTCCTGGGATACACATTTTAAAAGAGAGTGGTGGCTTAGCAGTAAAGATCACTAGCTGCTCTACTTGCTCCTCTAGAGGGTCATGAGTTTTATCCCCTGCAAGCACATATTGGCTTACAACTTTCTATGAAATCCAATGCCATCTTCTTGTATACAGGCAGGCATACATGCAGACAAAACAATCATCTACAGGAAATACATAAATCTTAAAAAATAAAATCAAACTTCATTCAATTTATAGAAGTGTTTCATGACTAGTTTCTATATTTATCATGAAGAAAACTAAATACTATTAGCAAGAAAGAATGAAACTGATTTTTATAAATGAACCTCTCCGAAGAAAGAAACAAAAAATCCACATTTTATACAAACTATAGTAGTAATAAACATACTGATTTATTAGCACAACTTGTTGCCAGTGCCATGATATGGTACCAAAAGTTTTATTCATCATTGACTTTAGTACCATGAATGTAAATGTTACAAGTCAATATGGACGTTTGAATGAGAATGGCCCCTATAGGGTTGCCTATACATTTGAGTAGTTGGTAGAGCTTTTAGAACTATTAAGGAGGGATGAGGAGGTGTGACCTCCTTGGAGTTACCCCCTCCCTCCGTCTCTCTCTCTCTCAGACACACTCAGACACACACACACACACACACACACACACACACAGCCTCATGATGGTGAATCAGATGTAAGCGCTTAGCTGCTACTGCTTCAGTACCATGCATGAATGACTGTCATCATGTTCCCCACACCATGATGATCACACACTAATGCTCTGAAACTGTAAGCAAACTCCCAATAAATTCTTTTTTAAGTTGCCTTGGTCATGGTATCTCTTCAAACAACATTAGAGTAACTAAGAAAGTCAAAGAATGAGATGGGGCTACAACTCTGGTGGAACTCCTGCCTGGAATACATGAAGCCCTGTGTTCAATCTGCAGTACCACAAAGAGAAAGAACACATACAATCTTAGTATCATTTGTAAAGACTACTGGCTTCATGCATGGATTCTTTCAAAGAGCCTCAAGGATCACAAGACATCTACAAATTATATTTTCAGAACTGATAGTCTAAAAAGCATATGATTTAATGAAATATCTGAAGATTACTTTCTTGCTAGCAATCTCATTATATACTCACCATTTGTTGATACCCCTGCCTGTGTGTCATCTGCCCTCTCTACATCACTATACAAATGAGGAACACTTTGGTCTACAAGAGGTTGCTCAGTATACTCCGGATAACTCTCTACATGAAGCTGCTGCTGCTGCTGCTGCTGCTGCTGCTGCTGCTGCTGCTGCTGCTGCTGCTGCTGCTGCTGTTGCACATGTGGCACATACACCATGGAGTGCCAGTAGTTATGATGATAGCACTGGAGAAGGAAAAGGTACAACTGAAAACTTGAAAGCGCTTATTGTTCTCTATTCTTAAAGTAGGAAAATTCCTAGCTTAAAGAAATCAGGTCTCAATTCTCAGGTGTTGTAACATTGGATATGGATCTTTTACACCACCTATAGCTCACATTTGTACCAACTATAGCTATTATTTACATCAGCTATATAGCTCATTTATACCCAACTATAGCTATTATTTACACCACCTGTAGCTCTTATTTATACCACCTATAGTTCATATTTACACCTAGGGTTAAATTTAGGTGATCATATTATGGAAACCAAACATATAAACAGACTTATACACAAAGATATCACTTGTAACCTTATTTTTAAAGTAAAAATTACTGAAAAACTTAAGTAATCAATGGAGTTGAGATAATTATCCATGGCAGAATACTACACAGGCAAAAATATATATAAAGACAAAAATATATAAAAAGACAAAAAACCAGGCTGGAGAGATGGCTCAGCAGTTGAAATCACTGACTACTCTTCCATAGGTCCTTAGTTTAATAGCCAGCAACAAGACGGTGGCCCACAATCATCTATAATGGGATTCAATGCCCTCCTCTGGTGTGCAGACATAACATACAGAGCACTCATATACATGAAATACATAAATAAATTGTTTTAAAATGACAAAAAAGGTACTCATAAAAGATTAGAAAATTACATAATATGATGCAGATTTTTAATAAAAATTCAAAATCTATAAGATGTAGCAAAATTACTAATTCTTTTCTTAGCACCTTACAAGTTTCCAACTATACTGTAATGAACACTAAAACACTATCACTTTTAATATAAGAAAGTGAAAAAACGTATTATGTTATCTATCATTCATCTCCTAAAAAGGAATATACTACAACCACCTGGCTTGGTTGATGGTTTTGTTTGTTGTTGTAGTTTGTTTTTTGAGAAGAGTTTCTATATGTTACCTTTGCCCTCCTGAGCTGAAGTGATACTTCCACCTCAGCTTCTTGAGGCACATATCATAATGCCTGGCTAGGAGAATTATTCTTAAATACCTCAATCTTGTGAATTATATATAAAAGTTTCCATATGTGTGTAATAACTTTAGTTACTTTAGGGACAAGTAATTATCAAGTCTTAAACTACATTTGAAAAGAGAGTATCAAAGAACAAATACATACCCTACTATTCTTAATTTAGCTGTATGTTAAAGGAGAAAGGTTTTCTCAGGGAAATTATAGCAATGGGCTATGAATTAACTGAAACATCTTGAAGAGACTATTAGTTTAATGTCATTTGCTAAATATTCATCTGCATAATTATCAGGAAATACGCTACCTGGTTATAGGTTACATTAGTTAGAAGTGAAGTGTATTTAAAGGAGAAAAATGATCCCTGGCTCCACAAGTACCTATACCTCTCAAACTCAGGGAGGTGTTTGGCAAGATCTAAAGTTAGTGCTTTAAAAGGTTATTTAAATGTCTTTGAACTAAGTCTGATTTTCACACCAAATATAAAAATAACCATAAAGTATTAAGTAAACAATGAATCACTCATTCATTCTGGACATATACCACACTGATGGGCTGGCATATAATGCTAAATATGTAGCATAACATAATACATATGAAGTTGTTTTGCTTAGAACCAGGTCCTCATTCTCTTCAACTGAACACTATTTCATAGTAGGACAAACTGAGACATGCTAAAGAAAACTGACCAACATCATCTTCAGAGATTTCCTGAAAGGAATAAGACCTTTTTAGACATTCAGAGTATGGCTTATAAAGTTCAAAAGTCTGATTTCTCAAAAAAAGATTATTTAATATGTTATTCCTACCTGCAATCCAAGATTGAAATAGTACTGCAAAACTTTTGTATCTAAAACAAAACAAAACTTTTATTAGATTGACACAAACAATTTAAATTATCACTTAAAAGCATTTCCCTGCACATTACTAAAGTAGATATAGACAAAGACATCTCACGCACTACCACCACTCTCAATTCTGTTTTAAAGGACTATATTTTCACTTGGCATAGCTATGATCATTTTGTGACACAAGATTTAATCACTCATCACAAATTTCATTTCTGTTCTTAGTATTAGACTGATGCTACTAAAATGCCATTTTGTTACTAAGAAAATAGCTAGAAAAGGCATTTTCTTGCTTGTCTTGAAATGAAAATTTTTACTACAACTACACCTCAATTGCTAGCGCTACTACACAGCACAAACTGCTGCTCTACTAATGCTGAGGAGTGATGCCCACTGAAGAAACTTGGCATACTCACCTTGTTTTGGTTTATCATAACACACTACCACCAGAACTCCAAAGAGGGGACAGTAACCAAGGCAGGTGAAAATGAAGTAAAGCCTAAAAATGATAAAACTTCTCCAAGAATATAACTCAAATAGTTCATAAATTAACCAAAACCAGATGCACAGCAGAAGAAGGAAAGTTTGCAACATTCTTGGCTTTTTTTTTTTTTTTGTATTATTTTAATGTGTGGAACGGACCCCAAGGCCTTGGAAATACTAAATAGAAATTCTACCACTGAGCAACATCTTCAACACTATTCTGAGTATTTTTTTAAATTTATTTATTATGTATACAATATTCTGTCTGTGTGTATGTCTGCAGGCCAGATGAGGGCACCAGACCTCATTACAGATGGTTGTGAGCCACTATGTGGTTACCGGGAATTGAACTCAGGACCTTTGGAAGAGCAGGCAATACTCTTAACCACTGAGCCATCTTTCCAGCACTGAGTATTTTAATAGTATCTGTAAGTGTATTTAGCTTGACTGATCTAGGTCCATTATAAATATAGCCCAATTTCCACTAACAAGATGAATTTGTGGAAAATGTCTCTTTCATAAGCCATAGCCTTCCTATGGAAATGCATTCATTTATTGTTATTTTGAAAAAATCAGTTTAGATTTTGACTAATATATAGGGGTATAAAGCCAAATGCTCAAGTTAAAGAATATGAGAAAAATAGGAAGTAAATTCTCCAGCACACTAAACATGAACACAAAAACCATACCAATGTTTATGGCAGTATCATTAATAGTCAAAAGCAAAAACAACCCAAATCCCCATCAACTAATAGATAACAAATATGGCACAACCATACAATGAGTGTTATTCAACTATACATATTGTGAAGTACTGGTACCTATATACAAGAAGGACGAACCTTACAAACATGCTATTATTCACAAAGGCCAAATTCTGGAACTAGCCTAAATACCTATATAACTGAATGGATAAAGAAAAGGTGGTATATATACACAAGTCCAATTCAGCCATAAACAATAAGAAGGTCATTACTTCTATTGAAAACTAGATGGCACTACAGATAGTATGTGAAATAAGCCAGACTCAGAAAATGTTTGCTTTCATATGGAAAAATCTAATTTGAAAGGTTATCTTTTAGAACCCTATTTTTTTGTATGGGGGAGGGGATTTCAAGACAACATTTTCTGTGTAGCCCTGGTTCTCCTGCAGCTCTCCCTTGTAGATCAGACTGGCCGCAAAAGCAAGAGATCTACCTGATTCTGCCTCCCTGGAATTAAAAGCGTGTGTCGTGCCACCACACCTAGCCTAGAACTCCTTTATTTATTCATGCCAAGGTTAACACCCTACTACCAAGTGTATTTGATGCACTAAAAGAACAAAATCAGAAAATGAAATATCAAAGTACTAGAGAAGTGATTATGACAGGAAGGCTCTAAAATGAGGGTGAGAGGAAAACAATAAAGACTACTGGGTTGGGAATAATAAATCACCACATATTGTCTCATGTGAATCTAGACTTAACTACATATCAATGTATAAAAAGACATGAAAGCAGAAGGGAACTATCTAGAAAAAAAGAACCAGTGGAGGCACCAAGTATGGGGGATGATAGTGGGAATGTGAATATGGTCAAAATATAATAATATACAGTACAAAAATGTCACAATGAAATTCATTATATTATGGTATGGTGATATAAAACCTCATAGTTCCAGCCTTACAAAATCCCAACACAGAAAGGAGAAAATAGATACATAATTCCACCACTAGTTTAAGGGATAATAGTGCTAATAGTTTCTAGTCAGTTTTCTTTAGTGGTGTGAACCCTGGTAGGTTACCACACTACAGAGCAGGCTCCAATCATAAATAGCAGCTTGGGTAACTAACACAAACTGGATTCTATAAGCAAAGAAGAAAAAAACCCTCAAGATTGTGTGGAAAAGGATGGAAGGTTGAGAGGTGCTAAGGAAAGAACTTGAGGGGCATGAATATGTTCAAAAGACATTTTATGAAATTCTCAAAAGAATTTATAAAAATATGTTTTAAAAAAGTACTGGAATATTCAATTAAATACTAATCATAGAAGAAAAACCAAGGAAATCACTAAAGAACATAGATGAACTCAAACACTTATGCACAGTTTAAGAAGCACCGTACAAGTTACACACTGTACTGATTACATTTATATGTAAAACTAATCTATGATAGAAAACAAAATAGCCGAGCAATGATGGTATCTAGGAAAAAAAGTGAAAATGACCAAGGGAAAGACAGGGAAGTAACATAAGTAAATTGTGGGACAGCACAAGGAAGGTAAGTATCTGCCATGCAGGCATAAAGGCATAAATCCAAACCCCAGAACTCATGTATAAAATGCTAAGCATGATGATGCACACACAGTTGTCACCTCAGAATTGGAAAAACTGGGGCAGGAACTGGGTTGGCTGGCTGGATAGTCTAACCTACTTACTAAGTTCTTGGGTGATCATATACAACCTAAAGAGAAACAAAAGGAATGTCTGAGGAACCACAGAGGCTGTTCTCTGGCATGCACATACACGAATATGCACATTCAGGAAAAAATTTATTTAACCAAAAAATTAATAAAAAAAACAAAGTGTTGAGACAATGACAATATTTTACAACTCAGTTGGTAATGACCTACACTGATAACTTATGATTTTGTGTTGTAATGAATACATGAGTACAAATATTAAATTACAGAATCTTTCAAGACATGAATACATTGTACAATAATTAAATTATTGTACAATGATATAATATGTTTAATTAAACATTCTATTTTGTTTTGTTTTTCAAAAGAGGGTTTCTGCTTTGTTTTGGAGGCTGTGTTAAACTCGCTCTGTAAACCAGACTGGCCTCAAAGTCACAGAGATCCACATCCACCTGCCTCTGCCTCCTGAGTGCTGGGACTAAAGGAGTGCTGAGTGCTAGGATTAAAAATGTGTGCCACTCCCCCACCCCCCCCAAAGTAAATAAACACCCTCCCAAAGTAAATAAACATAGTCTTCATTACAAATATTCACCATTCCCTTGTGATAAGAACATTTAAAATCTTTTCTTACTATTTTGAAATATAAAATATATATATCCTATTGTGCAAATACAGCACCAAAACATAGTCCTCATTCATATATATGTAATTCTGTACCTAATAACCAATCTTTTTTAATTTACCCTCATATATTCTTCTCAACATCTAGGGATTAATATCCTATTTTGCATTTCTATGAGATAAATACATGTTTTCATGCTTCTCAAATAAGTTGAGACATGTAATATTTGTCATTTTTTACCTGGCTTATTTTACCGAATACTGTATATGCCTTCTAGATTAATACACAAATGAGAGGATTCTGTCTTTTATATATACGTGAGAAATATTCCCTTGTGTATATATACTCATTTTCATTATCCTTTATGGTTTGCGAGGTCTACTAATAAATACAATTTACCTTTAAAGCTATCAAAAAACAAGATGGGTTAATTTCCAGTCACATGGACAAAAAGAACAATGAGCAAATACGTGATAAAACAATACAAACATCAACAACATAATCTTGCTAGCAATTATACTATCAATTAAAAAAATCAACAATGTTTATCTGGCTATCTTCACAATAATATGCTAAAAAATAGAAAATCAACATTATGTGATGATGGAATACTACTTGGGTGCCAAAGGTGGACAGAATAAAGGAGTCAGGATTTAGATATTGGGTTAAATTAGATAGAAACAACAATAATACTTACAAAATATGAAACCAAGAAGAGGAATAAATGTTTTGTGTTGACTGGTGAAAGACAAGAGGAAAAAGATGAGGAATTTCATTAGAGAGATCATTTAAGTCTGAAAGTCAAAAAGCTAAGTGAAAATGTCTAGTAAGAACCAAAATTTCTGAGCAAAGGCTAGCTAGATTTAGAATAGACTACAAAGAACAGAACAGAGTTGGAGAAAACCTTGTTAACTAGTTCAGGGAATGGAAAGATCTTGGGGGGGGGGAAGCAGCAACTAGAAAAAAAAATCAGGAAAATGCTATAAAGCAAGAAAATATAAGTAAGCTGCTAACAACTTTCAACTCAGGTCAACAAAGAACTTCCAATGGAAAAATCACTGCTGGTTGTTTAAGGAAGCAGAAATATGTGGTTGATATTCAAAGCAGATCAGATGAATAGAAGTTTTCTCCACATCCTCGAAATTCAGTCGGTATACCAAGTATCAAAAAGCTAACAATTTCATACACTTGGGGAAAGACTTTAAGAAATAGAAGAAAGCTTTTAACACTAAATCCCAATTTAAAATAAAATACTTGAGAAAAAAACAAGGTATCTGTCAGGAAAGACATCGAGTTACAAGAGGGGTGCAGAGGAATAGTCAAGATTCAATCAAGCTATCTACAAGATTCTCACAATCACTCCTTGTTCGTCACGTAGAATTATATGCTCAAATCACTCCCATTTAGTTCTGTACCCATCAATTATCCAGAAAATATTCTAGATTCAAAAACCACCTCAAACCTAAATATCCTGCACCAAATCTCAAAATACACTACCTTGTGGCAGATCACTTCCACTTGGATCACAGGAAAAAGGTGGCGGTGGTGGCGGTGGTGGTGGAGGTAAGCCTGAAGCATCTCCTGCTTCAAAAGAAGTTAAAGAAGGAAGTGGAGGAGGAGGTGGTGGTGGTAGTGGTATTGCCATTGCTGTTGCTGCTGAAGGCTGGAGATAGGCTGCAGTAGAAGAAATGGGAGAATTATTAGGGACAGGATGGCAATAACAAAGAAATAAAACATGAAATAGTAATGCACAACTGTTGCCCCTTATAAAGCAATAGCTGACTTGCTTTTTTTACCCCCACCCTGTATAATCACAGAACTCTGAATTCTCAATGGGTTGACTTAAAAAACACACTTGGATATCACCGAATGCAAATTTAAAGATGTTTCCAGCAACCAGTCACAAAATTACACGCAGAGGTTTTAGCAACCTTACAAATTCTCCTGGCAGCCTCCAAAGAATGTAGGGAACTTTAAATTATCAAGATTCAATTCTAAAAAGACAAAGAACTTAAAATGGGATAGATACAATATTGTATCCTTGTAATATCCTGTATCTAACAACAGCTTTAAAAGATTCATCTAGGAGTTTCAATTTCAAAATTGAAATGCAATTATGTTTGCGTATTAAACTTCTATGATGATAAATAATATACCAGGTTAAAACTGTTATTTTGACAAATGCTAAATGAAACAATCCTTCAAATTTAATTGAACAATTTTAGTCAATTTATAAATTAAAGTATCAAACTTCAAAGCTGTGCTAGATACATGATATTTTTAACAATAGATAATAAAGAGTTAAATTCAGAGTCCTAACACATGGGGTTTAGCTTAAAAACAATCCACAAGCTGAATTTGTTACTCTGGAAATTTAGAAAGAAAGGATCTATTTTTGCCTTCATTCACTGGCAATGCTAATAATACATTCATCCTTTAAATACAGTTATATGCTAATAGTAATAGAAGGATGTGTCTACAGATGACACCAAAGCAAAAATGAACTCATAAGCAATTTGAGGAGATGAAGAAACAATTGTCTTTAGACTGAAGTGTTGCTTTCATAAACAATGCAATTGTGAAAAATTTACAGAACTGGATACCAGGAAGTAAATTTTATTAAACCTAAACAGGAAATTTTAACAACTCAAGTAAGTCTTTAGGACTATTTCTTTTTAAGACAAGGTTTCTCTGTGTAGCCATTCTGGAAGTCCACCCCTCTCAGTAGACTAGGTTGGCCTTAAACTCAGAGATCCACCTGTCTGCCTCCCAAGAGATTGGATTAAAAACATGAGCCACCACCACCAAGCTAAGTGAATTCATATTAGCTCTTAGGATTCATATTAGCTTTTAGGATTTTTAAGAAAACCAGGTCACCTAGTTTTGTTGCAGATGCTGTCTATGGCTCTGGATTTTATTTTTCCATTGTTATATGGTGACTCTGATGGAAAAGCTATGCTGTTGGCTACCACTTTTCTAAAACTCTCAAAATTTAAATTATAGTACTTCTTTAAAATTCAGTAACTACTCCATAAACGGGTGCTGTTGGCATTCCCAAGCTCACAGTAATTTGTGTCCATAACGTGTTTAAAACTGCACAGCCAGTGAGTAGTAAAACCAGGATTATAATCTCAGATTTCTTAAATTCTAGAGCTTGGTATTTATTATGACATTCACAAGACAAGGAGTTATTACATGAGTACAGGTTTTATAATAAACTTTAAGGAAATTTATTGCATAAAATAACATCTCTATGTCAATCCTCAAGTAATAAAAACATAGCTCATGGGGCTAGCATGATGGATGGCTCAGTGGATACAAGAAATTGCTAGTGATCAGTTTGATTCCTGAAATTCACATAAAAGTGAAAGAATTATCTCATTAATTCCCTCTAGTCTCAGAATGTTCATCCTTGTTCCTCATATACACATAAAGAAAACGAAAATTTTACAAAACTCAAAATTGTTGAAATAATGCAAGAGCTCTATTTATTCACTGAATAGCAAATGGCAGGTGAAAAATCTTATATAGAGCCCTATTACAAAAGAACAAAAACAAAACCACCAGAATTTAGACTCCTGACTCATATCTTACAGATTCCTTGGCGATAAAACAACCTTAAGAATAATTATTTCTTGAAACTATAATGCCATCTAATAATTAGAATAATAGTACGTAAATATCCATGAGTAGAAAAAGAGGTTTCTAAAGCAAATAAACACTAATAACCTACCTTGACTATCTTGTGCAGGAGGAGGTACAAAGACAGGCTGTATGGTATCCTGTGAGGAAACATCAGAGGTACTTATTGTTTGATTATCTCTTGTATAGTTAAGTAAGACTGGAACAGGAACATGATCGGCCCAGGAACCTATAATTGCTGTAGAATTTTCTAACACCTATTAAGTAGAATAAAGGTTAAAATTCTTAAGTTTGGTTTCTCAAATCATATTTGTTTCTTCTCTGAACTTTAGGAAATTATAATTTTTCTGGTGACAAAGCACTGAGATATCAATTCTTTTGCAGGATCTCTGATTATATTGAGAGTTATCATCCTTTCTGTAAAGATAACACATTAATATTAAAACAATAAAGCCAAAAGTTGGGCATGGTGGAAAGTTTCCCTCCAACTCCTATTCTCTATAAGCCTAGGTGTCATCTTTCTAACTTCTTGACCCCCACAGATTTGTAATATATATTCATTCTCATTTATGTCTATATATAAGACATATATATGTATATGTGTGTGTGTGTATCCACATAAACATTTAAGTAGAAAAGCTGCTTTGTATTTAAGTGTAATTGAATGACTTAATGAAACTAATTTTTTCCTGATTTGGGTGCAAATTTAAAAGAAGATACTACTTCCCCGGGGCGTATGGTATACAGTATCGTGTATAAATATAATAAATAACAGTCTGGACTGTGAAGGTGCATGCTTTTAATCCTAGATGCTGAGAAGCAGAGGCAGGTGGATCTCTAAGTTCGAGGCCAGCCTGGTCTATAGAGCAAGTGCCAGGCAGGACAGCCAGGGCTACTCAGAGAAACTGTCTCAAAAAAGAAAAGAAAAGAAAAAATAAAACCAAAAGAAACACATTAAAAAAAACCCAAATCAAACAAACAACAATAACAAATAGCAAAATAAATAAATCAAATAACAGACTCTTAAACAGTGTCTTTACTGGCAGCCTCCATTTCTCTTCTGAGTACCACAATATGGCTCTTACCCAGTCAGATCATCTAAAACGTCAAAGACATCAATCAAATCCTACTAGAGTCTAGTTAATCTTTACATTGTTTGACCTCTTAGTAAAGAGTCATATTTACTCCTCCTGGAAATGTTCTCACTCCAGGGTTTCAATATGTTCTTCTACTTTTGCCCTGTTCTCGACTATTCCTTATCTACTCATCTTCAAAATTTTGCCTGTGTTCTAAATGCTGGTCTCATACGCTTTCCTTTTCCAGCACTACAAATTCAGCTACCTTTGGAAATGCCAACTTCTAATTCATATCTCAGTAATTAAGAGACTTGAAAAGTAATTTATTATTGACTGATTCATAAGAAGCTCACAGTAAAGCACACAACAGTATCTTATATAGTAGGCACTTAAGTGACTTGTTAAAATAAATATTAATCACTGTGCCAGGTTGAACAGAAGACAAAATAATACTTATAATAATAATATAGGCAGCTGTTCAGAATTTTGATGAAGGCAAAGAAAATAAATCATTTTTTGTATTTAGTTCACTGTAAATGAGTGGTAATACTATAAAGATTACCTTCTGGGGGTAGTTGTATGAGGTAATTGTGTCTTGAGGCACAGAACATGGTTCACTGTCCTGAAGAGACTTTAATAAATACAGAAATATAATTGAATAAAGGGAAGCCAAGAAACAAAAGGCAATTTTCACTCTCCTTTCTACCCTCCATTATAGCCTCTCCAGGCTCATCCCCAGCCCTGTAATGGCCTGCCTGCAGGTGACACTTTTCCCACACTACCCCATGTCTGGGGGACTAGATGTGGATCCAGCTTTCCTCCATTTTGTGGGCCCTCTCTCCTAGCCCCAGCCAATTCCTATTTTTTTCTGACAGTCTCAACCTAAGAAACACTTTCTACCTAGTTCCCCCAATGGGTATACCTGGCAGTGACTGAGGTATGTAATTTACACTATCCTTCCCCTCCATTAAAATTTCCATTTTCCATTCTCACCCTCAGACAGATTGCTTACAGATGCCCCTCCTGTCACCTCCAATTCCATTAACTAAAGACTCCAACTCTGAACCAAGCTTCCCCCTAAGTTTTTCATCCCTGTCTCTCTAGATTATTTGCCTTACTTCAACCTACCTCCATACCTCCAACCAACTCCCTAGGACCCCACCTCTTGATGTGAACAGGATACCCTTGCCTTTTTCCTGAAGCCCCTCCCTCTCAACCTTTAGTCCCAGTCAACCCTCCATTCCTCTCAGCAACCCATCAACCTGCAGAAGCACTCAATAGCAAGCAACCCACAGATACAACACTTTCCTAATACCCAAAAAAGGCAAAAAAAAAAAAAAAGAATGTAATACATACTCAACAAATACAAGACCTGACATTACCACCTAGAATCACCTCAATTATACTGATGCTGGATATCTAAACACTAGTACAGAAGCACAAACATCAACAGCCATGACAATATGCCTCCATCAGAACCCAGTAGTCTTATAGTATAGTAGGAACCAAGAAATGCAATATAGCTGAAGCACAAGACAAGGAAAGACTTCAAAACAGCTATTATGAAAAAGTCTTGAGCTCATTAGTACAGAGAAAGACTTTCTGAAGAGAACACTGTTAGCAGACACTAAGAATAGCAAATGGGACCTCATGAAATCTAGAAGCCTCTAAATGGTAAAGGACACCATCATTCAGACAAAGCAGCAAGAAGCAGAATGGGAAAAGATATTTACCAACTACCATGTGACAGGGCTAACATCTAAAAGGTATAAAGAATTATAAAAACTGAATATCAAATAACACCATTATAAGGTTCAACCAAACAGTTTCAAAAGATGAAATACAAATGACTGAGAATCACATAAAGAAATGTTCAAAATCCTTAGCCACCAGGAAAAACTACTTTGAGATTTCATCTTATACAACTCAAAATGGTCATAGATTAAATCTCTACCAACAGATAGATGGATAATAAAAATATGGTATATTCAAAAATTGACCTATTACTCAGCTGTTTAAAAGAAACCCGGAATTGCAAGTAAACATGGATGGAGCTAAAAAATTATCCTGAATAAAAGGTATCTAAAACTCCAAAAGTATGTTATGTATTCTTGTATATTTGGATGACAACCGTTAAGCCTTTGATAGGCATGCTACAATCCTTATAACCACAGAGACAGTGGCAGCATGCACATGGCCTACACAGATTCAAGCCAGATGGGGTCCCAATGCTGAGTGAGGAAGTAGACAGAAGTTCCAATTCATAACTCAGAAGCTATTTCCAATTGACAACAACTTACAAAGAAAAATTTCTTTCCTCTAATGGAGTTTCCTTAGTACATATAGCACACTAAGGTTAGGCCCCATGCCCAGCAGTAGATGGCAACACAAAACAAATTCATTGGTATTTTTAGAGGAGGGGAAGGTATCTCACATTGCTGTAGTTGGTAATTATTTACTTTACTGGGCTTTTGCTTGTGTTATTACAGTTTCTAATTTTGTGTTTTTATGAGGTGTGAGTGTGTGACTTTTTGTTGCCCATACTTTTTTTTATTCTGTTTTTATTTGCCCATTTATTTTCTAAAAAGAGGTAGAGAGAAGACATGGATGTGGGTGTCTGGAAAGGTATGGGAGAACTGAGAGATGAGGAAGAGGGTATAGTGATCAGAATATATGGCATGAAAAAAGTTATTTTCTATAAAAAATAAATAGAAAATAAGTGAAATATTTTAATTTGCTTTAATGTCAAAAACTAAATAAAAGTGATCTTCCTAAAATCATTTAAGTTTGAAAATAACTAATATAAATAATACAAAAGTGATCATACTAATAATTCCTGATTTAGGTGCTCATCTCTTTATCTATAGTCGCTACATCCTCCTGTAGAACAATTAAGTACTAAAATGCAAATGAAGATCAAAATGTAAGCACTTAAGATGAACTTTCTGACCAAAAATATAAAAATACACCTTCAAACATACTATGAACAAACAGTAACTTTAAAGAATTGTAGCTAGGAAGGATGTAACAGATTGAATAGGATCCAAACAGTCCTGCCCTCTGGTATAAGATCCTGACTTTGTAAGATATAATTCAGAAAGGCTATGTCTCATATATGAAACAAGGTGATTGAAAAGTAGAGTGGCATCTGGCAGTGGTAGCCCACGCCTTTAATCCCAGCACTCAGAAGGCAGAGGCAGTGGATTTCTGTGAGTTTAAGGTCAGCCTGTTCTATAAGAGCTCCTTCCAGAACAGGCTCTAAAACTACACAGAGAAACCCTATGTCAAAGAAAAAAGAAGAAGAAGAAAGGCAAAATGGAACATAACATAGAGGCACTGACTGCTATGGGGTATGTGATAAAGTCAACTCTGAACAAAAAACAACATGAAAAGCGAATTTAAAATGACAGAAAACAAAGTGTTCATTCTTGTCATCTTTAAGGCTGGGATTTTTTAAAAATATTTATTTATTTATTATGTATACAATATTTTGTGTGTATGCGTGCAGGCCAGAAGAGGGCACCAGACCCCATTACAGATGGTTGTGAGCCACCATGTGGTTGCTGGGAATTGAACTCAGGACCTTTGGAAGAGCAGGCAATGCTCTTAACCTCTGAGCCATCTCTCCAGCCCCAAGGCTGGGATATTATTTCCCTTTTCATTTCAGCTATTTCAAGAGATCATATTTTTAAAAGCTTATAAGAATAGTTTGGGTGAAAAAAGCTTTTAATTAAAAGGAAAAAAGGAAAACCAAAGGATAAAAAATTAAATCAGAATTTTTACTTGCTTCCTATGATGTTATTTCATAAAACGTAAAAGCAAACATTTAGTTCATGAAACTACTAGTTAATAATTCAAAAATATAGTCACTATACAAGTTCTTCAAATATCAACTTCTCCAAGAAACATGATAGGAATGCCCTTTTTGTTTCAAAATCACATTATACAACTTAAGCCATATGCAGAAACAAAATTTCTGTTCTCTCTCATATATGGAAACTTAAGAAATAAAATTTAAAATAAAAAGTACCTGAAAGTGAAAGACAGCTGATTAGGAACTAAAAAGGGGCCAGAAGTAAAAAAAGGGGGAAACAATGGACATAAGTAATGAATGATACTTCCATGCACAGAAATGGAACAGAAAAACTCAATGTGTAAAAATAACATGTAACAATCATAAGAAAGTGAAAAGAAAAATAAAGTGTTCACTGAGATGTGGGGGAGGAATCCAAAGGCATAACTTAGCTCAACACAAACTGGTAACTAGAAACAGGATGCTGCAGCAAAAGAAAACTAAGTGGGAAGGAGATTATGATTTGTGGCAGTTGTTTAAAAAATGAATGTCAATAATGTTTTGACTTTTTTAACACAAGTATACAGACACCATTAGTAGTGTGTAGACAGGAATGAAAGGGAATAAAATCTCTTGCATATAGGAATCATAAGGTTAAGAAACACTTATTGTAAACTTCAGCAACAGAAGAGACTAAAAGCTTTGAATGACAAAAACAAGTTAAACTCAGTTCCATAGTATGCATCAAAATAGGTACCTTTATTTTTTTTATTATTTCATTAACTTTTCTATAAAAATAATTAAGATCTCTGTGTACATTATGATGAATGATTCAAAATAAGACTTGAATGGATTCAACACATGTAATTATTTCCTGGAAAATTTATGGATCCTTCACTAGTACTTGATGTACTAAATCGACTTGGAATCAAGTGGAAGAATAAAGCAAGGCAAATATAAGCAGTGCATCTAATCTACAAAAAGAATTAGCAATATGGCTACTGATAATCAAAATCTAAATAAATTAATCAGCTAAAAAATTAGTAAGTCAAAAACTAAATCTGTGCAAGTAAATAAAATAATTTTGGGGGCCAAGCAGTGGTAGCACATGCCTTTAATCCCAGTGCTTCGGAAGTAAAGCAGGTGGATCTCTGAGTTCAAGGCCAGCTTGGTCTACATAGTGAGTACACGGAGAAACCCTGTCTCGAAAAACTAAAGAACTACAAAAAAAAAATTAAATAATAATAATAATAATAAATCCTGGCTCTCCAGTTTTCTTTAGAATGTATACCAGGTGTGGTGTCAATTTGCCTTTTATCCCAGAACCCAGGAGGCAAAGGCAACAGATCTCTTGTGAGTTCAAGACCAGCCCATTTACATGGTGAGTTTCAGGTCAACCAGAGCTATATAATAAGACCCTATCTCAAAACACCAAAACAAGTAAGAAAACCAAAAACAATGCAGGACAAAAAGTCACTCACTATTCATCAATTCCAACTTCATATATGGCCAAGGAAAAAGAAAGCTAAGAGTCCCCAGATAGTTCCCATAAATAGCTAAGAGACCAACAACAGAATGTATGACCTCAAGATCTCAGAAATGCTACAGATCAGTAATTTTTTTCTTTTATATTCCTATATTCTAAGCAGGAATTTTATTATTTTCTTTTCTTTTTTAAGATTTATTTATTTATTTATTTATTTATTTATTTACTTAATGTTTCGCCTGCATATACTCTGTGTGAGGGTGTCGGATCCCCTAGAACTATCAATTATAGACAGCTGTGAGCTGCCATGTGGGTGCTGGGAATTGAACCCAGGTCTTCTGGAAGAGTAGTCAATGCTCGTAAACCACTGAGCCATCTCTCCAGCCCCTTATTACTTTTCAGCTACTCCATGAGTAAACTGAGCTGCATGCATGGTATGAAGGCTTTTAGTTTTAGACCTCCAAGATTATATATATGTGTGTGTGTGTGTGTGTGTGTGTGTATACACACACACATATATATACATATACACACATACATACATATATATGCATACATACACACATGTATGTATATGGATTCAGTATCTACATATTACCCAGAAATATTAGGCTTTGCAGTTACCTCTTTTGGAGTAAGAGCTAGTGCTAGTAGTTGAACTTTGGGAAGGAGATAACATTGAACACAGTTCTTATTCTTAGTCCTATCAAAGTATTTCCAACTTTCTGTTTTCTAGACATTGAAAGGTTCTAGTGGGATTTGCTGTGGTAAGTAAAATGAAAAGGAAAATGGTTAATTTTTCTTTCCAGTGCCAGCACACCATACAGTTTCTGTCTTGCAATCATGAATGAAGGCCACATCTGAGTCCCTAAGCAAGCTCTCCTACAAAACTCCACTGTGCCCTAACTATACAGTATATAAGCTATTCATATACATTATTATTAAATACCTACCAGGTTTGCTGTAGATACAGTTGTGGTATATACACTGGACGTTTCATAGCCTTGTTCTAGAGGATATAGCCAAAGCAAAAAAAAAAAAAAAAAAAAAGAGCATTATTTTACTTTAACATAAATAAACAATGAAGAATATCAAATTAAATCTATATTTCACTGACCTGAAGAATAAAGATAATCTCCATGACATCCTCCTAGAAAACAGAAATGTATGTACACAGATCTTTTTAAATTGGCAGAGTAAAATGTCCAGTTTGGGCATATTTTCAAAACTAAAATATATGACTTAAAGTCATTTGAGCCTTCTTATTAGTCAACAAAAGACAAAGTAAGCTGTCAATAGTACAAATCTCTGCTCAAAATTCCCTGAGATAAGTAGCAGAGACAATTTTAGAAGTATCTTATTAATAAAGTCACTCAAAATGTCTCACACACCCTTACAGTACATAATTCTTCAGAATCGTTCAATAATAATGTATCATTGACTGGTAAATAGTAAAAATAAATAAATGCCAAACAAAGAAAAGTAGCTATTTTAAGTATACATAGAGACAAATACAAATCATAGTTTGGGTATAAATGAGGAATGGTCTTTAGGAAAGGATGAGATTGTAGAGCAGATTATATGAATACATGCAAACATGCACATGCACACATGCACACACACACACACTGAATTGTACACTAAGTAAGTAAATTGTTTTGGTATGTAATTTTTTATCTCAAGTTAAATATGTCAGTGCCATTATCAAGAGTATAGCCTTTACCATTTTGTCAACTTTTGAACCTCAATTTCCTCACATATAAAGAAATGCTGTATTTCCCATAATTATCATAAAGACTGTGAATAAATTATAATCATTTACTAGAATGGATGGTAGATAGCATTCAATAAATCTTAAAATGTTTTCAGTTCAAGTAAGAACTTTTGGGGTCACATGGGCCCTGGGATTTGAACTCCAGTCCTCGGGTTTGCCTGGCAAGCACTTTATCCATTGAAGCATCTCACCATTCCTAATACTTCTTTCAAGTTATCAGAAAGGTATGAAACTCCCAAAATAATATTTCCAAGTTCTGATATACAAATGCAACAATCAACTTTTCAAAAATTACTAAGCACTAATTCACTCACCGTTGTCACACTGGTCAGTGCTGTTTTCTGAATTCAAAGTTGGTTTGCATGAGTTATATCCCTGACTTGCAACACGGTATCCTGAAGTAACAGGAACCATTGAAGTGGAATTACCACTGCTCTGTACCAAAGAAAGACATATGCACATGTATTTGTCAGAGAAAAGTTTGGAAGGGTATTCTAAACGTCAGTTAAAGACACTAAATTTTGAGTTAATACCGTAAGATTAATGTCGCTACTTTAATACTTTAGAGTCCAAAAGAGGTGAAGCAATAAAAGAGAAAATGTTAGTTTCCTTATACCCCAGATGGTCTAAACCACTATCTTCTCAGTAGCAGCTCCAAAATATGTTTTCTTAACTATAAATCGCTAAAGTAATGGTTTCATAGTTTCTGAAGATTTTATTAAGTTGTTCATATGAAAAATGTTAAAATTAGGCCTGTGGATGTATTATAGAGGTAAAATACATATGCAAAGCCTAGTTTTGATCCTAGGGGTGGGGTAAGGGTAGAAATCACATACACACACACACACACACAAAAAAAAAAACACATTTCACCATATAGCATTTTTAAAAAAATGAAAAATCTTTTTCAGTAAAGTTATCACCCACTTACAGGTAAAGTTGAATAAGCATTCTCATTCCCTTCAAGTGCATAAAATGTAACATTTTCTTCCACGCCATTCTTAGGAACAAAACCATACTGGCATTCCTTATTCATGCATTCCATCTGACGGTGGCTACGCCTAAAAGAACTTAAATATGGAAATCAAAATGAGAAAATAAGATAAAATATGGCAGTAATTTGCTTCTAATTTTTCAGTGAAGACAAGTATCTGATAACAGATGCTTTTGGGTTTAATTTATGAGTATGAGTATGAGTATTTTGCTCACTTGTATGTCTGTACACTATGTGTATGGTGTCTATAGAGAGATCAGAGGATCCCCTAGGATTTGAATCCTGTTCTTTAGAAGAACAACTAATGTTTTTATTCCTTAAGCCATCTCTCTAGGCCCCAAACTAAGGTTTTAGAAAGATGGTACACATTATCATTGCTTAGCAAAAAAAACTACTCACACCAATTTTCTCTCAACTTTTAATACTTCAAATTCTTACCGAGACCTATAGGAGACATTATCAGAGCTCTGGCAGCACCTTCTACCTTGGCCAGGGTAAAATCCAACTTTAGGATTTGGCATGTTTTGCCTGTTTACTAAGTGAGACGAATCCCTAAAAATAAAAAATAAAAATAAAAAAAAAAAAAGAGAAATACCTAACTCTTGCAAGTCTCAATAGTTAAGTAGAATTAACATAGTTTCTGAATACATTCAACTAGAAAGACTTTTGTAATGGTATTGGGCCTATCAAATACTAATAGAGACACAGGCATATTTCATATAGACACTTGTTTCTGATGGCATTCTATCTTTAAGCATCTAAGTGTTCACGTTTTTGTAGACAATGAATATATAGTTATGCCAAAGGATGACAAGGATAACTATGTGTCAGCTCTATGCTATCTTTTGGCACAAACTATAGAAGCTATATTTGTCAATTATACTATAATTCAGTATGGGAGTTATTTCTAAAAACCAAAACAATGGCATACATTATCATGAAAATCAATTAATTCTTACCTGGGCATCCCATATCCCCGACCTTGTCTTTGAGATGAATGTTGAGGGTAGAAATGTTCACTAGACAAAATTTGGCCAGCTGTCTGTGAATAGTACAATAGTGGGTCATGCCCAAAATGCATACTATGCTGAATTCTGGGTGGGACAAGTGGGTCTCCCCTGCTATAAGCCATCGTCATATAAACTTCTTTTCCTCGAACTTTCTTGGACATCTTCTTCCGTTGCTTCATGTTCATATCTGTCATAACTTTCAAAAAACAAATAGTAAATAAGCATTATATCCAAAGTAAATGGTTATGTTACTCTATCATACCAACTGTCACATAGATACTTTTCTTAGAAACAAAATAAGTATGGAAGTATAAAGTAGAAATGGATGCAGTTTTTCAAAGATATATATACCAATTGGAAGGGCCAAAGAAACAGTTCACTTCTGTGTTGATGGGTGTTTTAAATAGCATTTCAACCCTCTCTTTAATACTGGCAGATTTGGTCATCAGAAAATAGTCATCTAGTCACCCAAATTATTTTTCTCTAAAAAAAATACGTTGAATACATCTGGTTGCTTTTATGAGATGTCTTCCTAACTCTTTAAAAATACTTAAACTCTGTTTATGAGGTAGTCTAGAAAGTGGTTTCTCAAACAAGGACAATGCCGTCACCTGCCTCCTACAAGAGTATATCTATTAATGTCCAGAGACAATTTTATTGTTATGACTAAGCAAAATAGCCTATTGGTACCAATGGTATAGGCATCAAGGATCAATCTAGAATATACAGGATACCACTCTTCTCTCCACCAAAGCATTAGCTATCCTAGCACAGCAGTGTGGAAGAAATGCTACTCTACAACAGAACATATGACATACCTTTAGAAATTATAATGTAAGTAAACTGAAATATAAAATAAAGAAAAAGAAAAGAAAACCAGTTGGGATACAAACCTATTTGTGGGAAATAGCCTCCAGTTATAGCCTGGTAACCTCTTCCTTTACGGGTTGGAATAGTAATCCAGGAAGGAAGAAGTGCCACTTGGTTGACTGGTTTTACATTAGTCATGGGAACTGCATGCCTTGAAGTGAAAAGATATCATGAAGCCATTATAACACACACCTAGCTCTCATCCAAGTAAACAAATGTAGCCTTCCTGCTTCAGTTTTTAAGCACATTTCCTTTTTCAGTTTTCCTTGGCTGGCCTGGAACCCACTGCCTCAAGCTGAGATATTTGCCACTTCAGTCTCCTGAGTGTGAAAAATAAGGCACACACCTTGACCCCTGACTCAAGTGCATTTTCTTTAAGTCTTTTGTTATATTAGCTTTCCTATACACTTGTTAGTTTATATAATTTTATAGCCATTTAGTGTCTATCATATCCAGAATATGATGATAGATTGTATTAACTCACAAAAATCTGTTTTCTTTCCATGAAAGAAGATCATTATTTACTAACCAGACTCCTATCAGATTTGGGTATATAAATTACACTAACTTTGACCAATTAAAAAGTGAAATGTTTTTGGAGTATCAAATTGCCATGTCATGGTCTTATTTTCTATATCTGTTATCATGAAAGCATGTTTCAAAACAAAACCTTTAGCCAGAATCTGACCTTCAAGCTCAAGACCAGAAAGGAAAACTAGTTACTGTCTCAAAATAAAAAGTAGTAATGTACATACAAATACTGAAAAGGTAATATATTTAAGAATATATACATACATGGGCATGTAACAATTAATAAAAAAAGTAAGAAGAGAAAGTATATGGGCGGGTTTAGAGTGAGATAAGTGAGAAATGATGTAATTAAATTCTTGTCTCAAAAAAATTAAAAATAGTAAGGGCTAGGAAATAGTCAGTTAAACTGCTTGTCTAGGAAGTATAAGGTCCCAGGTTTAATACACACTGTTGGAGGATGTGTGTCACTGTAGAGGTGGGCTTTGAGGTCTCATATATGCTCGAGTCATACTCAGTGAGACAGATTCCTTCCTGTTGCCTGATGAATCAAGATATAGCAGCTCCTTTTCCAGCAATACAATTGCCTGTACACAGCCATGGTCATCCCTGCCACCCCCATGATGATAATGGACTAAACCTCTGAAATGTAAGCTGCCACCTCAATTAAATGCTTTCCAAGACTGGTCATGGTGTCTCTTCATAGCAATAGAAAGCCTAACTAAGAAACACAGGCAGAAACTCGACAACTCACTTTTCAAATTATCATGAATATTACATCAAAATTCTGTTGGACTTGATATATCGAACTGTCCAATGTCTAGAATGGAGAATTTTTATATGAAACATATTTTGATATTTTACTTCTCAACATTGACTTTTATTAAGCAAATAATTAGTTTAGCAGATACAATTGAGTTTCTTTACTAGAATCCTGATAATTCTCAATCTAATGAGCAAACACCTATTAAATTTAATTACTATACAATCTTACTTTTCTGCCAGTTCCTCAATGAAAACTATTAGTGAGTTTTTGTCACTTTCAATTTCTTGAATATGAGCATTATAATATTTTCCATCTGGTTCCAAGCAAACCTGAAAGATAGGAAATAGTAGTTATATAGTAATTCATCTGGTCTTGTCCACTGACAAATCTGTGTTTAGCCAAATAACCATTTCTCTCTAAATGTAATTCAATGTCTACTTTTGGAGATTTATCTATCTATCTATCTATCTATCTATCTATCTATCTATCTATCTAATCTATCTATCTACCTATCTATTTATTATGCATGCAATGTTCTGCCTACGTGTATGCCTGCATACCAGAAGATGGAACCAGATGTCATTACAGATGATTGTGAGCCACTGCATGGTTGCTGGGAATTGAACTCAGAACCTTTGGAAGAGCAGTGTTCTTAACTGCAATGCCATCTCTAGCCCCAATGTCTGCTTTTTTAAAGTAACTGAGATCATAGCCAGTATATATCAATTTACATCAAATTATCACAAAATCAATAATTAAAATTTAACACAATACAAAGAAATCTTTCTTCTAACATTTTGTAAAGAAGTCTTCATCAACGTTTTTGCTGTTGAGCTGGGCATACAATCGAGAGCCTTAGACAGGCTAGCCAAGTATTCTACAACTGAGAGCTATACCCTCAACCCTTTTTTTTTTTTCAGACAATGTCTGAAAAAGCTCAACCTGGCCTTGAATGTATTATTCTCCTTTCTATGCTTCCTGAGAGATAGGATAACAGACGTGCATCACTATGCCCAAGATAATCAACTCATGTTAATGGTTAAAGGTACAAATCATTATCTTTAAAGAAGGAACTGACCTGACACTTGTCCCCTAAATGGTAAAGTCTTCCAGCATATTCTATGCAATCTGGTTTTTGAAGTTCTATTAAAGAAAAAGATTAAAAGTTCAATTTAATTGAATCCTTTTTTCTTACTGCACATTATTTAATTACCTCATTTACTTTAACACAATGAATTTAATGATGCTGTTAGTAGAAGAAATGTCCCAAAGGGTCATTCTAACACCCTTGATGGGTTATTGCTATGGTTAGTTTATTAAACAGACCTGCAAAATCAGTTCTGCAATTTAAATTTAAAGCACACTTAGGTAAAAATTTGTAGTTTCAGATTTGGTTAAACACAAAAGTCACAATTTGAAAGTAATACCAAGAAGCCTCATGCACATGTGTGTAAGTACTTATAAGTATTTCTTTTACTTTGTTATACAAGGTCTTAACTTTCATTCTAATTAACCATGCTGAATTCATCAAACTTCAAGAAGTTGAATGTAAGATATTATCCCGTGCAAGCAGTATATTAACAGCTAGTTTGATGAATTCAATTATATAATCTACAGAAAACAATTTACATTAAGAGTTACTTTTATTAAAAGTTATTTTCATAAATATGTCCTATAAAGAGCCAGCCAGCCAATTTTAGATATTTTGCATCACTAAACTTTCAAAATTAATCAGTTCTCTGTGGGTGAGGGCACTTGTTAATGAACATTTAAAATTTGTCCTCTAGACTGGATGATGGTGGCAAAAATCTTTAATTCCAGCACTCTTGAGGTAGAGGCAAAAGATCTTGAGTTCACAGCCATCCTGGTCTACAAAGCAAGTTCCAGGAGAGCCAGGCTACACAGAGAAATTCTGTCTTGAAAAATCAAATAACGAGGGTACAAAATTTGTCTTCCCATGCAATGCACCTTTAGTACATTGATATGTATGTGAAAATGAATAAAATTAATAAAAATATTCCTTCTTAAAATATTTAATAAACACTGAGTTATATAATTTTCATGTCTCAAAAAAAGTAAATAATAAAAAATAAAAATTGCAAATATCATTCTCAGCTCATGGACCAAACAAAAATGTGTGAGGTCAGAACTCATTTACTGTCCTGATTTATTTATCAATCAACATAATCACAATGCTTAAATTTTGGATAAGTTTTTTTTTCCATTCACTAAACATCCATTGTACTCTTGAAGTTACCTACAGGCTTTCTCTGTACATCATCACAGTTTTAGTCCCAGGTAAACATACAGCTCCATTTATAAACTTACTTTTCATAGATTTAAACCACATACAGGTAGTACTAGGTTCCTTTGATCTTTTTTATTTAAACAGTGTGGTAGTTTGAAATTTAATTTGTCCCCCATAATCTCATATAGAGTGGCACTGTTAGGAAGTGTAGTTTTTTGGGGGCAAGTATGTCACCTTGGAGGCGGGTCTAAGGTCTTACATATGCTTGAAGCACGAATGAGACAGATCACTTCCTGTTGTCTGTTGGATCAAGATGTACCAGCTCCTTCTCCAGCACCATGTCTGCTTATATGCCACTATGCTCCCCACCATGACCATAATGGACTAAACCTCTGAACTATAATTAAACCACCCAAATTAAATGTTTTCCTTTATAAGGGCTGCTGTGGTCATGTCTCTTCACAGCAACTAAGACAAACTGTTTAATGAAAGCATGTCTTCTAAGAAATGACTTACAATATGATCTCTTGTATCTATTGGGATTAAGAGTTACCCTGCTGATAACATTATTACCTTTTCTACTGTCCAACCAAGCATCAAATTCTATATTGCGATAGATTTCTGGAGCTAGACCTTTCAGCACTTTATAAGGAAAGGGAATCTTCGATGGAGTTTCTGGAGACTGAAACAAAATTAGTAATGCTATAAATTCATCATCTTTAAAGTCATACTTTTATGAAAAATGAATCAAAGGTCACTTGATAAAATGAAGCAATATCATCAAATACTGACGACAAACTAAGTATTAAATTTATATTATTACTTTAATTTCAAAATAAAAGTTTCTAAAATACTTTGAGTGTTCAGAGTTAATTTTGAAAATTCTACTACTTAAGAATAAAAAATCATCAAGCTGGAAAGATGGCTTAGTGGTTAAGGGTATTGGTTGCCTTTCTAGGTCTTGAGTTTAATTCCCAGAAACCATATGGTGGCCAGCAGCCATCCATAATGAGATCTGGTGCCCTCTTCTGGCCTGCAGGGAGACTTGCAGGCAAAATACTGTATACATAATAAATAAAATCCTTTAAAAAAAAAGAATAAAAATTATCACAAAGTACATATTTTATATATTTAGAAAAGTAGGATTTCCACAAAGGAAAAAAATATTCTTCTTGGCTCTAGATAATTAGAATGGACTATCTTGTTTTAATTATTTTAATTTATGGTGCTCTAAGACAAGTGTATGAACATTCTCTGCCTGAGAAAATATCAAACCTTCTGTTCTTCTGTTCCTTGCTTACTGTCTTCTGGTGTATTTTCGATACTGGAGCTGGCACCAATCTCTTTGATTCTAATAGAAAAGATTCAGAGAAAATATTATATAAATGCAGCAAGTGTTTCTCTATGTCTCACCTACGTCACACCACTCAGTGGTAATTCTAAAAAATGAAGCAAGTTTTCAACACATCCTCATTGGGTTTCTATGTTAAGTGTGTATTAAAAAATACTTAGCAGATTACTTTCTATTAAGATGGTCCTGTGATCCTCACTTTTAAATGTTCACAGCTTCTGATTCCTCTGCCATCAAGCTGCTTCTAATCATAGAGAACTTATGTAATCACATTACAAATAGACACATACACAAACACCCCATATCGCCCACCCATTTTGATGGTATCACTTTCCCCTGTTGCCAGTACAAAAGTAAGTAGCCATATTCATAAATTTCAAAGTAGGTCACTCTTCAATCAACAACAAAAAACTAAAGCTATCAATTAACTAGAAAGAATAAAATGCTACCAGGCACCTTGAATGTGTATTTCCCAAATCCAGTTAAGAACTCAGTCCTGGAGCTTCTTCTCTACAGTCTTGTAACATGATTAACAGAAGTATAAGCTAAGCCATGGCATTATTTCTAAACCACATGAGCATCAATGAGTTGTTTAAAGCTGGCAACTTTGTAGTAATATTGCCTCTTAACTACTATAGCTTCCATAAATCCAAAGCCCTTAAAAATTAGCAAAGAATGAAGAAATCTTCACTTGGACAAAAAACTGTTGCCACTCCTCATGCTCCCAAATAAGCTTTAAAAAAAATATTCTTCTGATGGTTCAGTGGGTACAAATACTGGCTGCTAAGCCAGATAACTGACCTGGATGTTATATTGTCTTCTTAAAGCAGATTTTTTTTTTTTTTTTGCTTTTTTTGAGACAGGGTTTCTCTGTGGTTTTGGAGCCTGTCCTGGAACTAGCTCTTGTAGACCAGGCTAGTCTCGAACTCACAGAGATCCGCCTGCCTCTGCCTCCCGAGTGCTGGGATTAAAGACGTGCGCCACCACCGCCCGGCTTAAAGCAGATTCTTAAACCCAACCTGACCTCATATGTTATGACAAAAGGTACAGAAATCTGTCTAATCAACAAATAACTTATATATAACTAAATTTGGAGAATACTAATTCTAAAGTCTCTTCTAGAAAAAAAGATGATTCTAACTTTAACTGAACTTTAAGTCTAAGCATTTCTTACAATACAATTTGGTAAACTTTTGTCTTCCAATTAAAAACAATTTATACGTAGCATACATATATGTGCACATATGTAATCAGCTATTTCTACTTTCAGATGCTAACTCAAAGAAGTATGAAATCATAGAGTTGACAACCCTTAATCATAAGAGCTGACAACCTTTTTCTTTCAGTACCTATCCTGGGTTGAGCTTTTCTGATCAGTACTGGCTTCTACATTTCCAGTCAAAGCATGGTTTTTGTTTCTCCTGGAACCACTTCGAAACAAATCAACTGCAGTTTTCAATAGTTCTTCATCCACAGCAAATACATCTTTATAAAGCATTTCATATAATATAGCTGAAGGAAGAAAAAGAACCAAAATCAGAATTGTCATAACAATGTTAAAACATTCATAAGCTAGCATTTAGGTTCTATAGGTGGCAACAATGTTTTAAAAGTCCTTCAGTTTAAAGACTGGTAACAAATCATCTGAAATCACACCCATACATTTACTTATTATACCTTGGCAAATTCCTGCAGTTGATTGAAATTCTTTTGAGTACACAGAATCATAGTGGCCATTATTTGAATAACAGAGAAGAATCTAAAGAAAAACATACAGAATAATTGTTATTGTTAACATATCTTTTGTAACCATAAAATTAAGATGGAAATCAGCAGTTAATAAACTAAATTGAATTTTATTCTTAAAAGACATTTAGCAAATGTAGAAATAAGAAAATACAATCTACACTTCAAAAAGAAACTATGACTTTTATGCAACAAGATTGAAAACACCAGCCTCAATCACATTCCTGAAATTCACTAAACAAGTCCTGACTGATGGATTTGCATTAAGATAGAATTTTTCACAAATTCAATTGCTGAACAAAACAGAAAGCCTAATAGATGTCGGAAGTCCAATCTTAATTTCTCGGAATAACTGGAGAAATTATGTAAAATATCCTACTATCCAACTATCCAAAATCTAGACAGAGTGAAAAAGGACAAACATTAAACAATTTGTTCAAAAGGGTTAAAGAAGGTTCAAATGAGGAGTAGAAAGAGGGAGAACAGAAACAAAGAAGTCAGGACCGCGAGGGGTATGTCCACCCACTGAGACAATGGGACTGATCTAATGGGAGATCACCAAGGCCAGCTGGACTGGGACTGATGGAGCATGGGATAAAACCGGACTCTCTGAACGTGGCTGACAATGAGGGCTGACTAAGAAGCCAAGGACAATGGCACTGGATTTTGATCCTACTGCATGTACTGGCTTTGTGGGGGCCTAGTCTGTTTGGATGCTCACCTTCCTAGACCTGGATGGAGGGGGGAGGACCTTGGACTTCCCACAGGGCAGTGAACCTGGACTGCTCTTTGGACTGGAAAGGGAGGGAAAGGAGGTGTGGGGGAGGGGAAGGGAAATGGGAAGAGGGGAGAAGGTAGAAATTTCTAATAAAAAAAAAAAGGGTAAAAGAAAAATCACTGCAGAATAGAATATGAAGAATATACTATGGAGAAAGGACATTTCCAGAGAAATTGTAAGTTACTGATATGGCTACAAAAATAAAGCATTAACTTCTTAGCTGATTCCTTAAATTCCCAGGCCTTTACAAAACAATTCCAGGGCTGTGTTTATTAAACTAAAACTTTTAAGTAAATGTTTCCTATGACAAAATTTGTTCATGTAATAGCTGTAATCATTTTTAATATTTTTGCTCAAAAATCTGTTTTGAATCAAGCACTAGTGAAAGAGCAATTCCAATTGAAAACTCAAAAAAAAAATTCATGTAGGAATGTAGAGGTTTTTTTTTTTTTTTTTTTGAAACAAGGGACAAGGTTTCTCTGTGTAGCCCTGGCTGTCCTGGAACTCACTCTGTAGACCAGACTGATCTCAAACTCACAAGATCAAATTTAAATCTTACAGATTCTGGGGCTAAAGGTGTTGCTTAAATGCACAGTATTTGCCTACCATGCTCTCGAGGCTGGAGAGATGGCTCAGCAGTTAAAAGCACTGACTGCTCTTCCAGAGGTCCTGAGTTCAATTCCCAGCAACCACATGGTGGGTCACAACCATCTGTACTGAGATCTGGCGCCCTCCTCTGGCGTGCGGGCATACATCGAGGCAGAATGTTGTATACATAATAAATAAATAAATCTTTTAAAAAAGCCTCTAAAACGGGAAAAATTGTGGCCAACTACCTATCAAACAGAATTAATATATAGACTATATGGATTAAAAAATTCCCATTAATAAATGGACTAATGAACTGAACAGATAGTTCAAGAGAAGAAACACAAGTGTCCAATAAAATATTTTAAAACATGTTAAACATCCATTGCCATGAGATAAATGCAAATTACAATGGGTTTGAGGCTCCATCTTACATCAAGCAGAATGGCTATCATCAAGAAAACAAGAGATGCATAAATGATTCCATGAGTAAAGTGTTTGTTCGGCACACATGTATACCCGAGTTCAGATGCCTCATGTTTACATAAAACTTGGCACAATAGCTCAAGTTTCCAGTTTTCAGTGGGACAGAAATAGGTAGGACCCAGAAGCTCAGTGGTGATCAACTAGCTGAAAAGACAAGCTTCGGGTTCAGTAAGAGACTGTCTCTCAAAAATGAGGTAGAGTGGGCTAAAAAAAAAAAAAATGGCTCAGTTGTAAAGAGCATTAATCACTGTTGCAAAGGAACCTGAGTTCAGTTTCCAGCATGCACATCAGGCTACCTACAATTCACTACCTATTAACTCCAGCTCCAGGAGAGCTCCTGGCCTCTGCAGGCACTGGCACTCTTCTGCCCACAAACCACACAGATGTACACACCTAAACACAATTAAAATTCAAGTCTCTTTTAAAAATAGCATGGAAACAGGAAGATTCCTAAGATCATCTTTTGGCCATCACAAGTACATTGGCAAATGTACCCACAAACAAACATGAACACATGCATATACAAACATACACATGATAATATTTAAATATTTTAAAATTTAAAAATATACTAACAAAGACGCTGGGAGAAAGGAACCACATACAATATACTAGTGGGAATGTAATCCAGTACAAAATACTATGGAAATCAGTATGGCAGGTCCTCAAAAAACTAAAACTAAACTACTATATGAATCAGCTATATCACTCCTGGGCATATACCCAAAGGACTCTAAGTAAATATATTACAGATAGTTGTACGTCCATGTTTACTCTGCACTACTCACAAAATTAAGAAATTGACCCAGCCTAGACATCTACCAATAGATGAAAACAGACAGAGAAAATGTGGTACATGTATACCACAAAATTTTAGTCAGTCATAATGAAATCATAGAATTTCTAGGAAAATGGGTATAACTGAGGTTGTTACATTAGACACAATAAGCAAGACATTTACTCCCATATGCAGAATCTAGATTTCGATTTATGTGTGTGTGTATCATGAAAATAGAAAGGAGATCATAAGCAGGAAGAAAGAAAGCTTAAAAGAGTGGGGGGGGGGGAGAATGAGGCTAAAATTCATGAAATAAAATCAGGAGACACTCTGCATGAGGAAGCGCACTAGTATAGTATAGAAGAAGTGGAAGAAGTAAGGTAGCAGGGAATGGGAATAAATTAGAAAAAAAGCTATCATGAAACACACACACATGAAAATACTATAATGAAATCACACATTTTGGATGCTAACAAAAAATTCAATGAATGGAAAAGTTCTTTAGAATCCAACCAGACAAGTTTTCTTAATTTCATTTATTTATGTTAATTTTGTAGGCTCTGGAATGGATCTCAAATTTATTTTACTGTTTATTTAACACTCGTTTATTTCCTGTATTAAGTATACCGCATTTTCCATGGGCAATGTTTCCTCTTATTATAAACATTTTGATTATTTACACACTGTGAATTTAAGGGACTCCAGAAATGGATTAGAGGTGAAGAGCACTAGCTGCTCTTCCAGAGAGCCCAAGTTCAATTCTCAACACCCACATAACTGCAGTTCCAGAGAATCTGCTATCTCTTTCTGGCTTCCTCAGGAACCAGGCACACATGTGGTACAGATTATACACTCAGGCAAAGCATATAAAATAAAAATTACGCCAGCTCTGTACATTGCATAATTAGAAAGATTTTATCTACATACATTAAAAAATGAAAAGCAATGCAATACAGCAATGGAAATTAGATATTATATCATTTTCCTAATTATATACTAACCGTATGCATGTCTCAAATATGTTACTTTAGCTTGTACACACAACATTCTCATTATTTCTATATTCTTATGGTTCTAACAGACAACAGTTCCTACTATATGTTGATATCCACAAAATGAACAAGACTCATTTAAAAATGGAACTGTACAATGATAACTACTAGATGGTGAATATACAGATATTCACATTATTCTATGAATTACGCTCTAAGAAAAAATTCAGAATCAAGCATAGGGAAATAGAAAGTTTGAAGATCCCCTGAATAGGATCTAAATTTCCAAATCTCATCTGAAGCTGTCTACTGCTCAAATATACACAAGAACATGCCATTTCTTCAACAATTTTGATTATTTCATACTTTCGCTTAAAATATTTAAAGTTAGTATTAAGAGGTAAGTGCACTGATGTCCAAAATTTACTTCAACTAAGATTTTTTTTAAAAAAAAATTGAATTGGTGAATTTATCGAGAGGGAAATATATGTGTTAAGAGACTAGTGGTGGCAGGCACATGAATGCTTAATTCCTTTGTCTAAGTTTGAAACTTTTCATAATCACGAGAAAAGCGTTGTTTGGTTAAATATTCTGTACAATGAAAAGACTAATTTTCAACAAGGCCTATTCTACCCCTCATTATTCAGCTCTAGCCTATATTTCTGTGCACTCCCCTCCACATTCAATTAATTAAATCCCCAAAGGGTATCTTGCTTCCATGCCTTTGCATATAAGGTTCCCCATGAAGAAAGAGACCTTCACGTTTGATTAACTTAGTTTTTTAATGTGTCACTACCACAATGAAGCATTCTAACTTGCTTAAGTGGGTATCTTCCATGTCCATTTTACGCATTACTTGTAGTATGAAACTAATCATTTAATTGTAATTAACTATTTCATGAATGTCTTTATACCCCCTAGAGCTCCTAGGAAAAAGATTTCATTAATCAAGTACTGGTATCCTCAAAGTCCAGAAAAGCATTTGTTAATAATACTATAAGGGCACCATGTTTGCTGAACGAATTAGATGATCGCCACTGGTAAAATAAGTGACCCCATTTATACTTTTCTAAGGCATCTCCATCTCCAGTCAGTTATCTCTAATCCTAATACCACTTCCTTAGTTTAGATCTTTTGCCTAAATTACTATAGCATCAAAGTTCTCATGTCTGTTCTTGTCATTGTAAACTATTGCCAGAATTATGTTCCATGGTCTGAAATAAGATTTCAAAACTGAAATATTGAGTCCCATATTTACTGACTGAGTACTTAAAACCCTTTTCTTAAAAACCTTTTGGGATACTCTGTTGGAAAAGAAAGTCAATTACCAAAAAAAAAAAAAAAAAAAAAGAAAGTCAATTACCAGCTGAGCATGTTGAAACACAACTACTTTGGGCTATTTTCTAAGCACTTTACTACACTGTAAAACCCTCAAGATACTTTGCAGGTGAGGAAAATAGAAATGTAAAGATGAGGAGATAAAACTACATGACTTGGAAATCAACCAGGGAATAAACAGAAGAAAAGAGCTTCAGGGAAGTTGGGAATGTTTCCAAGAAATTAACAATTAAAGGATGAAACAATGGACTGTGGGAAAGTTAAAGTAGCAGGAAACATGTCATGTAGACTAAGGATAAAAGATAATGAAATGACACTGAACACCTAACTTTCTCTGGTCAATGAGGAGCCAACTAGGGTTTTATGTAGTTTTGTGGGTGATAAGAACAATCTGTTTAAAAGGTAGCTAACACCAATGAGAATGACAAACTAAAGAGGAAAAGGCTGCTAGCATACATTATTACCAGTTAGACAATGTTTATTAGGTGACTCAATAGCACAATGGTACCATATTAGGCTTCAAGATTAGGTTTACTGTTTCACTAATTAGGTCAGAAGGCTTATTTCTTAGTATTGTGGTAAACCAGCAGTATCATTCAACTATATTTCAGTCAACATTCATTTTCTTACCTTTTTTTCAAAGCCATTATCTGTGACATGTATTGGTGGCTTTCCAGGATACCGGTAAAGAATGAAATCTCGACTACAGGTAGAAAAAAAAAAAACAAAGGTAGGTGGGAAAAGATTACTTAGTATATACATAAGATAGCTATAACTGTAAGGCCTTGTTAATTTCCCCATGAAGTTTTATTATCAAAACCTAATGTGAACATTTGAAGGATCATTCGATTATTGAAGTATCTAAAATTTTTTGTCCTAACTTTACAATAGAAATGACACTACCCTAGTGGCAACATATTTTTTAAAAAGTCAAGCATTCGTAAGTTTTAAAAGACAGCTATCCTGGTTTCCTTCTGGAAATATTACCAGTATAGCATTTTCAGCCTCTTAGTTTGTCTTGAGATAACATCTTGTTGTGTACCCCAAGGTGGTCTTAAACTCAGCATCATCTTGCCTCAGCCTCCCTTGCTCAGTTCCAGTATTATAAGCAAGTCCCCGGACACCTGGCTTACATTTAATCTTCCTTTCAAAGAGACACAAACTCTAGGACAGAACCAGTAATAAGGTTCTTCACCCAAGAACTCTATCAAATGGATTTTAAATTTAACCTGTCCTAAAGGGACTCTGACAGAAATCTTAATTATACACAGTCATTCTCACTCATGTTCATATTTTCCCTCTTTCATTTTCCCTCTGGTACAACTTACTTATAAATTAGAGATAGAGCTCTTAATTCCAGCTGGCCAGCACTCTCCTAAATATAAATACAGAATTTTGATAAACTTTCAGAACTATTAAGTAGTGTTTACAACATTTTTCAGCTATTTGATATTTCAAGTAAAGTATTTGTATAACACACTGTAACTTGTTCTGAATGAGAAAATTAAGATAGCTAGCAACTCTATGATATAAACTCAAATGGACCCAAAATTCTACTTAGCCATAAGGTAATAACTACATGATTTTAAAAGTATAAAAAGTATAACTACTATTTTAAAAAAAGGTGGCAGATTATTTACTAAATGTCACTTAACTAAAAATTGATTACTATCATCAAATAAAAGTATTTCTAAATTATTATGAATCTTCCTTCTGCAAAAGAGAACTACCAATCAGGAAAATTTTAATTTTTAAAAATTAGTAAACATTACCATCCTTCTTTCCCATTACAGCGAAAAGGCTTTAAGTGTTTCCCAACATTGTCCTTCTCCCAAGCACTGTGTACACTCAGCAGGCTACAGAAACTGTCAACACAATTCTCAATAATCAACACAAACAGGCCATTGCTTCTTATCCAATAATTGTTATTCAACACAGTTAAATATTTAAATACTTTGGGGCATTATAGACATAAAAGTATGTTTGGGTTACTATTTCAAACAACCATGAAAAGATGATATTCTCATATTTGAACTTACCATAGGATCTCCCAACCGTTCAAGATATTTCTCAAAAGATCCCTCCACATACTTCAAAACAAAACAAACAAAAAAAAACTTGACTTAACCAAATAAATGATTTTACTGCAATCTGATTATATTCTACAGATATCAGTATCTAATGACTTTTATTTGAGATTATATTTCTGTTATTTCTCCCTTCCCTTTCCAAGCCCTCTCATATACCCCTTCCCACTCTATCAAATTCATGGCTTCTTTTTTTAATCACATTCATATGTATATGTATGTAGACATATATAGTCTTAAATATAATCTGCAGTCTGTACATGGGATTAAATGACTAGTTCACAGCACCTCCACATCAACATATACACAAAAGTCTTGAGTGAAAAAAAGGTATCTCGGAAGCTGTCTACATATTAGTGGATTTCATCAAATGCTTTTACCTTCCAGTTTCTTTTAAAATGTCAACTTTATGTAACTTTACAATTTTAATCAATTAAGCAAGACCAACAATCATTAAGGATAAAATCTTGATAAGAGACATGTATACAAAGTTAAAATAATATAAAGAGAATTTCACTGGTATCAAAAAAAAAAAAAAGCCCTGGGCACAACAAACTTTTGCTGGTGATGGATATGGTCTACCTCGCCTGATAGCAGCTGCAATGACCTTTAAAATGGCTCAGAACTAAAACTGTTATTCTTAAAATGAATGATCTTATTATAAGTAAAATATGCCTCCATAAAAAACTGAATTAAAACTCACGTTCTCTATAGTTCTGATATATATATACCTAGCATGAACTAAATAGAGTAATTTAAATAGCACAAATTTTGACCATGAACTGTAATGTATTTCGGTTATTATTATTATAATAATACATATTATTACACACTGTAATGTATAACAGAGATTAAAGATAATGAATTTATCTATCGCACTCATAGGTGCTTTTGTGCCCTTAAGATTGGATGGTATTTTTTTCTAATTTTTACTGAAAAGACACTTAAATACAGCATAAACTGTTCTAGGGGGATGGGAGAGGAAGATCAAGCTTTGAAAAGTATGTTTAACACATCTTTTGTTAAGCAAACTGTGGTCTAGGAAGTAACAGCACCCTTAATTTACAAGTTTGATTAAAATGCAGAAATCTGAAGCCTCTGCTCAAACCTACTGCATCAGAATGTATAGTTTAACAAAAGCCCCAGTTATGTGTATGCACAAAATACTTGAGATAGAGCTGGGCAGTGGTGGTGCATGCCTTTAATCCCAGCACTTGGGAGGCAGAGGCAGGCGGATCTCTGTGAATTCGAGACCAGCCTGGTCTACAAGAGCTGGTTCCAGGACAGGCTCCAAAGCCACAGAGAAACCCTGTCTTGAAAAACCAAAAAAAAAAAAAAAAAAAAAATACTTGAGATATACTGCATTAGAACATAAGTCTTGCATCTCAATGTCAGGAACAGTATTTCTCCCAGGTGTGGATAAAACTGATCAACAAGATTTAAAGAAGCCTTTACATTATTTTACAGTTCACTGAAACCTGTTGAGAAAATTGAAAACAAACCTCCAAAAGCAGGAGGCAAATATGCAAAAAAAAAAAAGAAATTGCCCAGCTACTATACACATTACCAACAACTCTGTTCAGTGCATATATTCTACTTACAGACTCAAAAGTTTCTTGATTTTCCTTCATATATGAGACACAAGCTCTCCTGATTTGTAAATGATGGATCTGGCTGTAAAACAGCTATAAAAGATAAGACTAGCTCACTGTCATGTCATTTGAAATAGAAGCTTCTCAATTAACACAATGAACTTAGACATTTAGTTTCCTAATCTAGAACACATGTTGGAAACAGAAAAATTAAATCCATCTGTTACTACACCTGGTCTTCACCAAAGGCAAAGAAGCCATGCCTCATCTTACAAATGGTCATCTCTAGTAAGATTGAGAGATAATTCTCTCCTAGACTTTCAACTCCATAATCTTTTTCTTATGCATAAAACAAAAGGGAGGACACGCTTACAAACAATTGAGATTCATTTCGAAGTTTTCTTTAACCCCACATTAATTTACCCCTCCTCCTTACAAACTTAAAATGAAAAGCAGAAAAGCAGGCACAGGAAAACAGTATTTGCTCTAATCAGCAATAGCACAGTATTTCACTGTACTTCTCAGGAAGGCCTGGATATTATCACTGAAAAAAACAGAAAAAGTAACACTTTTGTTTCTTTCAGTATGCTACAAATGGAGCTACTCGAACACGGCACATCTCACTCTGAAAACTTACAAACAAGACATTATCCAGTTGTCATATTTATATTTACCTGCTCGGAAATAGCCCGAAAAAGGCAAGAGGCATCCTTGGCAATCACCTTCCGAAACAGCCCTAAACTGCCTAAATATTCATCCATTGATGCCTCACTCAAAGACTTCTGGCCGCAGTTTTTCCATCCTTTATTCATTGTGCATGGGATGAGGAGAAAGGAACAGAGGGGTGAAAAAGAAGAAAACACAGAATGCAGGGAGGACTAGGCAATGGCGGCAAGTTGTGTAGGCAGGTATCCGAAACAGCTCAAGGTCTAGGCAGAAGGCAGGTGCGGCAGGGCTGAAGAATCTTGGCAATTTCCAGAAGCAGAAGCAAGAGGCTGACTGGCGCAGGACAAGACAGGACCCTGTGGAAAAACAAAACGAAGAGCAGATGCTCCAAAGAATAAGAAACTTGAGAAACAAGGGAAGAAAAAAATTAAACAGTTACAGAAAGGTAGGACTATCAAAATCAGCTAAAGGCATAAAAAGTGACTAAGCAGCTGAACTCTGGGGATCTGAAGAAAAGCTTGGGGAAGTTACTTCAGGAGGCTGCAAAGATTATAAAAAGCCTCACGAGTGTAAAACAGCTTACTCCACGAAAAGCACTGAGAGCACTCCCAGAATTTCCAAATAATTTCTGTCCTTCAAAAGCCCTCCAGAGTTTAAAGGAAGTAGGGGTGGGGTATTTAATTCTCTTTAGTACTAAGAACATCTTTTTTAAAAGACAAAGAGAAGAGGAGGGACCTCCATCTGCTGGGACAAAGATCACTTAAAGAAAAGTAAAAATGCTAAGCAACTGTTTCAGGTATAAGAATAAAGTCAACTCAGTTAATTCTAGATTAAAAAATTGTCTACAAGGACCACTGAAAATAAATTCACTCATACTACTAGGAAATCCCAATATAATTCTTGAAGAATGTCAAGTTGCTGCAGAGTACTAACAAAAACAGGGAGTTTTTAACTGAAAACAATGAGAGCTAGAAATGGCTCAGCAGCTAAAAGCATGTGCTGCAAAAGACTAGAGTTCAGTTCCCAGCACCCACACCAAGTGGGTCACAACCACCTGTACTTCCACTGGTACCCATGAGCATCTGCACTCATATACAGTGCACATACCCACACAAATATATGTATTTAAAAAATAAATCTTCAAAAAGTGGAAACAATGAAAGCAGCATGAAATGAAATACCTTAAACAGAAACTTTTAAAAATGTACATTTAAGATTTGATGGCACATTAACATGTTTGACATGTTGTTACATGTTAGTGTACTTTGCAGAAAAAAATTCTCTGAATCTTGGGGGGGGGGGCTCCATTTTTATTATTTTGTTTTGACATCAAGGACTATTTTTACTTAAATGCCAAAATACAACCCTCATACTTAAAGTGTTAAAAAGTAAGTTTTAGGGGCATACAGCTCAGTAATAAAGCTTGCATACTAGGTTCTTGTACACTAGATTCAATACCAGCATCCCCAAGTCAAAAGCTTTTTTTTTCCTATTGATCTAGAAATGTTAAACTTGTACTTTTCCTATTTGTACAGTGATAACACTAAATTAAATATGTAAGGTCCTAGCTACATGGGTTTGACAAAAAAAAAATAGTATACTCTAAATGAAAGAAAAACGTTGACTTTAAAGATGGTGTAACGTAAAGTAGCTATCAAAACTGTTATTCTTCTATGTGAGTCAGCAGTAATTAAGACTGCTGTCTATAGAAGAAACAGGGACCATCACTTATAATTTAAGAATGAAATAAAATCATGATAAGGAATAAAATCTTGACTTTCCTTACCATACCAATTTCATATTACCTTGTTTCTTTTCTAAAGAAACCATAATATACAGGAACTTTGTACAAGTTCTAAACTATACTGTTTGGTTATAGGGAAACCATCATTTTTTAAGATCGCTAGTTCAAGTAAGAAAGACATATTTTGGATTACAATTAAAAAGTTGATTCATTTTGTCATATTTTACAAGTAAAGACAAAATACAAATTCTTTACATCTTCTGAACTTTAAACATGGGTACATAAAACCTCAACAAATCCTATTCATATACTTCGATTTGAAAAAAGAACTGGAGGGGAAGGAAAGAAAGACAATCAAAATATAGAGGAAACCAAGAAACAAAGACCAGAAAAATACTCAACAAAAAGACAACAAGAGAAAGAAAAGTACGTACTAGGAAACCAAGCAACAGACAAAATTTATTTTTGACAAGGAACAAAGGCAATACAATAGATAATACAATATTTATATCAATACAAAAAATTAACCCTAGACCTAAATCTCAGGCTTTGTTTTGTTAATGCAAAGCAGACTAGATCTATAAAGTTTATGTTTATCCTGATAGCTGCTTCCCAAGGGAGGGAGGGTTAAGACAGTAAGAGAAAAGCTGCAAGGGAGCCCCTCTGTGTCTTTTTTTTTTTTTTTTTTTGGTTTTTCGAGACAGGGTTTCTCTGTGGCTTTAGAGTGCTGGGATTAAAGGCGTGCGCCGCCACCACCACCTGGCCCTCTGTGTCCTTTTATATTGTATATTTTAGCTTCTGACCTACAAATATTTGGAAATCAATACATAAAATCAAAGTTCTTAAAAATATTTTAAGAAAAAACATTCAATACCTTGGGTTAGGTAAAGTTGTTGAAAAGCATATAGATTGTACTTTCACAAAATAACTTGCTCTACAAATGAAATTGTCAGACAGGTGACAACCGAAGTTACAAACTAGGGTAAAATACATGCATATCATATATTTATCAAAGAAAAATTTGTATTGAATATATATATATACTTGTATTGAATATATATTATTATTTTTAAAAAATGACTAGAGATGTAGCTTAACTGATACACTGCTTGCTTAGCCCGCTAGCGACCCCAAGTTCAATCCTCAGGAAAACATAAAAGTGGCATGGAAGCACAAGGCTTTAACCTCAGCTCCCCAGTAGTAGAGTCAGGATTTCAGACATTTACAACCACCTGCTGCTACATAGTTAGTTTGAGGCTGGTCTCTAATACACATATAGAGTTAGCAATGAACAATCTAATTTTTTTCAATGGGCAAAACATCTTAATGTTTTACTAAAGGTAAATGAAAGGGAAGTTACAATATAGTTAAAGTGGTAGAATGCTTGTCTTGTGTATAATATCCCAGCCTTAGAAACTAGCTGTAAGACCAGGATTTTAAGGTTATTTTCCACTAAACAAGAGTTTGAGGCCCATCTGGGCTAGAGTCTCTGTCTAAAAAGCAAAGTGAGTAAAAATGGCTAATAAGTAGTTAGAAGATGTTCAGCATAATTAGCCATAAAAATGCAAATTAAAACCACAATGAGACAATTACACACGTACTGGGAAGACTATAAAATAACTGTGAACAAGAGGGTGGAAAAAACAGCCCTAAAAAGCCAATATGAAATATGCCAAAAGGCAAATCTAGATAAAAATCAGATTAGTAGTTACCTGGGGCTGTGGTGGAACAGGCATTGGCAACAAACAAGCATTTAGAAAGATAAAAATCTGAAAATCTTTCCCAACAGTTTCACTAATAATTACGGAATTATACTCTTTAAAAAACTGGTTAATTTTGCCAGGAAGTGGTGGTACATGTCTTTAATTCCAGCACTCAGGAGGTAGAGGCAGGTGTACCTCTGTAATTTCGAGGCCAGCAAAGCTAGTTCCAGGACAACCAGTGCTACACAAACACTGGGGAAAGGACCTGGTTAATTTCTAATATTCATCATAAGTGTAGAGCTAAAATAATTTTTCATATATTCAGAGTTACACATCCATCACAATTTGAGAAAACTGTCACTTGAAAATGAAACCCTAATATCTTACAGCTATTATCCTCTAATTACCCTATCTCACCAACTCAGTAGTTGCCTGCCTATCTTTAGATTTACCTATTCTGAACATTTCTAATAAATGTAACCATACATTTTTATATGGTCCTCACTTGTTATACTTAGCACAGAGTTCATTTTAAGAACCATCATTCTAAAACAAGGTGTTTTACAAGTTATTACTAATTCTTTGAAGCATTATTTTGGGGCAAATCCAAAACTTTAATAAACACTGCCATCTTTAAAATTCACAATCCCTATTTAAGCAATATTAAAGGTTCTTGAGGAATGCTTGTTGAGCTATCAGAAGATATAGTAATAAAGACTTTGAGAATGATGAAAATACCAAGAAAAACATGAAGGAAATAGTACCAGAAGATAACTTCAAAACACAAATATTTAAGGAAAACAACAGCATATAACTTACTTGTAATCAGGTAAACCAATTAGGAGAATTTTTCCCCATGGTGTCTATGAATAATAGTACACTTTAAAATAGCATTGTAAAAAACCCAAACAGGCCCTGTGTCTATAACTAACATAAATGTTCAATTTTGGGGATATTGATATAATTTAAAACACTATCTTATTATACCAATAAATGATGAACATGCACTAAGAATTCAGTGCTCCAATTACCATTCCCAGATTATCCCCCATTGCTTGGATCCCTTCATCTACAAAATGGAACAAAATGAAACTATTTCTTAGGATTACTAGAGGTTAAATAAATTCATATGTAAAGTAAACTGAATAAGTACCAATATATAAGCACTTAACAGGTGTTAAACCCAACTATTGTTCTTTCTTCCCTAGTCTCCCTAGAAAAATATGGTATTTTGAACAGCACAAAATTGGCTCACCACGTTTATCATCATTACATGTTCCCAAATATTCTCCAAAAGCCAATTTCAAATAATCTGCCCATACATCATTCACCAAAGCATATGCAGATTTAGTCATCTCTGCAAATTGTTACATGAACATGAATTGAGTGCTATTATCTCACTAACAGCAAAAGAAAAATGCCTACAGTACTTTTAGTCATTCCTCACTTTAGTCTTAACTTTTTTTAATATTGCCCTTTGACTTAACTTTGTATCTGAAATCAACAAACACCTGACTACTTTATGCTTCAGAACCTTGTAATAAGTTCATTGGTTAAACCTCCCAACCATTCCAGCTCATTCACTCCCAACTACAAGCCATCAAATCTAAAATTCCCAGTTTCCAAGATCATCTCATAACATCAACCTCTCATATACTCAATTTTGTAGGACCAGAAAAGTCACTTCTGAATCTGTCCATGGCATCAATTTCCCAAAAATCATTTTTTTGCCTCTTTATATCTGGAAATCCAAATAACACTAATAAAAAAGTATTAAACAGCATTCCACTTATCCAGTGAGTTTAAAATTAACTTTATTCAAAAATATTTCAAGTAAAATCTTTTTTTATAAGAAATAGTAACATATAAACCTGATAGCCTTTCTTACACACCAGTACTATTTTCAAACATCTTTTATCTCTAATAGTCTGTATAATTGTCTTAAAGTGAATTAAGTCAATTAAGACAGTTCTCTAAGCAGGGCAGTGGTGGCTCAGGGTTTTAATCCCAGCACTGAGTCAAGGCCAGCCGTTTCTAGAAAGGCTAGTTCAAGCTAGAGCCAGGGCTGTAACACAAAGAAACCCTGCCTTGAAATACCAAAATAAATAAGACAATCCTCTGCCCTTGATCCTCAGAGAACTTTTATAAATTTCAAAATGCGAATCCCAAGTTTTAGTTCTAAGTAGGGTTGTCATGCACCAAGGAAACTCCTGGTATAGAATTACTACTACTGAAAAAAAGGATAATTTTTAACAGTTTAAATTTAAAAATATCCCTGGGGCCCAGTAGTGGTGGTACACGCCTTTAATTCCAGCACTCGGGAGACAGAGGCAGGCGGATCTTTGTGAGTTCGGATCTTTGTGAGTTCGAGGCCAGCTGGTCTACAAGAGCTAGTTCCAGGACAGGCTCCAAAGCTACAAAGAAACCCTTTCTCAAAAAACAAAAACAAAAAAAATCCCTGGGCTAGCTATGAAACAAAACAAATAAAAGCTTAAAACGAATATTATGCCATGGTAAGAAAAAAAATGCAGGACTCAATCAAGTTTCTCATGGTATTTCTGTCAAAAGGCTGTTTTCTTAAGCAAATTGTCACCTCTAGTATTTTTCCTCAGTTGAGAAAATACACAACTTAAAATGTTGAGAAATTTTGTCAAGCAAAATTCAAATTATCTTGACTTAAAATCTCATAATATAAAATACCACAAAGGTATAGTCAGAAATATTACCACATACAACAAAGAATTGTTGAGTAACTAAAACTACATTATGTGGTCTAGTATTAAGTATTAAAGAATTGGAAGCCTGTTGCTTTTCCAGGTATATTTGAATAGACTATTTCTGATTCTTTATGGTTAGTTGTTCAAGCCACAAAGTCATTTAAAAGGCTGTGACCAACATAAACATCAGACCACAATTTTCTCAAATGAGAAAGGTATTTTAAAAGACCAATTAAACATTAGGCTTCTATCTCTAGATGTTAAATAAAACCTTTTGTAAAATTAGTATAGGGGGCTGGAGAAATGGCTCAGCGGTTAAGAGCATTGCCTGCTCTTCCAAAGGTCCTGAGTTCAATTCCCAGCAACCACATGGTGGCTCACAACCATCTGTAATGAGGTCTGGTGCCCTCTTCTGGCCTGCAGGCATACATACAGACAGGATATTGTATAAATAATAAATAAAATAAATTTATTAAAAAAATTAGTATAGAGCTGGTAAAAGGCTAAGAATGTGATTTAGTAGTGTGTGCCTTGCAAGGACTTGAGCAAGTGCCCAGGACATAAAAATGCAATACATGATACAATGGGATTATAAGCTCAAAACTGAGGTGGAAACAAGGTGCTCACTGGCCATCCCGTCTATAGTCTAGTGACCTGGCCAGGGAGCAATCAACTTAGAAGTGGATGTTATTTGGGGATAAACCCTGAGTTTGTTCTCAGGCCTCCTCAAGCACAGGCATGCAAATAAATAGGCACATTTTCTTAAAAAAAGTATATATAATAAAGGCATAATTACTATTAATTCTCACCTATGAAGATGTGAACTATTTACACTTAGATATCTAATTCTCACCAAAATTTTAATTCAGAATATTTTCTCAGGAACCTACTTTTACCATCAGTAAAATTTAGTATTAACCCAAGGAAGGGACAATCAAGAAAATAAATCTAATATATGCAAATACATTGCCAAGTAAAATGTTTGAAACAAAAGTTATGCCTTTAACAGTCACGATCCCATCTATTCACCTGATTTAATTTCTTACTGCATAAGCTCAGAAGGACCTGAAACTCACTATGTAGCACAGCTATGAATTCCAGTGTTGGGATTACAGCACCATCATGCCAAACTCTCAAATTTTTATTTTTATGAATAAACTGTATCGAAAATTTCTACCAATGAACTATTAGACTTAAATATATTATCTTAAAAGTTCTGAGACCAAACTCAGAAATTTTATATATTGAGTTCTTGTAATTTAAAAACTATGTATTTAAGCAATTATACATATCACACAATTTTTATAAAACATAAATTGCCAAATTCTGTTATATGTTTCATCACTGTAGAAGGTATTTAATTTTGGGTTTTCATGTAGTTATTTTTCTGTATATCTGTGCACCACACACATGCCTGGTGTCCACAAAGGCAGAGGGGGTAGGATACCCCGCCATGTGGATATTGATAATAGAACCCGTGCCCTCTAAGTTAACATATATTTTAAGAACCAAACTTATGTCCTCTGAAATACAACTCAACTACTGAGCTCGCTTCGGCCACCAGATGTGAATTATAGTAACTCAGTGGTAGAGCCTATTACCCAGCATGTGTGAGGTCATAAGTTCAAACCCTACTATGTCTATCCAAATGAATAGACCAATGACATGGATCGCCAGCAAATGTCCTGCTGCCAAGCCTAGACACCCACATTTGATCCTAGGGACTAACATGGCCTTAAGGACAGAAACATCCCAGTTGTCTTCTGACTTACACATGAACATATCCATACACACACAAAATTAAAAATGTAAATAAAAAACAACCAAGTCATACTGTTACATCTTTGGATTTATTCTCTATTCTTTAAAGCACTGATAAGATTATCACATTCTACTTACATGTGTGTATGCATTCATTCATGTGAATGTAGGGATGTGTGCCATGGTCAGCTGGTGGAAATAAGAGGAAAACCTCAAGCTCAATGGTTAATTTCCACCTTGTTTGACACAGGGTCTCTTTTTGCCACTCTGTTGTGAACACCAGGCTGGCTAACCCAGTACCTTCAAGGGATTCTGTCTCCATCTACCATCTCATCATAGGCAAAGGGATACACACTACCATCCCTGACTAATGTTGATTATGAAGATGCAAACTCAGGTCCTCACACTTGTGCACCAAGTACACTTTATTCACTGAGCCATCTCCACAGCCCTTCTCAGAGGAACAAATATTATCAGGTGTGGTAGTATGTGCCTGTAATCTCAACACTTGAAGGATCAGAAGTTCAAAAGTTGAACTTATCTACTTTATTCTTCAGAATAAAACTTACTTGAAGTACAGTAGATCGATTACTTTGATCATCTTTTTCAGATAACTATTAGCTCCCACAAAGTAAACCCATTTTTCTCTGCATAATACAAAAAAAGCTGTCTCAAGATAATAAACCAACAGATGCTGACTTTCTCACCAAATGTTACATTGTTAGCATTTTATTCTTTTCTTCAAAGTAACATGTTCCTAATATCTGATTTTTATTAACATTTTTCAATTTTTTTCAGTTTTGTGCTTTTGTTTGTTTCTGTTTTTGGAAACAGAGTTACTCTGTGTACCCCTGGCTGCCCTGAAACTTAATCTGTAGACCAGACTGGCCTTGAACTCAGAAATCCACCTGCCTAAGCCTCATCAAAGGTGTGCCCAGGTTATTTTTGCTGGGTTTTGTTGTTGTTGTTGCTTAAGCAATCAGATATCCATTTAAGATTCTAGGACAAAACTGTGAAGACTACATTTTCAAAGTTAGGAACTCACTACATACTCAATGTTAGAGAAGCTTCATAAATTTACTGATTAGGATTTGGACCCAACTGCAATGTTTATGCCACAAAATTCTCTATATATTCTATTTTTATAGTAAATATATTAATTTGTATTGTTCTACAAATGCATGTCATAAACTTATTTTGATTTTATCACATTTCATGAACTGGATTTAGGGGTATTTTAAAGTGTTGAGAGTTTATTTTTGTAATCCAACAACTTTATCCAAAAATGCAGAAAATTTTTCTGGCTGGCCAGGAGGATAACATTTCAGTGTTGATAAATCCATTGACTGTAACAGCCCAGGAAGCGTGCTAAAACAAAAGAAGAAAAATATCAGGTAGCATGAGAGAAAGTTCCATAGCTTATCTGTTGCCCATTTGATGAATGAACTGTGAATTTTTATAATATTATGGGGATATACACACTATTATTGCCAACACGAAGAGTACCATAAAATATTGGATAAATTGAATAGACATTTTTAGTTCAGTCAAATGAAGTGTTTCAGAAATGTCGTTTCAAGAAAATTTTAATTATACTGCTTTTTAATACTCTCCAAAACCACACAAACATAAAATAAAGCAAAGTTAATTTATGAAAACAGAATAAATGAAACCAAAACAATAGGTATCAGAAAAGAAAGCTAGGGTTATTATACTAAATAACATGCATATAGACTGTAAGTAAACTATTTTACTGAAAATTACCATGCATTCATAACTAATCAATATGTAGTCATCATGAATGTTGGAAATAAGGTTCTAAACAGCATAAAACTTACTTCAGAAACTTAAACAAGTGAACTAAATTTGAACAGACATACCACCATCCAACCTACGTTTGGGTAAAATATAATCAATGATTCTTGATACTGTCAGAAATTACTTTTCTGAAATTAATAGTTTCTAAAAATGTTTAAAAGATAGGGGGAGGGCAAAGAAATTGCTCTGAGGGTAAAAGTAATTATCACCACGCCTGAAAACAGTGAAATCAATCCCCAGAACACACATGGTAGAAGGAAAGAACAATTCAAAGTTGTCCTCTGTCTTTAAGGCCCACAATACAGCATACATATATTTTTTTTCAAAAAAAAAAAAAGGAAGCATACAGGTCATTTCATCCTGCAGAAAAAATTAGAATGCTTTTATATTTTTTTAAAAAAAAGTCTATTTTTATATTTTATAATATACTAACAAAAAAAATTCAGAGCTAACTAGCTGGGGACAGTAGCCCATCCCTATCATCTCTGAAGCTCAGAAGGATCAGGAGCTCAAGGTTAGCCTGTGCTATACAGAGATCATCTCAAAAAAAAAAAAAAAAGTGAACACATTTTGAATGAAATTCCTTTTCAACAGCCCCTAGAAATATTAACTTTGATACATTGTTTAGGAACATCTGATCCTATGAAGTTGTCAACTTTTAACAGTATCAAGTACCTAAAGGCAGATACACCAATTATCTGAACTGTTCCTAATTTCTAGCTTTTCTTCTGAGTCATTTTAACCAAGACAACATTTCCTTTCTTTCATCATTATAGTTAAGCACACTACCAGTTTTACTGTTTGAATAGTAATCACTGACTAAATCTGTCTTCTCCCACTGAAAACATCCAAGCTTAGTTCACTGATATATATATATATATATATACACACCAAATGTCTAAAAAAGCATGTCATAACAAGTGTTTCATACTTAATGAATGCACAAGTATACACCAAATGTCTGAAAGAAACAAAAATAAAATCCAAAGACACACTTACCATGTTCTAACTTTAATATAAGACATAGACATACAATTAATATCTTTATGAGATTACTTTTTTAAAATATCAAGTTAGAAAAGTTTTTAAAATTAAGCAACTGGGAATTACTGACCTGGCCCTTTGGCAAGCTTCTAGTGTCCCAAAGAAGAACTAACAGAAAAACAGCATTTTTCTTCAAGCTTCTACTGTGATGCTGATAAAACAATACTCCTTACCAAAGATCCCTTTGCTTAAAGTGCTCCGTGGCTTCTCATTAAACATAAAATAAAATTAGAACTCTTAAATGAGCTTATGCCCTCCCAGCTTCATATTCATTCTTCCCTGGTCACTAATATTTTTACCATACCCACCTTCCCTGTTCCTCAAGCATTCCAAACTCCAAGTTCATTCCTAAATTAAAGGTTTTGTAACTCAAGCTCCCTTGTCTTTAAATTTCATATGATTGGTACTTCCTTCTAATTCAGGACTAACCTCAAACATCAGGTCATTTGTCAAGCCTCTCCTGAAGTCTACCTAATTCTTCCTTATCCCAGCTACAACACTGTCTTGTCTTTTTATTTCTAGCATAGTTCATCATGTGAAACTCTAGCACCATAATGTAAATATTATGTTTGCCACTGTAACCCAAGCACTTAAAATAGTACCAACTTTTTATTAAGTAGAAGAGAATATGTGAATGAATATATGGGCTTCCAGTGGATTTACTAAAAGTCAAACTTTAACAACTAAAACTCATATATATGAAACTGTCCAAATAACTGAATTAATTAGTCCTTAATATAAGCGTACACCTTCTTTGAACACTGAAAACCTGAATAGTGAACTATAAAACTTTGTTTCTTGGAAATCTGCACACCCATACGCACTTTCAGACATTCAAATTCACATACACAGAGTTGGCCATGAATACAGAAAAAGACAACACAGAACCAAGTCAAAGCTAAGACAAATAAGAGGTTATAGTGTGTGAAAAGTGTAAAAGTCAAAAGGTTAGACAGGTGGGTAACAGCTGGGAAGGAATTTAAGGCAAGAGTTCAACTGATCAGTCTCTAGTATACCTGCAGGTACAATAGAAGAGATGTCCTTCCTTGTGCAACTGCTTTGCCAATTCGAATTGATGATTGTTCATTAACTTTTCATTTACAACTACCACAAGTGGCTTGCCTTTTTCCAGACTCTCCAAGCAACTTCCTGCACCTACAAAAATAACTTATTAAATCAATTTTTTTAACTTATGGTACACTATCATCATAGTTTTATTTCTAAAATTAGTCAGTAAAATTATAAAACCAAACTTCTTACTTATTTCTTAAAAATGACAAACATTAAGTTTAGTGGCACATGCCCCAAATTCCAGCATGTGGGAGATTAAAAGCAGGAGCATCATGGGTCACACAGGCAGACTGTATCAACAACAAAAAGAAAACGTACCAACTAATTTTTCTCTAATATTTTTTGAGGTGAGGGGAATAGAAAGTCTACAGCATAATCTTGCCTGAAACTTGCTACAAAGTCCAGGCTGACATTGAGCTTACCATTATTATACTGTCCTGTTACAACCTCCAGAGCTCTGAGATTACCAAATCCCTAGCTGCTACCATTGAACAACTTCACTTCTATCCAAATATAAAGAGAAAAGGCAGGTTTATGCCCTGAAGACACCCACATTAAAAGCTGAGTTCATTCTGTAACACCAATTAGGGGAGGAAGGAGACAGGAAATCCCTGGAGTTCATTAACCTATCAGGTGACCTGAACTGATAACTCCAGGTTCAGTGAGACCCTATTTCAAAAAATAATGTGGAAAGCTTAGAGATGGCTCAGAAATCAAGAGCATATACTGTCCTGTTCTCTTTCAGAAAACCAAAGTTTGATTGGGTCACTTATAGCTACCTGTAACTCCAGCTCCATCCAGGGTGTACAAATACACACAACTAAAAAATACATATTAAAAAACAGTGGGAGCACACCTTTAATCCCAGCACTCAAGAGGCAGAAGCTGACAGATTGTAGTGAGCTCAAAGCCAGCCTGTTCTACATATTGAATTCTAGGCAAGCCAGGACTACATAGTGAGACTATATATATAAACTAAACGTGGAGAACAACCCAGTAAGACACCCACTGTCTACCTCTAGCCTCAACACACACAGATGTATTACTCACACATACACACACAATCACACAGATGCACATACACTGACCGACATCAGACACACACATACCAGATACAAAAAATAAAGGTGATTTTTAAAAATTATTGAGTTTTTAAGATAGCCCCAGAGCCCACATGGTAGAAGACAACAGACACACACAGAGAGGAAAGGATAGAGGAGAGGAAGAGAGGTAGGTAGAGGAAGAAAACAAATAAATGCACTAAATTTTTCCTACATTTTTAAAGGCTAGCCTATAATAGTGACAAGTACTAAAACAGAGAACAGTCCTTATGCTTTTACCCATGAAGGCTATTCCCAAGATAGTCATGACTAGATCACCACGAATGTGCAAATTTTATGATCACTTCAACTTTGAGATTTAAAATTCCTTAGAGGGCTAGGGAGAAGACTAAGCAGACACATGTCACAAAGCCTGAAAACTCCCACCATGGAAACCCTAGAGTAAAGAGAATCAATTCCCACAGGTTGCCTTCTGACCTTCACATAACACGCCATGGCACACTTGCAACCATACACACAAGTAAATGACATTTAGGAGGACTATTAGAGACTATTTAGAGTAAATAAACCCTTTTTGTAAGTGTTAGGGTAGTAATTAAGACAGACTCTGCTGCTAAATTGTTATATTCTACAACTACGAATTACTGTCTCAGTTACCTCATATGGATGCTAATAATGACTTTTCTTGTTTTTCTGGTTTTGGAGACAGGTTTCTCCAGTAGCCCTGGCTAGCCTGGAACTCCAAAGACCAGGCTGACCTTGAACTCCTGTTTTTGCCAGTGCTGGGATTAAATCACTGCTGCCCAGCAGTAATGTCTATCTCTAAGGAGTTTTCTCTCCTCAAATCAAGTCTTTAGAAAAACCAGCATGTCACCCACAAATACCCATAGCAGACAAAACTGCACTGTTCCCCCAAAGCATCTTTTCTAAAAGTACTGGAAATCTCAGGAACTCTGTTAGTTTGATCTCTTAAGACTAGGCTACAATATACTTTCTAAATCTATTAGCTTATGTCTCTGAATACACAATTTAAAACTCTAAAATTTTTAATTTTCTTACCATATCCTATTCAAAAATAAATATTTTACTGCATCTATTTTACATATATGCAACAGAAGTGCTAAAAAGACAATCCTTAAATGGTTATTACTACAACCCACACCTACCACAGAAAAGGCTTAATGTCCTTTAAATCTAAGCCTAAATACTAATTTCAAATTCACAATCTGGCCAGGCGGTGGCATGCACCTTTAATTCCAGCACTTGAGAGGCAGAGGCAGGTAGATCTCTGTGAGTTCGAGGCCAGTCTGGTCTACAAGAGCTAGTTCCAGGCTCCAAAGCTACAGAGAAACCTTGTCTCGGTAAAACCAAAAAAACAAATTCACAATTTGTTATGATCATTGAATACATTATCTTTCCCCTCTGTTTAAAGTTTTGTACTATAAAAGTGGGCAAAAATAGCTTTATACACTCTTGTCTAGAAATATCCTCCTCTCCACTAAAGTTATCAATGGATACATTCAAGTCAAATAATTATATTAAAATGAAGCTGCTATGAATTATTCTGTGTAATTAACTTACAGATTTTTAAGAAAAGTGTCTCAAGTAGCCCAGGCTGGCCTTCACCACTTCCTCTCAAGGGCTAGAATTACAGCCATGGGGCCTGGCTTTCCTAATTGTGGTGGTAAGAACTGGAACCAGGTCTTTCCACATGCTAAGCATGTACCCTGAATTAGATCTCTAGTCCTTGTAAATTCAGTCTGACAAGGTTAAAGAGTCTGTTTTTTAATCAAAGATAAAAACCCAAGATTCTGGGGCTGGAAAGATGGCTCAGCAGTTAAGAGCACTGACTGCTCTTCCAGAGGTCCTGAGTTGGATTCCCAGCAACCACATGGTGGCGCACGACCATCTCTAGTGGAATTTGATGCCCACTCCTGAGATAAAGGTATGCATGCAAATAGAACACTCATATACAGAAAATAAATCTAAAAAAAACCAAGATGCTCAGACATTTTACCTGCGTGGCTGATGACAAGATCTGCTTGCTGAAGGTCTTCTTTCAAAGAATCCTTATACCTGTAAACATCCAGAGTGAATGACTCAGTACGGAATGGTTCAGGAACCACTGTGCCTCTCCCAATTTGGAGGACAAGTTGGTTGTAACCGAGACTCTTGAGGATCTAGAACAGAAAATAATAAAATGCAGTCCTTTTAAATGAGATCAATACTTCATGAACAGTAGTTAAACAACCTTCAAATTGCTGCTAAAGTGAAGGGCACAACTATACAAAACCTAACTGTGGCTGACCAGTTAGCTTTCAAAATTAGTCCTTTCCCTGCCCGCCCCTGTCCAGGTACCACCAGGGAACCTCACTGCCAGCCAGCTCACAGGAGGCAGAAAAAACAATATACCTTGAATGAGGAGTTGGAAACCAGGCGGGAATCAAGGGAAGAGCCCGTTTCATTTATTGTTGTTGTTATTGTTTGTTTTTCAAGACAGGGTTTTTCTGTAGCTTTGGATCCTATCCTGGAACTAACTCTTGCAGATCAGCCTGCCTCTGCCTCCCGAGTCCTGGGATTAAAGGTGTGCACCACCACCGCCCAGCCGGGAAGAGCCTGTTTGTCTCACAAGTTGAGCAGAGTCAGGGCAAACTAGTAGGGTAGGATAGGAGCCACTAGACGGAGGGAGCCACCCCAAGGGGAAGACCTTCTATACCTGCTCAAAGAGTTGGGGCAGAGAGAAGACTAGGGGTGCTGTGGACAAACCATTACTGGCTGGAGTAGGGGGTAGCAAACAGAGATTACTGGTGGGGCAGGGTCCGCAAACAGAGACGCTTTGGGCAAACCATTACTGGCTTGGGGGGGGGGGGCACGTCCAAAGACAGAGATGGCTGCAGGCAAAAGACAGAAACACTTTGACACTTTGGGCAAATCATTACTGGCTTGGGGGGGGGGGGATCCATAGACAGAGACGGCTGCGGGCAAACCACTACCAGCGGTGGGGGGGGGGGTCAGCAGACAGAAACACTTTGGGCAAACCATTACGGGGGGGGGGATCCATAGAGATGGCTGCGGGCAAACCATTACCGGCGGGGGGGGGGGGGGTCGGCAGACAGAAACGCTGCGGGCAAACCATTACTGGCGGGGGGGGGGTTCCACAGACAGAGACGCTGCGGGCAAACCATTACTGGCTGGGAGGGGGATCGCAGGCTGCGGGCAAACCATTACTGGCTGGGAGGGGGGTCTCAGACTGCGGACAAACCATTACTGGCTGGGGAAAGGGGGTCGCAGACGTAGACGTGGCGGGGAAACCATTATCAACCTGGGGGTGTGTCACAATGACGCTGCCAGGAAACCATTACCGGCCGTGGAGGGGCAGGGGTCTCGAACTGAGGCGCTGGGGGTCGGGGAACAATATTTTCGGCTTAAGATGGAGAAGCCGGGACAGACACCAAGGGGAAAACCGTAGCCTGCCTGACAGGGGTGAGGTCCACAGGTCGGCGCCTCAGGGCAACCGGTGTCCAGTCTGAGGGGCTGTAGGTGGGGTCCGCGGGCCGAGGCAACAAGGAATGAGCCTTTAGTGGCCAGAGAGGTGAAGGGTCGCGGACCAAGGTGTCCGGAGGGGCCCGACAGGGCTTCGGGGAGCGACCCAGCCACGGGAGCGAAAGCGTGGGTAGTAGAGACTCTAAAGTGGAGGGGACAAGGCCCGGCCGAGGGGTACGGGGTTGGGGGTGAGGGAGACTGCGAACGGGGTAGGGTGCCCCGGTGGGGGAAGAGGGGAGACTGCGCCGGGAGTGGGACGGGGCAGCGGTAGACAGCGCAGGGGGTGGGGCACGGCGGTGGTGGAGAGAGGCTGAGATGGGGCCTGTCGAGTGGAGAACGGCTGTGAGAACACAGCAAAGAGCGAAAGGAGGCCTGGCGGTGGTGGAGAGCTGGCTGTAGGGGACGGGACACTGAGGTAGTGGAGGGACGGAGAAGGAAACCCGAGGGGGACTAAAGAGGTTTGGGGCAGGGCGCCGGGTACCCGGGAACAGCTGCCACGCTTCCTTCTGACCGCGGCGGCCAGAGAAGGGCAGCGGAGCTGAGACAGCCGAGCCCTGGGCCGGACTTACCTCGACGCAGTCCGGAGCGACCACACTAGCGACGAGGTCGTCGAAACTGGTGGTCCCAACAGTCACGAACGCTCTCTTCATCGCGCGGGTTCCAGATTCGGAATTTCTAAAGCGGACGTGACGTCGCCCAATTACGCCGACGTCGGCTCGAGCAAGGGAGTGGGAGTGGGAGGAGTTAGCCGTTATGGCCGTGGGTCCCGTGACTACCGGCTGCGGGGTGGGGGGCGGGGACCTCTGCTGGGCGGGGAGGGGTTCCGTCGCCCCCCCTCCCCCGACTTCTGCCGCGCGTCTGGCACACTTCCTGAGCCCCCTACACATTTGCATATAAACACCCTTGGGCTCCGTCAAAAAGTCGGACCCCCGATAACGGGGTAGGTTGGAGCTTGCCGAGTCTAATTGTTGTCTACTGAGAAAAAGAAAAACCCCCAACACCTACTTAGACCTTGTGCAGAAGGCATTGTTTGAATAGCACAAATCTTTCCCTGATAGGATTGAGATTTTTCGCGTGACGTTGTAAACGTCCACCGCTCTTTGTTCTGGCGTGCCCTTTGCCTTTAGGAAAGAACAGCTTTTCTCGGGCAAATTTTACCAGATCTTTGAAGTGCACTCTCAGTCCTGGCTCATAGAGGCAACCGGATCCTTGGGAGCTCAAGGTCAGCATGGGGTATATATAGTGAGATCCTACCTCTAAATAAAGAAATAAAAATAAAAAGCCGACTTTTCTTAAAGATTGTAATAAACATCAGGTGGTGGTTCATCCCCATTATCCCAGCACTTGGGAAGCTGAGGCTGAAGGATCAGGATTTCCAGGTCAGCCTGGGCAACATGAGGCCCTGATTCCAAAAGCAAGTAAACAGACCCATCACGAATCACCAAGTATACATGAAAATTAAAATACGTATTTGCTATGAAGGGCTATGACTTTTGTGAAAGAATAACCAATATTTTTTCTAGTTTAGGGTTTTGTCTTACTTTGAAGTTTCTGTAGTAGTGAGGTAAGTCATTTGCCGTTCTAATTACTTATGGCCCCAGGCCTAGTTCAGAACATTTTAAAGTTTGTTTCAGAAAAAAAAAAGAAAAGAAACCTTAAAAGTTTGAAAGAGGGTGGGCGGTACTGGTAAACACCTTTAATTGAAGCCAGTCTGGTCTACAGAGCAAGTTTCTAGAACAGGCAGGGCTACACAGAGAAACATTGTTTCAAAAAAGAAAACGTTTTAACCAGCTTTGAGTGAGTGGATTTCCTGTTTAATCAAGTTGATTAATTTTTTTTTTTTGAAACAGTGTTTCTCTGTGTATCTCTGGCTGTCCTGGAACTTGCTCTGTAGACCAAACTGGTCTTGCACTCACAGAGGTCCGTCTGCCTCTACCTCTCCAAGTGTAGGGATTAAAGGCGTGTGCCACCACTGGCTGGCAACTACAAATTTTTAAGACAGGCTAGGCCGTGGTTGCACGTGCCTTTAATCCCAGCAGCTGGTGGATCTCTTGAGTTTGAGACCAGCCTGGTCTACAAAGTGAGTCAGGACAGCCAAGCTACACAGAGAAACCTTGTCTCAAAAACAAAAAAAAATTTCTTTTTAGACCTGCTTGATGGCCCACACTTTTAATCCCAGCACTCAGGAGGCAGAGGCGGGTCAGTCTCTTATGAATTTGAATTTGAGGCCAGCCTGGTCTACAGAGCTAGTTTCAGGACAGCCAGAGCTACACAGAAAGAAAAAAAAAACTATCTCGAAAAACACCAAAATAATAGTAATAAAATAACTTCCAGACAAGACTTTTTCCCCCAAGCAAAGGAACAACAAAGACAGCCCAAGGCACAGAGAATCTGTTTTCCTCTATTATTTTGGTTTGGATTTCAGTTTACTCCGACGGTAAACAAATCTTTTGGGATTTATCAATGCTTTATCAAAAACTTGTTGAGAGGAGGAAGACAAGGAATTCAAGGATATTAAGAGAAATGTTTGTGGTGTATATGTGTGTGGTATATGTTCATGAAGACATATGTGCAAGTGCCAGTGTGGAGGCCAGAGGATGCTATCAGGTATCTGTCCTTAACACTCTGCCATACTCCCTTGAGTCGGGGTCTCTCGCTAAACCTGGAGCTAGGCTGACTGTCCAGCAAGCACCAGTGATCTTTAAGTCTCTGTCCCCAAAAGTACTGGCTTTACAAGTGCTAGAGGCTGTGAATAATTTAACTCAGGTACTTGGGATCCAAATTCAAGTCTTTACGCTTGTGCAGCAAACGTTCTTCCACACTGAACCATCTCTCCAGCCACCAAATTCTAGAAATTTTTAAAACATCAATATTTTAGGTTTTGGTAGGTTTTTTTTTTTTATTTCTGTAACCTTTTCTTATTCAAAGTCTTACCAAGTAAGAGGTTGGGTTTTTTTTTTGGGGGGGGGGATGTTTGCTTTGTTTTTTGTTTTGTTTTGTGTAAAACTAGACCATTCCTGAGGGTGATCTCTCTGAGGGCTTCCACTTGTAAAACTACAATGGCTCACTCTGCACTTAACTTGCTACACTCTACAGGAACTGGGCAGAAGATTTAAAAACACACACACAGAAACACCAGGACAAGGGTCATCCTTGATACGAGAATTCCAAGAATGCCCACTTTACCGTGCTCAGGGGCAGCTTACTTAGGGCTCTAGCCACGCCCCAGCTCTCCGGATCTTTCAGCTGCTAAATTATCAGAACTCACTCCCCAGCCATCAGGGTCTCCTGCTCAGAGCAGCTGCAGCAAGGAAAACAAGTTGCTTACAAGAAATTCAGGGTCTGGTGGTCCGCAGTACCCAACAGTTTTGTTTTTTATTTTTTCTGTTTGTTTGTTTATTTGTTTTGTTTTGTTTTTTGAGAGAGGGTTTCTCTGTAGCTTTGGAGCCTGTCCTGGAACTAGCTCTTGTATATCTCAAGTTTTTTTTTTTTTTTTTTTTTTTTTTTAGTTTTTCAAGACAGGGTTTCTCTTTGGCTTTGGAGCCTGTCCTGGAACTAGCTCTTGTAGACCAGGCTGGTCTCGAACTCACAGAGATCCGCCTGCCTCTGCCTCCCGAGTGCTGGGATTAAAGGCATGCACCACCACCGCCCGGCCTAAGTAAAGTTTTACTGAGAAGTAGAATAACCTCAAGGCGGGGTCCCTAAACTCAATTTGCTCTTTTGTCATAATTCTCGGTATTTAATCCACCTGTATGCTTTCTTCTCCTTTGGACTATAAAATCTTCAAAGCTAGAAAGTATAAGCAAACCATCTCTGAATTGAATATATATACAATCCTAGTATATATGCAGCTCATGTTCAATGCATCTTCACTGAGCTGAAAATTAGGAAGAGCTAACGGTATATAGCTCAGTAGTAGAGCACTTGCGTGCGATCCTAGATTATAATATAAAGCAGTATCAGCAAATAAACTTTAAACAATGATAAACCAGAAATGTGTCGTCTTAGTCTTTTTAACATAGTTCATAACAGAATCAATGAGGTGCCTTTAGATTTTTTTCATTTTCTATTGCTCATCAAAACTTTCAGAGACTGAAGAGATGGCTCTGAGGTTAAGAGCACTGGCTACTGTTTCAGATGATCCTGGTTCAATTCCCAGCAACCACACGGTGACTCACAGCTGTCACAACTCCAATTCCAGAGGATCTGACACCCTTACAGTACCAATGTATATAAAAATAAAATTTAAAAAAATATTTAAAAACTTTCAGTGTATCTTTTCTGTATTACTACAGTAAATGTATTGTTAAAGATGAAAAGTTGAAATCATAACACATTTGCTATTCAACTGTGCTTTATGGATCTATCTGCATCAAATTTTGCTAGCATGCAACAGAGATTCTACTTTGTGAGTCAGAGGGAAAAACACCAGCCTCCAAACCTCAAGACTCGAGTTCCCCAGGGCCCACATGATAAGGGTAAGGAACCAACTTCTGAAAGTTGTCTTCCAAGCTTATGAACCGATTGCCACAGCACACGCACCACCACCCCCATACAGACCCACATAAGTAAGTAAATGCAATGCATTTGTTAGAAATCACTCATCAGTTCAGCAAGGTAACACATCTGTAATCAAGTTACCCAAGGTAGGGTAAGAGGCCAGGTCCAGTTACCATAACAACTAAGCCAGGCCACCTGTAGTCAACAAGTCAGTTACAAAGCCAAGTAGACTGGAACAAAAGGCTGCTGAGGAAGCTGAGGGACGGGACTATGACTGCGCATTTCCAGTGCTGACCAGCTCCACTTTCTTCAGAGCTGTCTATAAGGGCAAGAGGAGAAGCAGTGCCTGTTTTCCCACCAATGGCAGTGAGACCTTCATGCCCACTCAAGAGGAGAACGAGGTGTCACATACAAAGCCTGCCAAGTTGTGGGGTGAGACCTTTACAGACATCAGACATGGGTGGAGAAGGTCACTAACCCCAGCCTGAAAACCTTCAAGCCCATTTGCCTGGCCTAGGTGAGCTTGTGAAACATGACAGACGGCAAGAAGCCCTTAGCGTGACTGGTGACCCCTCTCCTGGCGTCCCTGATCTGCATGCCCTTAATGTTGGTTTCCTCCTGAGGTTTTGCTCTAGGGACACAGGGAGTTTAGTGTGTTCTAGCTTGCAGCAAAACCCAAAGCCAGTGGGAGTGATACCTGAGGCCCCCTCTTTTCTTCTTTCAGAATCTCAAACTGTCTGCTGCTCCTGTTAAGGAGCTCCTGTTAAGTCTGATCCTTGCCTGCCTTTGTCGTTTTCCCCTAACTAGCTGCGTCTTGGGTAGTGACTGACTTTGCCAATGTCTCAGGGGCTGCAATCCCAAACCCTTCTGCTCCCTTGCCGCTGAACCTCAATTTCCCTCTTTCTCTGGCTACTTCAAAATCAAGAGGGAGAGGAGAGGCCTCTGTTTCTCTGGACGTCAGTACTACTGGCTTTGTCCTTTAACTAACAAAAAGTAGGACATAAGCAGCCCCAGCAGCAGCCAGTTTAGTGCTCCACCCTGTTCCCCCAAGGGAAAAGAGGAAGCTCTGAGCGACTGAAGTGCTGAGTGTGTGTGTGTGTGTGGGTGTTGTTGACATGAGCTGGCTGTGTCAAGGGCCAAAACCTCAAACCTGTGGGTAAGTGTCTCTGCCCTTGAGGCTCAGAGGGATGACAAAGTCTCCCTTTGGTACAAGCGTCACTGTTGATAGCGAGTACAGAAAATGTCCACTGTAGCTTTCCTCCCCCAGATATTTAACGCCCGAAGGCTGCTCCCCTACAGAGATTAGCTGAACCTGCCTCCTTGTTTCTCTATCTAATAACCTTGCCTCCCTGTTAAACTGTATATAATAAACACAGTGAGCTTCCATGGTGCTAGAGAGCCCAAATTGTCTGATTGCAGATTTCCTGTGTGTCTATGTGTTTGTCGTCATTCCCTCCCCATCCTAATCAGGTCAGTTACAAGCTGTGCAAAGTATGGCAATCCCCCATCATAGGCACTTTCTGTTCTTAGAATCTGAATACTTGGGAAGCCTCGTCCTCCACCCCCACTAATCAGAATTTATTCCCTTTCCTTCTCTCAACCATCTCAGGGATTGGGTCCTTAGGGTCCTAGCGATCAGGCCTGGCCCCCTGATGCCTGAAGCCCTTTGGGAACAGCATTGCCCTTGAACAGGAATGCAAAGGCTGGCCCTGAAGGAGTTTACATTTCTGGAAGGCTCACTTGCCTGGTTCTGGATCCTGGAGTGTATTTGGGGGAGGGTAGATCAAAGCAGGTGACAGAGAAAGCACATTAGAGAAATGAGGTCCAGTGAGTCCCCTTCCCCAGAAAGTCCATCTTTCCAGATCCTGATATGAGGTTTAGGTTTAAGTAGATGGGAAGAGGTATATGTAACTAAGCAGTCCTGGTGGAGGTGTGATCTGGCCTGTCACTGACCCCTCATTGTCTAGACTCCAGTCTGTCCTTCAAGTTGCTCTGACAAGTTAGAACTGCATGAAATCCTTTTCTGAGAGAGAAGTCCCATCCCTGGCTTGCCTCAGATGTTAGCTTTCTCCTCTCAGGGTAAGATTTCTTGGAGGGAATTCTAATTCCTTGGGGACCAATGTTTTAACTGTTGAATAGATGGAGGGATGTAAGGATCTCTTTAGAATATTTTCATTCCTACCAGAACGGTTACAAATCCCAATAGTTAGATAAAAGGGGTTCAGGAGTTCACCTTCATTCTTAGCTTCATAGGGAGTTAGAGGCCAGATTGATCTGTGGGTGACCCTGTCAAAAAGAAAAACTTACAGCTTATACCATTATTTATAATTGTTGGCAACAAGACTTGTCACTTAAATGTGGTAGTTTGAATGTAATTAGTTCCCATAAGCTCATAGGGCGTGGCACTATTAGGAGGTGTGGCTTTGTTAGAGTAGGTATGACCTTTTTGGAGGAAGTGCATCATTGTGGGGGTGGGCTTTGAGGTCTCATATATGCCTAAGCAATACCCAGTGTCTCAGTTCACTTCCTCTTGCCTGCAAGATGTAGAACTTTCAGTTAGTTCTCTGCACCATGTCTGCCTGCACACTGCCATATCCTGCCCTGGTGATAATGGACTAACCCTCTGAAACTGTAAGCCGCCCAATTAGATGTTTTCCTTTATAAGTGTTGCCATGGTCATGCTGTCTCTTCTCAGCAATAGAAACCCTGAGACAGTTAGGAAAAATCCGTTCAGAAATACAGTATATGTCCTTCATACTTTGTGTGTGGTTTCCAAATTGTGATAACGTACAAGATAGAGCACTGGCAGACAAAAGAGAATAAGAGATGTAGTGGAGTCCTGGAAAGCTGCTTGTGATGAGGGACCAACCAGGACTAACATTTCAAGCCAAGGTCATCAAGGATGGAGCACTTAACAAACATGATGAAAAAGAACTCTATCCGAACAAGAAAAGCAGCCAGTGAAGTGATGGTATTGGAAAGTTCAATAAGTCCTAGCAGCCCCAATGGGGTTTTTATTTCATTTTATTTTGATTTTGATTTTTTTTCATATTCCCCTGGAAGTTTTTTTTTCTTTTTTGTTCTTCAAGAACTGAGTTTATGCCAAGTGTGTCAGTGTATTTAAGAGGATTGTTTTGCTTCTTAAAAAGTGTGATTCTTGCTGCAAAAAATGGCTCACACCTTAGGAACCTAACGGGGAATTGCCATAAGGTTGAGGACAGCCAGGGCTATGCAGCACATTTCAGAGTTGGACATCTCCAAATGGGCTATTTGTAGGAATAATTCATCTTAATGTTTAATTTTCAATTTTAATATTATACTGGCAGTATAGTGAAAAACAAGCCTGTGCTCCCATCCCTCTCCATTTCTGATTCATATTTCTGAAGGACAATAATCTTAAAAAATTACAGCTGCAGGATAATAACCTAAAAATTATAGCTGCTCATGTTTCGACATAAAATAGAAATATGGCAATCATTTGATTTTTCAGCCCATTAGGATCTGTAAGTTTCCTATTTCAAAAAGTGAGTTTCACTCATTTATATGCCCATAAATATCCATTAAGCTTCCTCATAGAATATTTTGAGAGTGTTCTGCTTAGTGGCCTACCTCCCAAAATATGTGGGTCACAGTTTTTTGTTTTGTTTCATGGTACTAGGGGTTGATCTCAGGGTCACACTAGTCAAGTCCTAAGATATATCCCCTAGGACTTTTCGTTCAATTTGTTTGTTTACTTATTTGTTTTTATTTCAAGACAGCATTTGGATATTGGAAGATGGGTGACTAGGTAAAGGTGCCTTCCACTAAGTCTGAGCCTGTGTTCTATCACCAGGACATACATGTTAGGTGAGAAGCCCCTTCGAATGTTTGTTCTGTGGCCTCCATGTCATGTGTACAGTACCCAATAACAAATAAGTATATATGTAAAACTAAATAAATAAGTAAAAAGACAGCATTTGGCTAAATTGCTAAGGCTGACCTTGAATTTGTAATCTTCCTGCTTTAGTTTCCAGAGGAGTAGCAGATTACAGGTATGTGGTACTACACCCGACTTAGATCACTGTTCATTATAAAAATCAAATTTGATGATTATATTACCATGATTTCATAATCATCATTCAGAGTTGAACCATGTACTGAGTGTGTTGTTAAATTCCTTTTTCTATAAGATTTTTGTTTCGCCACATTTGGAACTTCTCTCAGTATTTTCTTTATGAATATACCACTTATGCAGCCTCAAATTCCCTCACCAAAAATAGTCTGTACATTTCTGCATGTTCTAGCACTTCATGTTATTTATAACTTTATTTTCTTTTTCAAGACAGGGTTTCTCTGTGGCTTTGGAGCCTGTCCTGGAACTAACTCTGTAGACCAGGCTGGTCTCAAACTCACAGAGATCTGCCTGCCTCTGCCTCCGGAGTGCTGGGATTAAAGGCGTGTGCCACCATCTGCCCGGCTATAACTTTATTTTTATCTTCATCAAAACGGCTGTGCCTTGGTATAGTGGCACGGGCGTTATAATTCCAGCCCTTGGGAAACTGAGGCATGAGAATTGTGAACTCTAGGCCACCCTGGGCCACAGCAAGACCCTATCTATAATTTAAAAAATTAAGACTGAAGTGGAAATTTTTCTCGTTGCACAAACATCTGAATTTTTTTAGTCCTTGTGAATACTGGTCCTTGAAAGGTCTACGAGAAGGAAAGATAGTCAAGGGAATTAGTGACTGAAGACAATACAAGCCTTATTTGAGAGACAAACCTTTGGTGGTAGTGGGGCTCTGAAAGAAACATCCTGTGATTGGCTTACAAGCTAGGGTAGTTATAGAGCAGAAGAAGGGTTGAGGAAGGAAATTGTAAAGTTCTTTGGGGGGCCCACAGTTGAGCATTGCTAAAGATAACTAGTGAGGAGTCACAGAATGTTAGGTCATAGGTAAACATCTTTCCTGCCAGGTCATTATTTTGGTCCATGGAGCAGGGCAGATCGGAACCTAAGGAAACAAGCTAGTTTACCTTTTAGAAACCAAACTAATGTAGTTACTAGAATTATCACAGTTCAAACAAAATGGGGGAATTTTAAAAAATGGCATAGCCTTGTATCTTAGCTAGGGTTTCTATTGCTATAAAGTGACAATCATGACCATAGCAACTCTTATAAGGAAGGCAGTTGGAGCTGGAATACTGTTCAGAGGTTTAATCCATTGCCGTCATGTGGGCAGCATGGTAGCAAGCAGGCAGACTTGGTGCTAAGAGGTAGCACCATTTCTGGATTGGCAGGCATTGGAAGAGTGTAGAAAGAGGCCTGGCTTGAGCTTCTCAAACCCTCAAACCCCACCCCCAATGACACACTTTTTCCAACAAGGCCACAGCTTTTAATAGTGTCACTTCCTATGGGCATATAAGGATCATTTTCATTCAAACCACCATACCTTGGCTAATACTCCTGAAATTTTTTGTTGTTGTTGTTGTTTTTGTTTTTCAAGACAGGGTTTCTTTGTGGTTTTGTACTCGTGAAATTTTACATTCCTTATATGCTGAAATTTTTTTTCCTGCCTATTATTGAACTCTATTTTCTTGATCCATGTCTCCCTCACTTTTGTTTAACTTCCTCATTGTAGTGAACAATGATTCTTCAGTAAATTTGTGAGAAAATATGATAACAAAGTCTTACATATTAAACACCTCATTTGAAATTCCCATCTGTTAGTTCGACAGACACAGAATTCTACATTTTATACTAGTCTTGTGTTGTTGTGATAACTACTTAACACAAATTCAGGGGTCAACACAATCACGAATGATCTGAGAATGTAGTAGTAGAAGAACTTACTTAGCATGTATGGTTGGATTCATTGTCTTGAACTGTTATTCTGTGAAACAAAACAAAATATAAATGTATTTGTTCTATTTTACAAATCTGAAATAACTTTCAGTATTTTTCTTTGGCAATGCTGAGAATTGAGCCCATCATAGGCCTTGTGCTTGTTGGGCAACTGCTACCTCTAGCCCTTGCTGGTGGTTTCAATGTGTTATAATCAAGATGTTGAAAAGAGTGTTTCGTAAAGGAATTTCTGATAAATGATTATGTTTGCATTCCCAAGCTTCTTGACTCAGGGGCCCTTCATCTTCTATGCCAATTTCTGCTTCAGTCTTCGCTTCTGGCTTAAATTTTACCTTGTCTTTCCTATTTATCCTCCATAAATATATACTCCATAAATATATAGGAGTATAATACTCCTATTATTACATTGGACCTACTCACATAATTCAGGGAAATCTTCCCACTTTGATACCCTTAATTTGATAGCACCTGTAAATTGGGTTATGCTGTGTAAAGTAATATGTTCACAGGTCCATGCATTATGGTCAGAACATCTTTGGGGGGCTGTTATTTAACATGGCACAGTTAGAAATTACTTTCCCTCAGAACTTGTGTTTAGATCATGGGAGAAGGAACATTCTTTTTCTTTCTTTCCATTTATTTTTCAAATAAATACAGAAGAACAAAGAGAACAAGAGAGAAGAAATTACAAACAACTGACATCAACAAAAACTGAAGACTGAGCCAAATATGGTGAGGCACTTCGTTAATCCTAGCACTTGGGAGACAGAGGCAGGCAGATTTCTATGATTTCAAGGTCAGCCTGGTTTTCATAAGTACAAGGTCAGCCTGGTTTTCATAGCACAAGTCAGCCTGGTTTTCATAAGCAAGTACCAGGCTAGCCAGAGATACATAGTAAAAACTTTTCTCAAAAAGAGAACCCTGGAAAATGTTAAAAATTTAAGTCATGGTGACATTTCTGCTCTTAGAGGCTCTGGGTAACTAAGGAACAGGATGAGGGAGGGCTAAAAAGAGGATCCAATGAAAGTCAAGTTTAAAAATAAATAAAAAATAAAAACAGGAGCCATGATATAAGGCTAATTGTTTTTCTTATCTAACTCTGTCATGGACTTTTCAATTTTGGTGAAGAAGTGGCTAAAATGTATTCAATAGTGGAAGTATAAAATTCAGTGTGAAGCTCCACGGTATAGTATAGTATCCTACTGATAACTATAACTGAATAGAAGTTCACTGAGTTGTATAGTCTTTGAGTTTGCTTAGTTAAGGTGTGTGATGATTTTATTTAATCATTCATTCATTTGTTTGTTGCTTATTTTTTAGTTCATAGTTTAATCACAATCACATCTCTCCCATTTCCTCCTCTGAACCCTCCTAAATACTCCTCATAACTCTCCTTCGAATTCAAAGCCTCTTTTTCATTAATTATTGTATGTGTGTGACGGTTTTTTACTTGCAACTTTTTGTTGTTGTTCTGATTTCTTTCTTTCTTTCTTTCTTTCTTTCTTTCTTTCTTTCTTTTTCTTTCTTTCTGAGACAGGTATTGAGGCTGACCTCAAACTCACAGAGATCCACCTACCTCTGCCTCCCTGATGCTGGGATTAAAGGTGTGTGCCAACAATGCCCAGTATTTGCAACTTTTAAAATAATAACAGGACTGCAAAGGGGAGGAGCTACAGGGAAGGTGCGGAAAAGCGTCAGAGAAGCCAGAAGGTGCCAAAAAGTTCGAGAGCCCAGAGCCACTGCCTGGCCTGCTGGGAGAAGGAACGGGATCTCCAGCATCCATCTCTGGATTCAGACACCTGTACTGGCCTGCCCTTGAGGTCCTGACATGATACATCCTCAGCTACAGCCAGTAAGAGCACTTTCTGTGCAGGTTCACTATGTTCCCTTTTAAAAGGTTGGCCTTGCCCACCTCCCAACTCTCTCTCTCTCTTTCTTTCTTTCTTTCTTTCTTTCTTTCTTTCTTTCTTTCTTTCTTTCCCTTTCTCTGCTTCTCTGCCTCTCTCTGCCTTTCCCCCCCTCTCCTTCTCTCCCTCTTTCTTTTGTTTTGCAGTTCTAGTCCCCAAAGGTTGTAGGGATAAGTCCCACCCCTTAGGGGGTGTGTTCTCCTCAGGCTAAACTTTGCCTATAAATTTGGCGAGCGTGCTCCCAGCCCTCGCTTCTGCTTTCCTGGTCTCTGCAGGAATGGTGGTTCTGTAAGTCTATTCCTCCATTAAAGCTGTCTATATTTTGACAATCTGTCTGCATTCGCTTACGCCGTTACATTTTGGCGCCCAACGTGGGGCTACTGATGCAGCTTAGAAAGAGCCATTGCCTGGCACCATGAGGACTTTGTTGGACACTGGGGAATCACACAAACACTGCCAAGGTCCAGATGGGAGAAAGAAAGAGCTGGCATTAGGGACGTGTGGCCAGGAGCTGAATGTCTGCCCAGTCTTGTCACAATACTTCACCTGTTCTCCTCACAGGAGGGGAAAACTTCAAGCACTCGATTTTCGGAGGGTGTCCCACGAGTTCTGGACCATCCAGGCTGGAACAGAGGATGGTAACTGCTCAGCAGAGACTGTGAGTGAGAGGCAAGCAGGAAAGCCCCCTCCCAGACGTGAGCTGAGACAGCGTCGAAAGGTGATAGCTGACCTCTACTTGAGGTTCCAACTGGATGAAGAAAAAAGTAGGTCCTGCAGTGGGCCCAGCAGAGGAAAGACTCCTCCAGCTCTGCTATGAGAACATGAAGATTGTATAACTGTCCCTAGAAAATGTCAGGATGGCTCTGAGTGTTTCAGAGCCAGAACACATCAAGGTGTTAGAGTTCACCATAGATTGGAGTTGGAAATCTGGCATGATTTCCTACCCACCTCGGTGAGATGAGAAACCTTCCCATGCTTTCTCTAGTGCGAATCCACAAGAACAGATTTGGGGTTGCCTACACACCGTGCTTAGACAAGAAGTTGATACAAAAGTTCGATGTTCAGTTCTCCAGACTCTGCCATCTCCAGCATCTTTAGCATCTGCATGGCACTTGTTTTCCCAGCCACCACAGGAAACGCTTGCTCAGGTATCTGGAAACCCCCTTGGAAACCTTCTCTGTCACTTTGCCACTTGTTCCAGTCACACTTGTGTCACTTCTCCCAGTGTGAGCGCCTCCAACAACTAAGACATCTGGACATGAGTGGTGTCCTACTGTCCAGTTTATGGATGATGCTTCTCAGGGCTCTCCTAGACAATGTGGCAGACACTCTTGAGACTCTGGAATTGCAGAGGTGTGGGATGAAGGACCATCAGCTCAGTGAACTCCTACCTGCTCTCAACCACTGCTCCCAGCTTACCAAGGTCAATTTCTACACCAATGACTTCTCCATGAATGTCTTTAGTGACCTTCACCACACAGCCAACTTGAGCAAGATGACCATGGGGCTGTACCCTGCCCCTCTGGAGTGCTATGAGTGGAGTCACTTCTCCATAGAGAGATTTTCCCAGCTTTGTTCTCAGCTCATGGATACACTCAGGGCCATAAGGCAGCCCAAGAGGATCGCCTTTGCTACATATGTCTGCAGTGGATTTTATAAGTGCTGTGTGTATGACCAGGAGACCAGACTTTGTTCTTGCTTGCAGTAAATAGGGGAATGTTACTTTTGGTCCTTGCCTTCTCAGGGCGCTACATAGAGGACTTTTGTGCAGACCTGTTATACTAACGTGAGCAATGCAGACACACACATCTTCTATAGAGGAGGTTTGGGGATTTATAGAGGCTTTTAATCCAGAATACTCAGTGTAGGAGGCACGTGAACATGCCAAATGGCAGTAGGGAGGGCAATGCAGAGCAAATGGGATGAGTTTTAACCCATGCTATGCACTTTCCTTTTCTCTGTCACTTAAAAAAAATATTTTAATGTAACTTGTTGGCCTTGACCTCTTATTTTTATAATTCATTGTTTTTAGTTATGTTTATGTGATGAGGAGGTATATGCCTCTTAATGCAAGTGCCCTAAATCAGTTGCTTGACATGTTTGTTAAGAGCCAATCTTGGGTCCACTGGAAGAGAAGCAAGTGCCCTACAGTCCTAAGCCATCTCTCCAGCTCCTGGTCTATGGACTCATAGTAGTCCTGTTCCCCTCCCTGCCTCTCCTCTCCCCCCTTCAACTCTCCCCCAAAAACCCCATGCTCCCAATTTACCCAGGAGATCTTGTCTTTCCCATGTTCTCTAAATGTGCCCTCATTGTGGTCTAAGTTCTCTGGGATCATGGTTTGTAAGCTGGTTTTCTTTGCTTTATGTTTAAAAATCACCTATGAGTTAAGTACATGTGGTAATTGTCTTTTTGGGTCTGGGTTGCCTCACTTAAAATGATTGTGGTTTGTAGGGTGGTTTTCGTTTCTTTATGTTTAAAAACCACATATGAGTGAGTGCATGTGATCATTGTCTTTCTGTGTCCGGGTTACCTCACTCAAAATGATGTTTTCTAGCTCCATCCATTTTTCTGCAAAATTCAAGATGTCATTTTTTTTCTGCTGTGTAGTACTCCATTGTGTAAATGTACCATATTTTCTCTATCCATTCTTCAGTTGAGGGACATTTACATTGTTTCCAGGTTCTGGCTATGACAAACAATGCTGCTGTGAACATAGTTGAGCACATGTCCTTGTGGCATGATTGAGCATCCTTTGGATATATACCCCAAAGTGGTATTACTGGCTCTTGAGGAAGGTTGCTGTTTCCTAATTTTCTGAGAAATTGCCACACTGACATTCAAAGGGGCTGTAAGAGCTTACATTCCCCACAACCTCTCCAGCATAAGTTGTCATCAGTGTTTTTGATCTTGGCCATTCTTACAGGCATAAGATGGAATCTCAGAGTTGTTTTGATTTGCTTTCTCTGATGATTAAAAATGTTGAACATTTTCTTAAGTGTCTTTTAGCCATTTTAGGTTCCTCTGTTGAGAGTTCTATGTTTAGGTCTGTACTCCATTTTTTTGTGTTTTTTTTTTTTAAATACATTTTTATTGATATTTATTGAGCTCTTTTTTTTCTCTGCCTCTTCCCTCCCCCCTTCAATCCTTCCCCAAGGTCCCCATGCTCCCGATTTACTCAGGAGATCTTGTCTTTTTCTACTTTCTACTTCCCATGCAGATTATATCTATGTAAGTCTCTCAGTGTCCTCATTGTTGCTTTTTTTGGTTGAGAGACTTCTGATGACTATTTCTATTTCTTTACCAGTTATAAGTCTGTTTAATTTGCTTATCTGGTCTTGATTTAATTTTGGTAATTGATATTTATCCAGAAAGTTGTCCATTTCCTTTAAGTTTTCCAATTTTTGTGTAGAGTACAGATTTTCAAAATATGACCTGATGATTTTCTGTATTTCCTCCATGTCTGTTATGTCCCCCTTTTCATTTCTGAATTTGATAACTCTGCCTTTGGTTAGTTTGGATAAAGTTTTGTCTATTTTGTTAATTTTCTTGAAGAACCAGCTCTTTGTCTCATTCTTTGTATTGTTTTGTTTCTATTTTGTTGATTTCAGCTCTCAATTTGATTATTTCCTGCCAACTCTTGGGTGAGTTTGCTTCTTTTTGTTCTAAAGTTTTCAAATATTCTGTTAATTCACCAGTGTGGAATTTTTCCAGCTTCTTTATATAGGCATTTAGTGCTATGAACTTTCCTCTTAACCCTGCTTTCATTGCATTCCATAAATTTGGGTATGTTTTGTGGTCATTTTCATTGAATTTTAGAAAGTCTTTAATTTCTCCCTTGACTCATTGATTCAGGTGAGCATTGTTGAATTTCCATGTGTTTGTGGGGTTTCTGGAATTCGTGTTGCTGTTGAATTCTAGTTTTAAGTCATAGTGATCTGATAAGATTCATGGGGTTATTCCATTTTTTGTATCTGTTGAGGTTTTTTTTTTTTATTATGGAGTATGTTGTCAATTTTTTGAGAAAGTTCCATGAGGTGCTGAGAAGGTATAAGAAGGTATATTCTTTTCTCTTTGGATGGAATGTTCTATAGATGTCTGTTAAGTCCATTTGAGTCATAACATCTGTTAGTTCCCTTAGTTCTGTTCATTTTTTGTCTGACTGACCTGTCCAGTTGTGAAAGTGGAGTGTTGAAGTCTCCCACTATTAGTGTGGTTTGATGTATGATTTAAGCTTTAAACTGTTTCTTTTACATATGAGGGTGCCCTTGTATTTAGGGCATAGATGTTCAGTATTGAGATTTCCTCTTGTTGGATTTTTCCTGTGACTAATATGAAATGTCCTTCTTTGTCTCTTTTGATTGACTTTAGTATTAGGATTTCTATACCAGCTTGTTTCTTAGGTCCATTTGATTGGCATACTTTTTCCCATCCCTTTACTCTGAGGCAATGTCTTTGAGGTTGAAGTGTTTCTTGTATGCAGAAGGATGGATTCTCTTATTGTATCCAATCTGTTAATCTGTCTTTTTATAGGTGAATTGAGTCCATTTATATATTAAGGGATATTAATGACTAATGATTGCTTGGTCCTGTAATTTTAGTTTTCGTTGGTGATATTGTGTTTTCCTTCCTTTGGGATTTGTTGCTGTGAGAACATCTATTGTCTGTAATTTTGTGGATGTAGCTAACTTCCTTGGGTTGGAGTTTTCCTTCTAGTACTTTGTGTAGGGCTGGGTTTTTGGCTATGTCTTAATTAAATCTGGTTCTGTCATGGAATATATTTTGTCCTTCTATGGTGATTGAAAGTTTTGCTGGGTATAGTAGTCTGGGCTGGCATCCATGGTCACTTAATATCTGCATAATGCTTGACTGCCGTGTACCGCAGCCCCGGTCTGCACTCTATGTGCTAGACCCCAGTTCCTGAGCTTCGGGCAAGGGGCTGGAGGTTCAGAACACAGATGCAGAGACAGACTGACACACGGACCTCCAAACACTGGTTCAGAAAGCTCCACTTTAACACCATGTAGGCTTAAATGCACTGTAGTCAATGGACAACAGGTGAAAATCCCATCCTCTGATCCTCTAAGCTAGGCACAGCTTCTAGTAACTTTAATTGGAAGGGTCTAGGAAGGAAAAGCAGCTGAAAGCCAGGACTCAATTAGTCCCAACATCTCCCCCACTAAATTTTTTATAAAACAGAAGACCCTCCTGTTTTAGGTAATCTCAGAAGAGTAAACCCTTACCTGTCTTTGGGAGGCCCCTTCCCTGTCTTAGGTGGGCCCTCTTCTGTAGAAGTTGCCCATCTACAGAGGAGTCTTCATTGTTGGTGCAGTATTTGCAACCAAACCTGGAGTACGTTCAAGTTACTGGCCAACAGGCTCAGAAGGAGTTGCTAAGTGACCATATGCTGCATTCTCATGGGTTGTCTGATCTTACACAGAATTCAAAAATGAATGTCCATGGCAACAGGCATTAAGATTGCCAGCAATATGGTCCCCAATTACCACTAGACCCAGCCTCCCATTTTGGCTATGGTATCCAAACATCCCTTTGGCTAAACAGTTACAATCTGGTGTGATAACTGTAACATTTCAAGGGCTATTCAAGTATCCATTGAGTTGTTTCACCACATAAGAGGCATTAGCAATATTAACAGATGTGAACTAGATATTTGTTGAACTAGCCATAAGTCCACCTGCTCCTACAATAGGGCAGTCTCTTAATTTAAATTTGAAAGTGCAAATTTAATGTGGACACTCAGGGCATTCTGAGTCTGGGGAGCATCGTTGACTTGTCTCGCCAGTTTATCCATGGTGTCCAACACCAAGGATGTTTGTGCCATTGCCAGTCCTGCAACCATGGCTGCAGCAGCAGATACCACGATGACAGCAACCACTGCAGCTATCTCTCCAGAATCTCGTTTCTCTCCATACAGGGTCATCTCAGTCTGCTTAGCCCTTTTGGTAATTTGCAGTGATATGATGGCTGGTACCTGAACCAACAAGGCAGCACTGGAGTGGTCATCCCAGCAGTTGCTCAGGCCACAGTTTCTGAAAGAACAACCAAAAATATCTTTTTCCCCAAAGGTGCTATTCCATACTACAGAAAGGGAAAGAAAAAAAGAAAACTAAAATAGTGCCTGGGCTCTCAAAGAAATATTTCAAAAAAGAAAGATAGGAACTACACTCATTTGTATAGGATTACTTTTAAAGTAATATTCATAGCCCAAAAAATGTAACAAAGCATAAATCATTCACAAAGGAAAAGGTCTGATTAATAGAAGCCTGTTCTATCACCATATTGCTTAAAGAAGTTCCAGATGTATAATTTGAGGAATAAAAAATGAATACAAGGAGGTAGCTTGGCTCACTGATCAATACAAGGGGGTTTCTTACCAGGCTTCACACAGTGCTTTCCGCTTGACTGGAACGCACCAGGAGGCTCATCAAGAGAATGACAGGTGTCATTCTCAGGCTCATCACAGGATCCTTTCTCATCATTTTCCACAGCCCGAACATATCGCTCTTGTACCCAAATGGGCTTGTCTGTTCCTGGAGGAAAAACACAAACAGCTCCTCTGCCCCTAGCCAACAGGCTAGCCATCCATAGCTTTCATCTCTGAGGTGGCTCCGGGGGGGACACCTTTGTAGGTTGTGTTGTTAAGACTGCTCCATCTCTGCTAAGAGATCACGTCTCCATAGATTGACAGGCAGGCCACGAAGAACATATGGCTGGAAAAAACCTTCATGTCCTTCTTCATGCCATTTCAATACTTTTGAACTTTCGAGGGGTCGTTTGACCTATTCCCTGCAGCCATACAGTACCTTCTTCCAAGGGCCATGCCATGCCTTTGGCCAGTATTTTAAGGACAAAACTGATATATCTGCTCCAGAATCTAATATCCCATCAAAGCCTTTTCCCTTTATAGTTATTTTAAGTTGGGACCACTCATTTAACTGTGCAACCCCAAAAGCAGCTGTTCCAGGTGATCTAAACCCTTGATTGCCACGGGCTCATTTGTTAATGGTAACCTTGTTGGGAATCAACACTAATTGTGCTATCCACTCACCTTGAGGAATTACCACCACCTCCTGTTGGACAGATGTCATAACTTTAATATCCTCTTGATAGGCATCTATCCCGGGATGTATTTGGATCCCCTTTAAAAGGGTACCCGGTGGTAAGGGCCCATATACTCCTGTAGGGAGTGCTTGCATTCCCATTTGTGGAGTTAAGACTGCTCTGGCAGAGGCACAGAGGTCCAATCCTGAGCTCCCTGGTGTGGCTCTGACAAGGTCTGCAATTCGAAAGGGATTTCTCTACGGAAGAACTGGACATGGCCTCCGCTGCGGTACCGTTCCTGTGGTCCCACAGTCATTGCTCCATACACTGAGGTTTTGGGGCCCTGGAGCAGGGCCCTCTGCCAGTTTCCCTGCTGTGGATTAATGGTACATGGCAGAGGTTTCCCATCTATATCTGTTTTAGAGAAACAGTCTTTAGCCCAATGTGCTCCTCTTCTGCATCTAGGGCACATACCAGGTTTCCTCCTCCCCTTCATTATCAGCTGTGGGCATTCCTTTCGAAAATGACCAGGAATTCCGCAATTAAAACAATTACGGCCTCCGGCCCTCTCTCCCAGTCCTCTTATGTTTCTCCGAGGTTATGTAGCTGCTGCTATAACCTGGCCTTGAATGAAATTCCCATCTATATCTCTGCATATCCTGATATATTCATTTAAACTCTGTTTTGTCAGGGCATAATGCTTCCTTACAATATCTATTGGAATTTTCAAATACAAGTTGTTTTTATCATAGGCATGGCTGTTGTCTCATCTCCAAACAATCTACCTCCTACTTGTAACAGTCTATCTACATAATCTTGGAATGGTTCAGGTGGTCCTTGTAGAACTTTTGATAATTGATCCCCAGCTGCTTTGTTAGGTAGGGCCTTCCACGCTTTAGTGGCAGCTGCAGCTATTCGGGCGAATACTCCTGGATCATACAGAATTTGTTGCTGCAAATTGGCATAAGCCCTAGCCCCAGTTAACATATCTAAATTACGTTGAGCATTTAACTGGGCCGTTTGCTTACAATTTTCCTGATCTTCCCCTCGCCATAGGAGATCATCTCCCCCAGATAAGGCAGCACGACATAATTGCTGCCAATCACTTGGTGTTAAATTCATAGCAGTGAAAGATTCTACCATGGCCAACGTGAAGGGTGCTTGAGTCCCATATGCAGCTACAGCTTCCTTTAATTGTTTCATTTCTTTAAATTTTATTGCAAAATGTTGGCAAATTATTTGCCCTGGGTTGTTGGTGTCTAGCACCTCCATCACTGGTGCAACAATATTTACAGGACAAAAACTCCCTTGTTTTGTTAAGTGCCAGAGCCCCTACTCAACTGAGACCACCAGTCTTCATTATTATAAGTCGGTGGGGCTGAGGGAGTTGGATGTGAGTCTTTTTTCACTCTACGTTTTCTCAGCTTTCTAAAGAGATTTTTTTAATTCCTTACGTATAATCTCCTCTTCTTCTTCTTCTGATGAATCCTCCTCACTATCCTCCATTAGCTCTAAATCATCAAACTCTTCCCTATCGTCCGACTCTATTCTGAACCAAGAAAAGATACCTCTCATCTTTACTCCTCAATATGTCCCCATTGGCCAGGAACGACGCTGTCTGCTTATCTCTCTCGGCGGGGTTTCCAAGGGTGACCTCTCAGCATTCCCTAGTTTCTGAAATCTCGGTGGGAATCTCCAATTGCTGTGCACCGTGGCCCCCGTGTCTGTGCTCTATGCGCTAGACCCAGTTCGCAAGCTCCAGGCAAGGAGCTGGAGGTTGAGAATACACACGCAGAGACAGAACGACACATGGACCTCCAAACACTGGTTCAGAAAGCCCCACTTTGTAGGCTTAAATACACTGCAGTCAATGGCCAACAAGTGAAAATCCCATCCTCTGATCCTCTAAGCTAGGCACAGCTTCTAGTAACTTTAATTCGAAGGTTCTAGGAGGGAACAGCAGCTGAAAGCCAGGACTCAATTAGTCCCAACACTTGGCCAGGACCTTCTGGCTTTCATTGTTTACATTGAGAAGTCAGGTGTAATTATGATAGGTCTGCCTTTATATGCTACTTGGTCTTTTTCCTTTGCAGCTCTTAATATTCTTTCTTTATTATGTGTTTAACGTCTAAATTATTATGTGGCGAGGGGACGTTTTTTGATTCAGTCTATTTGGTGTTCTGTAAGCCTCTTGTATCTTCATAGGCATATCTTTCTTTAGGTTGTGAATGTTTTCTTCTATGATTTTGTTAAAATTTTTTTCTGTGCTTTTAAGTTAAACTTCTTTTCCTTCTTCTATACCTATTATTCTTAGGTTTGGTCTTTTCATGGTGTCCCATATTTCCTGGATATTTTGTGTTAAGCTTTAGTTAGATTTAATGTTTTCTTTGACTGATGAGTATTTCCTCTATTGTATCTTTAGCACTTGAGATTCTGTCTTCCATCTCTGTTGTATTCTGTTGTTTTTGTTTGCATTTGTGGTTCCTGATTGTTTTCTCGTGATTTTTGTTTCAATGATTCCCTCGGCTTTTTTTTTTTTTTTTTTTTTTTTTTTTTTTTTTTTTTTTTTTTGGTTTTTCGAGACAGGGTTTCTCTGTAGCGTTTGGTTCCTGTCCTGGAACTAGCTCCTGTAGACCAGGCTGGTCTCGAACTCACAGAGATCCGCCTGCCTCTGCCTCCCGAGTGCTGGGATTAAAGGCCTGCGCCACCATCGCCTGGCTTCGGCTTATTTTTTTTTATTGTCTCTATTTCAGTTTTCAAGTTTTGAATAATTTCTTTCATGTATTTGATTGCTTTTTCTTGGTTTTCTGTAAGGTATTTACTGATTTCTTCTAATTTCTTTTTTGTCTTTTCCTCCATTTCTTTGAGGGAATTTCTCCTTTTTTCTTTAAGAGTCTCAAACATTCTCCTGAAGTTATTGTTTAGGTAATTTCTTCTGCTTCATCTACATTTGGTTGTTCAAGTCTTGCTGTTGTAGGGTCTCTAGATTTTACTGGTATCATGTTGTTCTTTGTGGTATTACAGTGTTCTTACCTTGTCTACTTATCTTCCTCTAATTGGTGTGGTTGAGACTGTCTGTGACTCTGGTGATTAATCTTGTGGGTTTCAGTGGATCCGAGGCTCAGATGGTTGTTTCTCTTGGTATAGTCAGTGCCATGGTTCTAGTCACTCCCTGTTCCTGGAGGTCACTCAGCACTCCTGGGGGATTTGCTCTGCTCCAATGGAGTTTGCTGTCTCAGGCTTGCTCTGGTCTAGTTTGCCCGCTCAGTCCTGTTTCTGCAAATGTTCCTCATCTGGATCTGCTCCTGCAGAAGTCCCTGTCATGGGGCTGGTCCTGCAAAGAACTACTCCCTAGGAGTTCCCAGGCTTGGGTACGCCTAGACCCATAGAGGACCTAGCTCAGGCCTACTCACTCAGAGGTCCCAGACTCATACACAGACCTGAAGTTTCTGGTTCCTGCCTACTTCCTGGGATGTTCCAGAACAATGCCCGGACCCGTAGAGGTCCTGGCTCAGGTCTGCTCCCTCAGAGGTCTCAGACTCATACCCAGACCCTCAGAGATCCTGGCTCAGGCCAAGTTCCTCAGAGGTCCCAGACTCACACTCAGACCCACAGGAGTCCTGGCTCTGGTCTACTCCCTCGAAGGTTCTGGTCTGGGCTCAGGTCTACTCTCTGGGAGGTTCCACATTCATGCTCAGACCTGCAGCAGTCTCTGGCTCTAGCCCACTTACTCAGCAGTTGCTTCCCTGTACCTGCTCATGTGGATTTCACAGGTCACAGCTCAGTATTGCTTCGGAAAATGTCTCTGGTCTGGATTTGGCCCCACTCCCATGGAGCTTGCTGTCTCATGGCCTCTCCTCTGGCCTAGGTGGCTGGCTTAATCCCATTCCCGCGGAGCTTGCCACCTCAGGCCTCTTTGGGCCTAGGTCGCTGGCCCAGTCCTGCTTCTGCAAATGTCTGGATCTGCTTCTGCTCCCATGGAGTTTACCATCCCAGGCCTGCTCTGGCCTAGGTTGCTGGCTCAGTCTTGCTCCTGTGGAGTTCACTGCCTCAGGTTTTTTCTGGCCTAGTTTTCTTGATAGATATGACTTATCAAAGTTAAATCAAGATTAGATAAATGATTAAAATAGACCTATAATCCCTACTTGAAATAAACAGTCATTAAGTCTCCCAAGCATAAAAAGTTCAGGGTCCAATGATTTTTAGCACAGATTTCTATCAGACTTTCAAAGAAGACCCAGTACCAATATTCCCAATTTTTTCGCCACAAAATAGAAACAGAAGGAACATTGATAAATTCCTTTTCTGAGGCCATAGTCACCCTGACACACAAACTGTACAAAGACTCAACAAAAAGAATTACAAATCAGTATCTCTCATGAACATTGATACAAAAAAATCAATAAAACACTTGCAAACCAAATTCGATAATACATCAAAATTATCAAGTAGGCTTCATTCCTGAGATCTAGGATGGTTCAACATATGAAAATCTGTCAAGGTAATCCACAATATAAGCAAACTGAAAGAAAAATAACACATGATCATCCCATCAGATGCTGAAAAGGCTTTGAAAAATCAAACAGCTCTTCATGATAAAAGTTTTGGTGAAATAAGGTATACAAGGGACATACCCAAACATAATAAAGGCAATCTACAGCAAGCCAAAGCAAGCATCAAATTAAATGGAGAGAAACTCAAAGAAATTCTACTAAAATTAGGAACAAGTCAAAGCTGTCCACTCTCTCCATATGTACTCAATATAGGACTTGAGGTTCTAGCTAGAGCAATAAGACAACTAAAGGAGATGATAGTATACATAAGCAACTCAAAAGCTCTACCAGGGAATTCCTACAGCTGATAAACACCTTTAGTTAAATGGGTGAATATAACATTACCTAAAAAATCATCAATATCTCTTTTATATACAAAAGATAATGGGCAGAGAAAGAAATATGAGAAAAAACACCATTCACAATAGCCACAAATAATATAAAATATCTTTGGGTAACTTTAACCAAGTAAATGAAAGACCTGTATGATAAGAACTTCAAGTCCACGAAGGAAGAAATTGATAAAGATATCAGAAGATGAAAAGATCTCCTATGCTCATGGATCGGTAGTATTAGCATAGAAAAAATGGCAATCTTACCAAAAACAATCTACAGATTCAATGCAATCCCCATCAAAATCCCAACATAATTCTTTTTTAATTATATACATTAATTGTTGATGTTTGTGTTTTATGTTTTGTTTTGTTTTATTGATTTTTATTGAGCTCTACATTTCTCTCTGTTCCCCTCCCCTTCAACCCTCCCCCAAGGTCCAATTGCTCCCAATTTACTCAAGAGATCTTGTTTTATTCTATTTCCCATGTCGATTAAATCCAGGTATGTCTCTCTTAGGGTCCTCATTGTTGTCTAGGTTCTCTGGAATTGTGATTTGTAGGCTGGTTTTCTTTGCTTTATGTTTAAAAATCACTTATGAGTGAGTACATGTGATAATTGTCTTTCTGGGTCGGGGTTGCCTCACTTAAAATTATGTTTTCTAGCTCCATCCATTTACCTGCAAAATTCAAGCTGTCATTATTTTTTTCTGCTGTGTAGTACTACATTGTGTAAGTGTGCCACATTTTCCTTATCAATTCTTTGGTTGAGGGGCATTTAGGTTGTTTCCATGTTTTGGCCATGACAAACAATGCTGCTATGAACATAGCTGAACACTTGTCCTTGTGGCACAACTGAGCATCCTTTGGATATATACTCAAAGTGGTATTACTGGGTCTTGTGGAAGGTTGCTGTTTCCTAATTTCCTGAGAAATCACCACACTGACATCCAAAGCATCTATACCAGCTTGCATTCCTACCAGCAATGCAGGAGCCAACCCAATTCTTTACAGACCTTCAAAGAGCAATATTCAACCGAGTGTAATGGATTCTCAGGAATCTATGAGGGTTACCATAGCTAAGACTCCTAGCTATGGAGAATACAATGTCAAAATTGTTCATTTCCTCTAAACAGCAAGACTTTCAGTGGAGGGATTGGGACACCAACCACAAAACCTTCAACCTGTAATTTGTCCTGCCTGAAAGATGTGCTTAGGTAATGGTGAAGCAGAAATTGTGGGTGTGGTCAACCAGTGACTGCACCAATCTGAGCCCCATACTATGAGAAGGAGCCCACCCCTGACACTGTCTGGAGGACCAGAACCCTGAGGCTGAATAACCCGGAGACCTAGGATAGAACACAAGATGACTGGCTAAATAAATACAGTCAATGAAATGATTGGTAATGATATTCCGCTTTGCCCATTGCTTGGTTTCTAGCCCAATTGTCATCTGAGAGGGTATACCCAGCAACTGTTGGAAACAGATGCAGAAACCAAACATGAGGCTGAGCTTGGGGAATACTGTGTAAGAGGGGGAGGGAGGATTGTAGGAGCCAGAGGAGTCAAGGACACCACAAGAAAACCCATAGAATCAACTAACCTGGGCTCACAGAGACTGAACCAGAGTGCCTGCATGGGATTGACCTAGGCACTCTACATATATATTACAGTAGTGTAGCTTGGTCTACTTGGGGATCTCCTAAAAGTGGGATCTGGGGCTGTCTCTGACTCTATTTCTGACTTTTGGGACCGTTTCCTCCTACTGGGTTGCATTGTACAGCTTTAATAGTAGAGGAGGTTCATATTCTTACTACAAGTTGATATGCCATGTTTGGTTGATATCCATGGAGGTCTGACCTTTTCTGAAGAGAAAGGGAGGAGGAGTGGATGAGGGGAAGAAGGTGTTGGGGAGGGACTTGGAGGAGAAGAGGGAGGGGAAACTGGTTGGGCTGTAAATAAATTAATTTTTTAAAAAATAAAAATAGCTTTTTTTAATTTTTATTTTTAATTTTATTGTTTTCAAGACAGGGATTCTCTGCATATTCCCGGCTGTCCTGGAACTATCTCTAGACTATACTGGCCTCAGACTCAAAGAAGTGGGCCAGCCTCTGCCTCCCAAGTGCTAGGATTAAAGGCATGTGCCATCACCGCAGTGCTGCATTTAATACATTTGCAATACTTACATTGCTGAGGAGTGTACTACCTTATATCATGCCTGTATAACTTTTTGTAATTTTAGTATTCTACAATTTACATTCTCATTCTATTTTTCTTTTCATTTTTGGTATTTTCAAGATACTATGTAACTCTGGCTGTCCTGGGAATCACTATGTAGCTCAGACTGGCTTCTGTCCCCAGAGGGCTGGGATTAAAGGCAAGTGCCACTATGCCTAACTCTCAATCTATTTTTGATAGAAGCTTTTGCAGTTTCCAAAGGCTAATAATGCTTTTATGAACATTACTTTTGTCTTTTTTGGGTATACAATGTAGTTGCAATAGGTATATATCACTGAGTACAGTATTAGCTTTAATAGGTTATAACAAACATATTCAAATGTTGTACCTGTTTTTATGTCCCTTTAGCCAAAACCTAGTGACCTCTATCATTTTCATTTTAAGTATTCTGTTCACTAAAGTTGTTGTTGCTGCTGCTGCTCTTCTTCTTCTTCTTCTTCATTTTTTTTCTGATACAGGGTTTCTATATGTAGTTGTGGCTTTCCTGGAACTCATTCTGTAGAGCAGACTGACCTCAACCTCATGTAGATCTGTCTGGCCTGGCCTCCCAAGTACTGGACTAAAGGCATTTGCCACCACACCCAGCTGTTTATTAAAGATCTCAAGATATAGAAAAATGAGTCCAATACCTAACTTTAGTATTGAAAACTTTAGTAAAGTAATTTAAAGATGTTATCTAATTCTATAGAATTGCACTGCTTTTTCTTGCTTCCTATAAGTTTCCATTTCATTGTTGGCTTTTTTCTGCCTAAGTACTTGCATTATCACTAGACTCTATTTTTGTTACCCAACAGTCATTCCAAGCTCAATGTTCTCATTCCTAAGGCTTTTGACATACAGCACTATTTCAATCACCTTTCTGTCAAAAGAAATTTACTCTTGCACTAGAGAAATGGCTCAATAGTTAAGAGTGCTTGCTGTTCTTGCAGGGTGCCCTTAGTTCAGTTCCTATCATCCCTTCAAACAGTCCGCAAGTGCCTGTACCTGCAGCACCAGGATATAGACACCCTTTTGGGCCTCTTTGAACATACCCACTCATCTTCACATAAGCCTACACACACACGTACAAACATACATATTTCTAAAAAACTTATAAAAACTTTTAAAAACAAATTTGTGGTCAGAGAGATCAGAGAGATGGCCAAGCAGTTAAGAGCACTTGTAGAGGACCCATGCTCTATTTCTTGTCTCCACAATAGGCAGTTACAAGGGCCTGTAACTCCAGAGTCAGTGTAATGTATCTCTCTGCTGGCCTCCTTTGGTAACTGAATGCATATGGCATGCAAACACAAGTTCATGTGCACACATACACTGAAATTTGAAGTTTATGCCCTGGTGATGCTGAAGCACGCATGGGCAGCCCATATATGGCTGTTCTGTTGAATTTATCCATATTGGGTTTCATGGTCTAAGTTGATGAGCATGACTGACTAGGTCTCTTCCTCAAGAGGGCACCAGATCTCATTACAGATGGTTGTGAGCCACCATGTGTTTTCTGGGAAATGAACTCAGGGCCTCTGGAAGAGCCGGCAGTGCTCTAAACCTCTGAGCAATCTCTTAATCACAAGTCAGAAACAACCGTCTGCATAACGTCATATTTGTAGTTATGATGTCCTTCTAAGAATATTTACTACACTTGTATAAAGTTGGTATTTTTATGTATTTGCTCATTTACTTATTTGTTAACAAGACGTGGTGTTAGTAATGTTATGCAAATATGATGGTGTATCAAAAAATGAACAAAAGTTTTAGAGTGAGGAAGTAGTCAGAGCTCTAATTTTTGTAAAAGTCAAAATCTGATATGACAACTATATAAAAAAAAGCAAAGTCCATCATTTTCAAAAGAAATTCCTCACATCTAACTAACATGGGTTAAACCCTATAACTTAACATGTTTTCTTATTCTCATGTAAGCTGAGCACCAAACCTATACTATCATTTCCCCCACTTTTTCTTAAAGCCAGAAAATGAGGCTCCCAATCCTTACTTAAGAAGTAATCCCAAGGTAGCAAATATAGGTATGTAATAATATTTTTATTTAGTTACTTAGTATGTGCAGAACATGAACACTAGATGTTTGGAGGTCAGAGAATAACTTCTTAGAAGTCCATTTTGACTTTCCACCTTGTTTTTTGAGGCAGAGTCTCCCTTGTTGATTATTACCACAGTACTATATTCTCCAGAATAGCTGCCCTATTTCTGGAGATTCTTTGTTTCCACCTTCTATCCTGCTGTAGGAGTGTTGGGATTAGAGATTGGTACTGCATCATCCAGCTTCTTTTTTTAAAATTTTATTTTTATTTTATATACATGGGTGTTATATATATATACATATATACATATATATATATATTCTATACCACATGTGTGTCGTGATCCCCTTGGACAGAAATTACAGAAGGTAGCTGCTATATGGGTGCTGGGATTTGAACCTGAGTCCTTTTGTTGAGTACTCAGTGTTCTTAACCACTGCCATCTCTCTTAGCTACTTCTTTGTTGTTGTTGTTTTAATATGGGCTCTGGAGGTTGAACTTCAGTCTTCAGGCTTGGATGGCAAGTGCTTTTAGCTACTTTCTTAGCCATTCTCCTAGCCCCAGAAATAATCTTTTATTTGAAGGATAGCTCAATTCATTTCAATTATTGAATTTTTTGTGTCACCAGGAATCAAACCCAGGCCCTTTTACAAGCCAGGTAAGTAAGTACTCTACCAGCAAGTAGTATCCCTAGCCTTATTTGTCTGCCGTTTACAATTAAAAAACAAATAGTAGTTATGAGATGACCATGGAACACAGTTTAAGTAAGAGGTCAGCATGTAAACATAGAATTATATGTTGTTTTTCTTGTTCAGAGAAACGGAAGAAGACAAGGTAGGTGATGATATTTGAGCGACGCGCCATAGATTATGGATTGAGCCATTTATAGTTCCTATACTTCTTCAAGCCTGAGTCCCCATGGCAAACATCCATCACATTTATTTTCTTTTAGATATCCAGAAGCTTCAGTATGCTTACTTTCCTGGTATTTTTCTCATACTTCACTTCCAACAGACACTCATTTAGTACCAATAATAAAATAAATACTCAATAAATGTTTTCAAAAAATTATGTCACTGGTAAAAGGAAGTTTTTTCCAGATCTCCAGAAGGATTGCTGTGTTTGTGTTTATAAATGTTATTTTGATTTTAGTTAAGATAAAATCCACCAGATGGCAACCTTACCCGCATTTGAAGCGTGGTATGCTATGTAATCCTCGGTAACCCATTTCTGGTCCCCTGAGACAAATATTCCCTGATTAGTGGTTGATTTCTATAGCAATCCTAGTAAATGGCTACCTGGAAGTCACTTGGGAGTGATTGTTGGAAGGTGGAAGAGGGATCTGTTAGTACATGTTACTCAGGATGAAATAATATTTCTTAATAATACTAAAAGCAAAAATACAGTTTCTTTTTTTAACTGTTGCTTTCTAAGTACATCTCTGACTTGGTGCTAAACTGAACCAAATTAATTTCCCCCTTGTTTGAGGCTGTAGACAATAGTATTACCTCAGGGGTCACCAGTTATTCTAGTTACTCGCTGAACTTAGTGCTATCCTGAAGGTTATCTGGCTCTCTGCTTAAAGAGCAAACAGGCTTCCTCATGTCTGAGTTTGATAGTGTGTAGAGAGTACTGCTGGGGATATTTAATGTGTCCCTTCTTGTTTTTGTTTATAAACAACCTGCCCTCAGGTACTAATTAGGTGGAAGATATTGCATATATTGATCAAATACTGTTGTATTGTTCACACAAACAGATTTGTGGTCAAGACCAAAGTTGTTGCTGGAATGATTTATGACCTGCATATTACTAGATGTAGATGCAACAGTAAATGTTTCAGAAAAAAATATAATGGGTTTGTTGATATCTATTCCTTGGCAGCTATAGTTCCAATTATATCTGATACTTTCATTAATAAAGCCATTTCCAAAGCTGAGAGTGGTGGCGCATACCTGTAATCCTAGCAATGGGGAGGTGAAGACAAAAGAATTAGAAATTCAAAGTCATCCTCAGCTACATAGCAAGTTGGAGATTATTCTGCTACATGAGACCCCATCTCAAAAACAAAATCACAAGTTGATGTATCATAAGTAGCAAAGCGTATCCATCTTCTTTAAAATCATGTAACTGAAAAATAGATTTTTCCTGTTTCCTATATATTTTACCACAATTTCATTGAAATGTATTGTATATCACAATTCATTAACTTGCTGTGTTTGGGGGAGGGAGACAAGAAATGGGGATTTGACATTGAGTCTGATTGTCCTTCAGGAAAAGTTATTAATATTGCTGTAGGAAGTAGTGGGATCTGAACTAAGTCCGGTCTGTTTGACAAAGCGGGGTATCTACACTTACAGGTTTCTGATGAATGGGGAGGTCCTGCAGCACAAGAAAGCAGGCTTAGTTAATAAATGACCTGGACTGTGGAACTTCAGGCAGGCCACCTCCCATCCCTGTCAGCAAACAGGGAAGAAAGGGTAGAGAGGATTTGCTTTTTCTTCATGGCTGGGAGTGGAGAAAGGCTACAGCTGTTGGGCATTGCCTCAGCTTTTTTGGAGCAACTTTGAAGGGATGGATTCTCATGCTCTATATTTCAATGAATTTTAGTGAATTTAGGTTCACTGAGTATTTTTTTAAAATAGTATAGCTTCAAAACAAAATTTTTTTAAAAAAATTAAAAAATAGTATACCTTCAAGGACAGCCAGGGCTGTTACACAGAGAAACCCTGTCTCAAAAATCCAAAAGAAAGAAAGAAAATAAAAAAAAAACTGTATTAGAAGGAATTACAAAGTAATTAGAAAAAAATGATCCATGTATGAAGAGTAGATTAATTATAATTGATCAATAAAAGCCAAGTGCTATACATCAAGACAATAAAAGAATGAGAGCTTTCAAGATGGTTCATTGGATAAGAGTCCTTGCTGCCAAGCCTATGATCTGAATTCTATCCCCAAAATCCACTTGGTGGAAGGGGAAACCTGATTTGCTGAATTGTTCTCCAACCCTCAGTTGCATGCTGTGGCATGTTCATACATGCAAGCATGCACACAGTGCACTCATATGCATATACACACAGAAGTGAAATGAGTAAATAAAATGCAATAAAAGAAGGAAGAGGAGGGCTCAAAAGACATTTTGATCATCAGGACTATCACTTCTACCACGGGCCAGAAGTCAAGCCTGGGTGGCACAACTACATCCAAAGGAGGAACACCAGCTGAGCACGATAGCCCATGCCTGGGGCTGGAGAGATGGCTCACAGGTTAAGAGCACTGGCTGCTCTTCCAGAGGTCCTGAGTTCAATCCCCAGTAACCACATGGTGGCTCACAACCATCTGTAATAAGATCTGGTGCCCTCTTCTGGCCTGAAGCAGACATGAAGACAGAATACTGTATACATAATTAATAAATAAATCATTAAAAAAATGATAGCCATGACTATAATTGTAACAGAAAACAGGGCAGGGAGATCACAAGTTTTGGGTCAGTTTAGGGGCTTCTAAGAACTACAGGGTTACATAGAGAGATCTGTAGTACAAATAACAAAAACCCCCGAGACAGATAATAGGGTTCAACCTGAAGATCAGAAAAGCAAAGCAGCCAGTCATTGTCTCTTACCTCTACCTCAGACTGAAAATGGGCAACAACCTGTCTCCACTAATCCTGAAGAAACCACACTCCATACTTCACACTCCACTAAGTTCCTGTCTCTTCCCCTTTATATTTATTTCTCTCTCTGCCCAGCCATACTGCTCCAGTCTCTACCTTCCCAGTGCTGAGATTAAAAGTGTGTGATCCCAAGTGCTGGGAATCACCTTTGTGTGAGCACTGTTTCACTTTTAGACAGATTCAATCTTTTATATCCAGGTGGCCTTGAACTAACAGACAGCCCTCTGCCTCCGTCTCCTGAGCCCTGGGATTAAAGGTGTGTGCCACCAGTTCCTGGCCTGTAAGTCTGACTAGTATTGCTAGTTTGCCCTCTGATCTTCAGGCAAGCTTTAAATATGAAAACACAAATAATATAAATAGAGATCCTTTCTTTAAAAAAATTCATCAGCACTTGGAAGGTAAATACAAGGAGATTAGAAGTTCAGTGTGATTGCTGGCCATGCAAGTCCAAGACTAGCTTGGGTTACTTGTGACTTGTTTTTGTTTGTTTGTTTTAGATGAGGATTCAAATCATTCAGGAAGCTACCCCACCCAGCTTGCATCCAGAACCCCCCCCCCCACCTTTCTGCCTTCCTTCCCTCTGGGGGCTATGGGGCGAAATCCCTAGGGCAACATAGCAGGCGGGAGCTCCTTTGTTTCAATAGCCTGCCTGCAGCAAGCAAGGTAGGCTCTTTGTTTAAAAGCGACCCAACCAGCACAGAGATCTGATCTTGGCACCAGGAGAGCCATCACTGGGGAGTTCCATCACTGGGAAGGTACATCAGTAGGCAAGGAGACCTGATCCTGTAAAAGAAGATACATAGGGAAGCATTCAGAGGAAGAGATGGGCAGGCGCCAATGCAAGAATTCACCCAACAATCTGAAGAACAACATGAAACCACCAGAACCCAGCGACCTCACAACAGGAGGACAGGAACACCTTAATCAAGAAGAAGTAGAAAAAATTGACTTTATGAAAGTGATTGACACCCTTAAACAGCATGTAAAAAATGCCCTTATAAAAATGGATGAGAAGTATAACAGAAAGTTTGAAGAATTGAATAAATCAGTGAATGATACCCTAGGAAACCAAGGAAAAACAATCAAACAGATAATGGAAACAGTTCAAGACTTGAAAACTGAAGTGGAGGCAAAGAAGAAAACTCAAACAGAGGGCCAGATGGACACGGAAAATCTAGGTAAATGAATAGAGACTACAGAAACAAGCATAACCAGCAGAATACAAGAGATAGAAGAAAGAATCTCAGATTCTGAAGATAACATAGAGAAAATAAACGCAGTGATCAAAGAAAACAGCAAGTCCAACAAACTCTCATCACAAAACATTCAGGAAATATGGGACACAATAAATAGACCAAACCTAAGAATAATTGGAGTAGAAGAAGGAGAAGAAGTGCAGCTCAACGGCCCAGAAAATATATTTAATAAAATTATA
>NW_026068148.1:970626-987713 GCF_014885135.2 Alexandromys fortis
TATAGCAATACTGACGAATATCTTCCATATCACCATAGAACCTTCATCTGGTGATGGATGGAGATAGAGACAGAGACCCACACTGGAGCACTGGACTGAGCTCCCAAGGTCCCAATGAGGAGCAGATGGAGGGAGAACACGAGCAAGGATGTCAGGACCACGAGGGGTGCACCCACCCACTGAGACAATGGGGCTGATCTAGTGGGAGCTCACCAAGGCTAGCTGGACTGTGACTGAAAAAGCATGGGATAAAACCGGACTCTCTGAACATGGCGAACAATGAGGGCTGATGAGAAGCCAAGGACAATGGCATGGGGTTTTGATCCTACTTCATGTTCTGGCTTTGTGGGAGCCTAGCCCGTTTGGATGTTCACTTTCCTAGGCATGGACGGAGGAGGGAGAACCTTGGACTTTCCACAGGGCAGGGAACCCTGACTGCTCTTTGGACTGGAGAGGGAGGGGGAGAGGAGTGGGGAAAGGGGGAGAAGGGTGGGAGGAGAGGGAGGGAAATGGGAGGCTGGGAGGAGGTGGAAACTTTTTTTCCTTTTCTCAATAAAAAAAAGTAAAAAAAAATAAAAAAATTAAAAAAAACAAATCATTCAGGAAATAATGTCAGTAATTGATACATGGGAGTTCATGAAGTTAAAATGCTTTTTTAAAAAATCTTTACTTATTTATTTCCTGTGTATACACTATTCTGTCTGTGTTTTTATGTCTGCTGGCCAGAAGAGGGCATCAGACCTCATTACAAATGGCTGTGAGCCACCATGTGGTTGCCAGGAATTGAACTCAGGACCTTTGGAAGAGCAAGCAATGCTCTTAACCACTGAGCCATCTCTCCAGCCCTAAAATGCTTTTGTATAACAAAAGAAACAGTTAATTAAATACAATACTAGCCTATAGAATGAGAGACAATTTTTGCTAATTATACTTAGGACAGAGGATTAATATGTAAAATGCACAAAGAATTCAATAAACTAATAAGGAATCAAATAACAATAAATAGGCTAGTAAAATGGATAAATAGTTCTCTAAAGGTAAAGTAAAATAGCCAGAAAGCATGATAAATGTGCAACCTCAATAACCATTAGAAAAATTCAAATGAAAACTACATCAAGGGTTAGGTGATGAACAGGTAAGAGTATTTTCTGTGTAGTAAGACTGATTGCTGTGGAATAATGCTCTTGTACCCTGTAAAGATTTGTCTTTGTATTGCTTTATAAAAAGCTTGTATTGCTTTAATAAATCACTGACCAATAGCAAGGCAGGAAATATAGGCAGAGCAACCAGACTAGGAGAATTATGGGAAGAGAAAAGGCTCAGTCTACAGTCACCAGTCAGACACAGAAGAAGCAAGATGAGAATGCCTCACTGATAAAAGGTTCCAAGCCACGTGGCTAACATAGACAAGAATTATGGGTTAATTTAAGATGTAAGAGCTACCCACATTGGAGCACCGGACTGAAATCTCAAGGTCCAAAGCAGGAGCAGAAGGAGAGCGAACATGAGCAAGGAATGCAGGACTGCGAGGGGTGCACCCACACTGAGACAATGGAGATGCTCTATCGGGAACTCACCAAGGCCAGCTGACCTGGGTCTGAATAAGCCTGGGTTAAAACCGGTCTCACTGAACATAGAGGACAATGAGGACTACTGAGACATCAAGAACAATGGCAATGGGTTTTTGATCCTATTGCATGTATTGGCTTTGTGGGAGCCTAGGCTGTTTGGATGCTCACCTTACGAGACCTGGACAGAGGAGTGTTTTCCTTGGACTTCCCACGGGACGGGAGGGAGGGGACCATGGGAGAGGGTTCAATGGGAGGAGCAAGGAAGAGGTAGCAGAGAAAAATGTATAGCTCAATAAAAAGGGGAAAAAGAAATAGAGTAGAGACAGCATTATTTACATAATAATTTTAAAAAAAAAGAAAAAAAAAGATGTAAGAGCTAGTTAATAATAAGCCTGAGATAATAGGCCAAACAGTTTTTAATTAATACAAACTTCTGTGTGTTTCTTTGGGACTGAATGGCTGTGGGACCAAGCAGGACAGAAACTCAGTTTACACCTGATGACCTGATTTTACCCACCAGGACATAAAGTGGAAGGAGAAAACTAACTCCTGTAATGCTATCTTCTGACTTCCACACATGGGCTATGGCAATATGCACTTGCATTCACATACATATCATATATATATATATATATACACAATTGTTATAGAAAGTCTATGTAGGTATTCCATCTCAACCCAGTCAGAATAGCAATCATTAAGAAGACAAGTAGCAACAAATGCTGGCAAAAATATTCCTGTATGTATGCAAATCAACATGGAGATTCCTCAAAAAACTGAATATAAGTCTACTATTTGACCCAGTTATACCATTCCTGGGTATTTACTCAATGGATTCAAAGTCAATATATTGCAATATCAATACACTGTTTTAGTCACCATTTTATTGCTCTGTTGACACTATAACCAAGGCAACTCTAATTTAGGAAAAAAAAGCATTTAATTCAGAGCTTGCTTACAGTTTCAGAGGTTTAGGTCATTATGATTATGGTAGGGAGCATGGCAGCATTCAGGCTGATGTGGAGCTGGAAAAGTAGTTGAGAGCTAAATTCTGGTCTGTAGGCAGAGAAAGGGAGAGGGAGACTGCCTGGCATAGGCTTTTGAAACCTCAAAGCTCATCCCAAGTGACACACTTCCTCCAACAAAGTCACACCCTTTTTAACAAGGACATAACTCTTACGCCTTCTCAAGTATTGCCACTCCCTGTATATATGAGCCTATGGGAATATTCTTATTCAAACTACCACACTTGACAAATCAGTGTTTATGGTATCACTATGCACAACAACTATGTTATAGAACCAAACTAGGTGTTCAACAACAACAGAGTGGTTAAAGAAACTGTGGCATATGCACTTAATGGAATTCTATTTGGCCACAAAAAATGAAATTCTGTCATTTGCAATATGAATGAAATTTCCCAGAAAGAAACTAGAACTTCCAGCTGTGCAAGGTGGCTCGTGCCTTTAATCCCAGAACTCAGAGGCAGAGGCAGGCAGATCTCTGTGAGTTTGAGGACAGTCAGCCTGGGCTACAAAGTGAGTTCTGGGACAGCTAAGTATATACAGAGAAACCTTGTCTCAAAACAAGCAAACAAACAAACAAACAAAAAAAAAAAACAAAAAAAAAACCCCAATAAATAAATAAATAAGTCTACAACTACAAAAGTATGGCGGACTGTTTACAACTTCCGTGTTATGGCAAACTTGGAATGATGCAGCACTGAACCAAGTTATCATGGGCCATCTTCTTTTTTTTCTATCATGGGCCATATTTATCTCCCTTAATAGCCATTCATTGCACACCTCTATATGTGACCTGATGTTCTTGTGACTATTATTTAAAACATTTTAGGATACATTAACTTAACAGACCACTGGCATCCACCAACCCCAAAGCTAAGAATGTCATTAGACAGCATCTGGGGCCTAGAGCAGAGGTTTGCCTGCTTTGTTGAAACCCACCTATCTAATGTTCTTATCAATTTTATTGAAGTACATGATTTTTTTATCTGAAAAGTGTTGATTTATGACTTTCTTTGTTCTATTAAACTTCATGAACCATTACTACATTGGAATATAGAATTTGGAGAAACCTTAATTTGGATCCACAGGCCACAAATACACAGATTTGGCTCCAGAGTAAAGTATCTCTTTTTTAAAGATTTCTTTATCTTGAGTTTTTATATGTATAAGTGTTTTACCTGCATGTATGTATGTGTTCGTGGAGATCAGCAGAGGGCATCAGATTCCCTGAAATTGGAGTTATAGGCGGTTGTTAATCATACTGCCTGGATGCTAGTTTCTCTGCAAGAGCAACAAGTGCTTATAGCCAACTGAGTCATATCTCCAACTTGGGTCCTCCTTGTAAACAGAACTTGTAGCCAATACATTCCTTGTAGTAGAGACTTTAGGCATGCCCCAAGAAGAAAAAACCTAACTATTCAATGAGAATAAAAGATATGCTTAAATTATTATATTCACCAATGTTAAAGTGACACAAAGTAAATCCTCTATTGGCTACAGCAAGAGCTATTTTCTATAGTTTCATCAATGTTTTTCCTCTAAGTTTGAGAGCATATCTAATAATTAAGCCATTGGTAAGTTTCTGATGCCTTATCATAAATTGTGTAATTTGTGCAGTATTTGCTCAAATACCATGCTATTTATATAAATTTGACCTATGAATGGGTAAATGTCTCTATTGAACTAATAGTGTTCCCCATTCATATGCATAATTATGTTGGTTGTTATGAACTGTGACGATATTCTGAATTTTGTTCTGTTTTTCTACATTGAGGAATCCTAGCTTGGTAAGACAAAACAAAATGGAAAAAAAAAGACGTAAAAAGGAAAAGACATGACTGCTTTAGATATGGTGAAGGATAAAGTTTATGGTAGATAAAAGGGAGAGCATGGGCAGAGGCAGGGACATCTGGGAAAGTCTAGAATGGATGTGACCAGACTGAGCCAGGACCTGTGAGGACAGGGGGTGCAGGAAAGGGGAGAGGAAGGCCAAGAGGCTAGGGAAGTAAAGGTTAGATGAAAGGGTCAGATAACCAAAGTGGCTACATTATGTAGGGAAGGGCAGTTGAGGGAAGAGCAGCCCAGACCCTGGAATGGAAAAGTTTAGGGTACTCAGCCATACCCTGTAACAGGTAGGGACTGAGGGATGCTGGGAGGACCTGGCAGACAGGTCAGCTTTGATGTTATTGGCACCTCAATTAGCCATTTGCCAGGGCTTTGAGATCTGACAAAAACAAGGGGGAGAGTGGGGGTCATGGGGGAAGTGGGGGAACTTGGAAGAGGGAAAGGAAGATAAACTTTGATTGGCATGTAAAAACAAACAAGAAAGAATAAAAACAAAACAATCAAGAAACAACTTGTGAGAGGAGTCTAGGATAGAATTATGAGTATTTTAAAATAATACCCGATGGAACCCATGTCTGACACTGTTCAGGTGGTCAAGAACCTGAGACTAGGCCATGGATACCTATGGGAAAACCAAAGACTGTTACTTTGCTAAAGGAAGAAACCAATAACATTGACTCCTAATGCCATTCTGCTTTACTCACAGATCAATATCTTGCTCAGCCATCATCAGTGTAACTTCTTCCTGCAGTAGATGCCTAACAAATAGAGACCCACAGCCAGACAATGTTCAGAGAGTGAGATAATTTGGAATACTCAATCCTAAATGGGATGTCTTCATTAAACCCCTCCCCTTTGGGGCTCAAGAAACTATGTAGAAAAGGAGGCAGAAAAATTGTAAGAACCAGAGGGGATGGAATACCAAGGAAACAAGAAGACCTAGACACAACAGGACTCACACACATATGAACTCACAGAAACTGTGGCGGCATGAACAGCACCTGCACAGGTTTAAGACAGATGGGGTCCCATTGCTGAGAGAAGTGGACACACGCCCACGTCCCTATTCCTAACTCAGAAGCTATTTCCAATTGATAACCAGTCGCAAATGAAAAATTGGGTCTCTCCAATGGAGTCTCACTGGACATACAAACCACACTTAAGCACAGCCCATGCCCAGCAGTAGATGGCCAATACACAACCACAAAATGAACTCAATGGCATCTTTGGAGTTTTTAAATATGCGTTATAGTTTCCAATTTTATATTTTTATGGGATTTCTGTATGAGCAAATGGGTCTGTACGTCTCCATGTTTGTATGTGTTTCTTGTACTTTTTCTTTGGCTCTTTTTTTCCTGTTAGCTCATTTTGGTCTATTCTGATTTGTTTGTTGGCTGAATGACCTTGCAGCCTGCCTGTTTGTTTTCTAATGAGAGAAAGAAAGAATTTTGGGTGGATTTGGGTGGATGGAGAGATAAGGGAGGAGTGAGGGTGGGTGGGACAGTGACCAGAATAAATTGTATTAAAAATATATTTTCAGTAAAAAAGTAAGAAAAATATCTATTTAATCTTACCAACATGACATGATTTTTCTACTGCTAGCTTTCTTTTTGTTTTTCTTTTTTCCTTTTTTCTCTTTCTTTCTTCTTTCTTTCTTTCTTTCTTTCTTTCTTTCTTTCTTTCTTTCTTTCTTTCTTTCTTTCTTCTTTCTTCCTTTATTTTTTTGAGACTGTTTTTCGGCATTGCGTTGGAACCAGTCCTGGAACTAGCTCTTGTAGACAAAGCTGGCCTCAAACTCACAGAGATCCGCCTGCCTCTGCCTCCTGAGTGCTGGGATTAAAGGCATGCACCACCACGGCCTGCTCTGTACTGGCTAATTTTATGCCAACAAACTAGAGACTGGTAGGCACTGGGGAAAGGGGAAGTCAGAGGAAGAGAAGAGGAGGTAGGGAAGGGAAAGAGAGGAGGTGAAGACACAACCTTGCAGGAAGAGAAAGGAAGAAAGAACAAAAGAGAGAAGAAAAGGAAGAAGAGAGAGAAAGCAGGCAGGGTTCTGCCTTTACTCACTAATCTCTCTTCCCAGCCCCAATGTACACCTTAAAGTGTCAAAAACCATCCCCATCCACGGGACCAAGGACATAGATGCTCCATAGCAATGAAACAAGAAGGAATAAGTGGTATAAGTTTGAAATCACTCTTCACAATTTTTTTCCTCCGCATCCCACTTCACAAACTCTAGTAACTTGGGCTAGTGAAATGTCTGGGCATGTAAAGGCACCTGCTACTCAAAGATGCAAGTGTGACAACCCAAGTTTGATGCCCAGGTGCCACATAAAGGTACAAAGAGAGAACGGTCTGTACAAAATTATCCAGTCTTAATGGCATGTGCACAACCTCCCCACTTACACACACATACATGGTAATAATAAATATATATATTTTAAAAGGAGTGGTTTATCTGTTAAAGACTATCCACTGATTATTGGTATACTACAATAATTGGTATTCTTTTAACTTGGAATGTTCTCTAAGGATGCTTCTGAGGTAATGGTTCTATAAGCATTTTACAAATGTATAACATAGCAAGTTTGTTTACAATTTGTTCTTTATTATATATGGGTATTAGATTTATATACATGAGCATAAAACTCATAATTAATCTTTTTAGTCATAATCACAGGTAGAAAATTATTTCCTATATGATATAGAACTGTCTGATTAATTTTTTATTAATGTAGTTTTTGCTCTACCACAAGAGTAAGCACCTAAATACAAAAATTCAGGCTACTGTGAATACATTTCCCTCTCTCTCTCTCTCTCTCTCTCTCTCTCTCTCTCTCTCTCTCTGTCTTTTAGCTTGCTGTGGTTTTATGGTTATTACATGTATACATTTTTATATAACAATGTAATTTCAGGTAAAATAGACTTCAGGACAAAGAGTATTTATTAATCTGAACTGTTCATGAATTATTCTCTAGCCTTTTCAAATTTACCTGCATCTATATTTTTCCTTTTCAAATTTTTTATTAACATACTTATTGTGCAATATGATTGGCTTCATAATGACTTTACGAGCCTGTATTTTCATCTGAATGTTTTTAATTTTTGTATTAAAGAATTGTTCACTTATTGTCAGATGACATTTTTTTTAAAAAAAAAAACCTTAATTAAATGGGCAAATCATTCCCGATATTTAAGTGAGAATGCAATTTCGTTCATTCCTCTGTTAGCAATTTAACTTCAATAAAAATCGGCTCCAACTTTTCTCTGTGGACTTGTCAGTCACAAATGTATACCAATTAAAGTAAAATCTTTCCACTAGGGTTTAGGTTATCATTTTTCTAATTATGGCATAATTCCCTCAATGGAAAAAGATCCCTCCATCTGTAAAGAAGCAACTCCCAATAGAAATTTTCTATCATGTAGCAACCGTTATAAATTTCTCAATACCTCTGCCAAAGGCAGCAGGCAGCAGTCGGGACACTAAAATTATAGTGGCTAAGGGAAAGATAAAATACACTGGAAGAAAGTAAAAAGCAATGAGTATAATGAGTGATGCATTTGATTTCAGAGTCTTGTCTTTGCTGCACAAAATTGAAATATTTAAAAATCTGGTTTTTTTTTTACTGGGCAAATTAAATGAACTTAATTTTTTGAAGAATAATACACTTTTATTTTTTCTCAGATAGTTTGCTGTTTATATGAAAACATTTGAGTGCCCCTGATATAATTTAGATGGCAACATAACCTGTAGTTCCTAGGCTATTGTCAAAACTAGCATGTTATTATTTAACTTGACATTAATAGGTTGTTTAATTTGTACTGATGACAATACCTTGATTGTTTCTGATGTGATTTGTAAAAATTAGTTGGCTGAAATGAATTGATCTTGATAAATTCATCTCATTCATTTAGACATGGCATGTGATTAATTTTCACATTAACTGAGAATATGATACATTTGTTTTATGAAATCTATTTTTAATAAGAATAAATACAAATTATATAATATATACAAAATCATGATCTAAATATATAAATAAAATGTAAAAAAAATTAAAATATCGTAAACAAAATAACAAACAATGTAAAAATGTAAAAATTATTCATGTATCTCTGGTCATTTTATAGTATTAAGTCAACATTTAACCTATCATCATCTCATAAAGTTATTTGTTTAATTTATGTATCTTGCTGCTATAAATATTATTCAAAGGTTATAAAAGAAAACTGCTTCTTGTCTCCAATACTTATAGGTAGGAAAATAACCACTGACACAAATTGGTATGGCTCTTCATATCTAGATGTCCTTATAATATCTCAGAATTGGAAACTAGATCATTTAGTTATACTTCTGACTCAATTCATAAATCTACTGTAATATGGCTAATAGACATTGTCACCCAGGGAAAATGCTTTGGAGACCAAATTGAAATCTGATTTCACTGTATCATTCTGTAGAATAAAAATAATGATATTTACCATTGATGATATTTAATAAAGCCATCACTGTTTGGTATGCACTAGGTTTTACAGAATAAACACATACATTTCAGTTAGCCTTCTTCATCTTTCATATTTAGGGTTTCCAAAATTATATGTGTTGATTATCTAGGATAACCTGAAAATACTTGGTCATTTAGCAAGCATATTTCTTTTTTATTGAAAATAATATATAATGCAATATATTCTGACTTGGTTTTTCCTCGCCAACACTGGGCAAAAGACAGCATCTTCAACTAGTGATGCTGTTCAAACCGGATGGCTGCATGTAGAAGAGTGCAAATAGATCCATACTTATCATCTTGCACAAAACAACTCCAAATGGATTGAAGGCCTCAACATAAAACCAGATACACTGAACCTGATAGAGAAGAAAGTAGGGGACCCTCTATAGATGTGTAATTAGTAAATATATACCAATTACACATCTATAGAGGGTTAATATCCAAAATACATAAAGAACTAAAAAACTAGTTATCAATAAAACAAATGGCCCAGTTAAAAAATGAAGTGCAAATCTAAGGAGAATTCTCAAAAGAGGAAACTCAAATGGCCTAGAAACATTAAAAGAAATGTTTAACATCCCTAGCCATCAAGGAAATGCAAATAAAAACTACCTTGAGAATTTATCTTACATATGTCAAAATGTTCAGCATCAATAAAACAAGTGACAGGTCATACTGGCAAGGATGTGGAGAAAAGGGATCACTCATTCACTGTTGATGGTAGTACAAACTTGTATAGCCACTTTGGAAATCAGTGTGGCAGTTCCTCAGAAATATGGGAATTTATCTACCTCAAGATCCAGCTATCCCATTCTTAGGCACATACCCAAAGGACGCTTCATCTTACCAGAGAGAAGTTTGTTCAAACACGTTCAGTGTTGCTCTAGTCATAATAGCCAGAAATGGGAAACAACATAGATGTCACTAAACCAAAGAATGGATAAAGAAAATGTGGTACATTTATACAATGGAGTATATTACTCATTCATTAAAAAGAATGAAATAGTAAAACTAGCAGTCAAATAGAACTGTAGCAAATCATCATGAGTGAGGGTTCCCATACCCAGAAAGTCTCTGCTCATGAAAACCTCAAGTTTTTGTCCTAAAGGATCTTTACATAACAAGGCTTCTGATCTTTTTATTTTATTTTTATTTTATTTTAAGACAGAATTTCTCTGTATAGCCCTGGTTGTCTTGGAACCCACTTTGTACACCAGGCTGGCCTCAAACTCCCAGAGATCTGTTTGCCTCTGCCTCCTGAGTGCTGGGATTAAAGGTGTGAGCCACCATCACCTGGTCCTCTTTTTTACTTTTAATGGCGCTGTTACAAGTAAATTAAACATAATTTAGATAGTACTGGGGTAAACAATTTTTTAAAAAGTCATGAAAATGTACACTGCATACATAAAGGGGTTCTCAGTATCATTATTCATCAAGCCAGTGACAGTCAAAATAACCTTGGGGCTACTGGGATGGTTCATCAGATAAAGGTGATTGTCAACAATCCTAGTAACCTGACTTCAATCCCAGGATTCACATAGTACAAGGAGAGAAGTGACTCCCAAAGCTTGTTCTCTGACCACACTATGCTCTTTAAGGAAACAAATAGTTAAATGTACATGAAAAATTTAAATCAAACCATGATACCAATGCAATTCACTAGCTGGAAAATAGCAGGGCTGATGACAATATGGAGAAATGTAAACCCTTATATAAATGTGAATTGTATAGCCATTATGGAAAACATTCTAGCAATTCTACAATCTACCTCAAACTACCATTTGACTCAGATTTTTTTCCTATAAATTGACAACATCTATTCAAATAAAATTTCTTCATGGATGTTTATCACAAAATTATTTATACCAGCCCTGACTTGGGAACAGCCAAACTATTCATAAACTGGTGAATGGATAAAAAAATGTGCTTTTTCTATACAAAGGAATATGTTTTGGCATTAAAACAATGAAGTATTGATTATGTATCATGACATGGAAGATCCTTGAAAACAGCATGACATGTGAGTCTATTAAAATTCTTATTACATGATTTCATTTATATGGAATATCCAGAGCAGAAATATCTATAGAGACAAACAATCGTGATTGCTTGGGGATAGAGTGAATGAGGTTGCTATTAGAAACAGAGTATGCTTACAAAATAATGAAAATGTTCTTTTATAAAAAAGATTTATTTTATATGAAAATATCTTTTGCTTATGCACCCTTAGCATATCTGGTTCCCAGGGAGGTCAGAAGAGGGTGTTGGATCTCCTGGAAGCAGTTATAGATGGTTGTAAACCACCATGTGTGTGCTAGGAGTCGAATTCTGGTTCTCTGCAAAAAGTTACACGTTCTTTTTCATCTTTCCAGCCCCCCAAATATTTATTTATTCTTGTTCTATGTTTTTGAGTGTTTTCAATTCATACAAGTGTACCGTGTGAGTCAAGTGTCCAGGGAGGCCAGAAGAAGTCATCAGACTCCTGAAACTGAAGTTATGGATGGTTTTGAATCACCGTATCAGCACTAGGAACTGAACCTGGGTCCTCTGCAGGAGTTGCAAGAGCTTTTAAGCACCGAGCCTTCTCTTCAGTTGAAACTTCTCTTTTAAAATGGATTTTATGCTATTTTGAATTATGTGCATATATGTTGGAGGGATGTGTGCACCATGAGTGTAGGAGCCTGCAGGGGTGAGAAGAGGGTATTGGATTCCCTGGGTCTGGAGTTGCAGATGAGCTACCCTATGTGAGTGCTGGGAACTGAACTCTGATCCTCTGTAAGAGCAGCATGTGCTTTTAACTGTGGAGCCATCTTTCTAGTCCCACTATAAAAATATTCTAAAATTAGATTATAACAAAGATGATACAAATAGCATTATATTGAAAATGTAAAGGGATGCATTTTATAGACTGGAATTTATATTTCAACAGAGCTTTTAAAAATGTAGTAAAGACATAGTAAGTGAAAAATTAATAACAACTCAGCTATTTCTCCTCTTGTACCCCATGGCTCATTTTGTTCACACCCTAGGGTATATGTGACTGTTTTGGAAACCTATGGTGTAAAACTCATTCTCTGTCCAGAAAATAATATTATGTAGTTGCCAAAACTGTAGGGCAGTAACATATACTCTCTACTTTTAATGGATGTCAACTTGATAGTAAATGCTTGGAGAGGAGGAAATAACATTATTGATTTGGTATACCAGGAATTTTTCTTTTGGGGGGCCACCAACAAGCTTCCAAATCATGTCACAGAGACGTATTAGACTTATTATTAATTTTGAATGCTTGGTCTAGCTTAGGCATGTTTCTGGCTAGCTCTTTTACCTTAAATTAACCTTTTCTCTTTACCTACTTTTGCCTCGTTTTCTTCCTTTCTTTTGTTGTGACTAGATTATGACCCCCAGAGAGAGACCACCAGAGAGGCTCAGACTGTAATAAGCAAGGTTTAATCAGCATAATACAAACATGTTTGGAACTCATCTCCATCCCCGTTACAAGGTAGAGAGGAGTTGTATCTCCTCTGTGGGGTAAGCTTTTAAACGCATAACTACAAAGAGAATTTTTGAAGATGCTTTGGCATGTGTACAAGGACTTTTGCTCCCTCCCATTCTGTTAAGTCAGCTTTTTCCTTGTTTTTAGAGCAAGGCCACTGTTGTTGAGTTAGACCATCTTTATCAGCCTGTACCAGGAGGCTGGCTGGGCTGAGCTAAGTGACCTTGTGCTCGGAATCTCCCGGGTGGGGGAGGGGAAGGCCACTATCTTCCTGGGAAAACATTCTGCTAGGAAATTTCTTCTTGCCCCTTTGAGAATAAGGCACCCCACATTCCCCACTCCTCTTGGTCCTAAGAATCAGCTCATTTATGAGTTCGTTTTGCCATCTTTGGCCAAATTGTCTCTTAAAATTACATAGTCTTTTTATGTTTCTTTTGACTTAGCATTTTAACCAGGATTATTGGACGATGTATTCTTTTAACTGCTTCCAGCTGACTTTGGGGCGTCGTTGTCAAGGGTTAACAAAGGTGAAATGCTAGTCAAAAAGAGAAAATTTTAGGAACATTTGGTTTGTGGACTTTGTTGAAGAGCATTTATATCGGCTAGACTGGTCCATATCACTTTTTTAGCAAGTCCACGGTCCACAGTCATTTTGAGCAGGTTGTAGTCAGCAATCAATGTTTGTTTGTGTCCGCCAACCAAGGGGAAACCTGTTGAGACAAATTTAAACTAGGAACAGAAGTTAATACATTTGAGACTTTTAGGCCCATATTAAAATTTATATTATAGAAATAGCAAATAACAGATATTTATAAAACAGTAAAAATAGACTTATACCTTTGAGTTTCAGCAAAAACAGAAAATCCTGAAATTGTTACCCAAACAGTATGTAGTCATTGTTTTATTGTTTATTAGTACTACCTTAAATTATTTTTTTAAACCATTAATGTGGGCTGGAGAGGTGGCTCAGTGGTTAAGAGCATTGCCTGCTCTTCCAAAGGTCATGAGTTCAATCCTAGCAACCCCAGGGTGGCTCACAACCATCTGTAACGAGGTCTGCTGCCCTCTTCTGGCCTGCAGACACACACAGACAGAATATTGTATACATAATAAATAAATAAATATTAAAAAAATAAAATAAACCCTTAATGTTTATGAATTTTTATACTCTTAGACCTTTATATATAATGAGCTAACAAGCTGGCTATAGCTTTGTGTAAGGATTTGGATATCCTTTTTGCTCTTAAATTGATATTATAGCTGGCCTAGCCATTAATACAATCAGAGATCTTAGAAGGATAAATAAATTATATTTAAATACAGACAAAACAGAAAAATGACAGAGACTATCCATATACAGTCATACCCAGGTCTCCATAGCATTGGAGGCAGAAGTATCAAAACAGCAGGCTTTACCAGACCCATAAGGTGATTGGTTTCTGTGGAAAAGGCACATGGAAAAGACTGACCTTATTCTGTCTAGGCAAAAGTGGTACAATCAATTCTCCAAGGTCCTACTGTTTGTGTAAAGTCTGGGCTGGGTCGTGGCAGCAGGTCGTAGCATGGGGCATTTGCCCAGTGGTCAGCATCGTCGTTATCCAGGTGAAGACATTGTGGTGTCTCATAGTCTTCTTTGGAGACCTTGGGTCACTGTTAGGATTTCAGAGTCTCTGTCTGATATAAGCTTTTAAAACATTATTTTAAATGCCATTTTCTATAGATCTCTGAAGTATTTAGGATTGTCCGGGTATCTCTGATTAGACAGACTTTATTATTAAAAATTGCGTGTTTTAAGCTTTAAAACTTATATAGGGGACTAAATAAGGCTTATCCCTGTATTTATATTAGTACTTTGAGGATGATTGATTATTAACTTGTATTTTTAACAGTCCAGAACTATATACCATATTTTTGTCAGATTGAACCTTTAAAGATTTTAGCAAAGACAATGAGGCTAAAATCTAAATATTAACAATATGAAACATTTTATAAACATATATGTCACTCATTTGTGGACTCTAGCCATAAACCAAGGTCATTAAGCCTATAGTTCACAAGTCTAGAGAAGCCAAATCACAAGGTGAACCCAAAGAAAAACATTTATAGATCCTCCTGGAAATTGGAAGCAAACAAGATCAGGGCAAAAGTTGTGAGCATGAGGGTGGGGGCAGGGGTGGGGGTGAGGTTGGGGGAAAGGGGAGAGGGGGAGAGGGAAGGAAGAAGGGAAGGTCTGGATTTTTTTCTTTAGTGACTAAGCTCAGTTTTGTCTTCTTAAATCATACCTCAACCTCAATTTGGGTAAACTGGCATAACAGCTGGGTGTGGTGGCACACATCTTTAATCCCAGCAGTCAGGAAAAAGAGGCAGGCCAATCTCCGTGACTTCGACAAGGCCAGTTTGGTCTACAAAGTGAGTTCCAGGGCAATCAGGACTGTTACATAGAGAAACTTTGTCTCAAAGGAAAGAAGGAAGAAAGGAAGGAAGGAAGGAAGGAAGGAAGGAAGGAAGGAAGGAAGGAAGGAAGGAGAAAAAGAAATTTATCTTTAATCTTTAAGTAGTCTCCAATCTCAGAATGGTGTAAAAATCCTTATTTTTTAGTCTGCTTCCCCATTGATACTAATTTCTTCTGCACATGAGCATTTCAAAAAAGGAGGACGAAATACATTTTTTAGGATTTACAAATGACTAAGTTTTCTCAAGTATTTAATTTAATGCTATTGCAAGTATGAAAACTTAAAAATATCATATAAATCAAAAAATATTTCTAAAATGCTAAATTAATTACCCAAACTGCCATATGACAACAATTAATGAAAAAAAAGGCTATTAATTTGAAAGCAAGTAAGAAGGGTTATATAAGAAAGTTTGGGGAGGGAAAGGAAAGGTAGAAATGGTATAAATATATTATAATCTCAAAATAAATGTCATAAAATTTTTTTAAGAAGACACCAGGGCAGATGAAATGGCTTAATGGGTAGGGATCTTTGCTGGCAAGCATGACCTGATTTGAATCCCTGAACACCTTATGGTAGAAGGAGAGAATTAACTCCTGCGCCTTGTTTTCTGATGTCCACAAGTGCACCATGAAATATGTGTGGGGGCAGATAGATAGACCAATGACAATGTACAGATATTTTATGTATTCAGTAGGTAGGTAGGTGGGTGGGTGTGTGGGTGGATGCATGGATGGATGGATGGATGGATAGACAGATGAAGAAATGTAAAAAAAAAACCTTGAGAAAAACAATATTTCAAATATTTGAGCAAATACTGCTTTATGGCTCCTTTGTAAAAGGGTTAGGCCTTCACTGTCTAATATGAAAGTCACTAGATAAATGTACCTACTGAATACATAAAGTGTGAGTAGTATAAAATAAGGTGGATAAGGTGGATGTATAAAATATGAAACAACTTCTGAAAACTTGTTATAAGGAAAAAGAATCTAAAATATCTTTATATTAGTTACAATATTGTACAGAAACTATTTTTATATTTTGGGTTCAATAACATTAAAATAAATTTTACATATTTTCACGTTTTACTGTAGCCGCTGAAAATTTAAAATTATTTATGACGTTCATATTTGTGACTTAGGCAATCATTCAATTGTGCTTGTTTTAGGCCCTTGCTGTGCAATACCATGGTTCAAGTACCAGTATCATTGGTATCATTGTGATAGGATATGTTCACCCTCAAGCCTCACAATATATTCCATGCTGATATTAAACCCACTGTTAGCACAGGCTGTCCTTCAACTCAAGGCTAACCAAAATCTAAGTCAAAGTCTAATCTTATACCTTCCTACTGCTGGAATTACCAGCATGCATTACTATGCCTGACTAAAAACTCTGTCTTTTTTGTTTGTTTTTTTTTCTTTTGTGGTACTTGGGGTCAAACCAAAGTCTCATACATACTGGCAGGAATGTTACTATTTTTTTCAATCATATGTATATGAAAATACCTAGGCTGTGGGATAACTCATTTTTATAATTTATTTGTATTTATGCTATAATGTGTTTTTAAAAACATTCATATAATATGTAATAATCAGATAAATACAGTTAGCATCTCAAATCCAGGCATGGTGGTATGCACCTATAATCTCAGCAGAAGGATCAGAAAGTCAAGATCATCTTCAACTGTAAATTGACTTTGACAGACCCTGTTCCAAAAACAAAACCAAAGATAATTAGAATCTCTATGTCTTTAAAAATCTATTGTTTCTTTGTATGACAAAGAATTAATTGTTTTAAAAGACAGAATCTCACATATCCCTCCACTACATAGCAAGTCATAGGTGAGCCTGAGCTAACACTCCCTCCCCACATAGAAAACAAATTTCTTCTTCCTCATAGATGCTCAATTGATAGATAGATACCTGTAAGGAAATAAAATGTAATGTTGGAATTATTTTTACTTCAGTTGAATGGACTCTTAACCAAGAAAAAAGCTATGAATTGATGGATACAATATTTTGCAACATATCAGATTTTTCTAACAACTAACATGAAATCCCACAGACAGACAATCCTGAAAGGTCTACTTAGTAACATCTAGCATGCCTTATAAAAACCCCAGTATCCTTTTATCTACTCTTCAGTGTTTCATAATTTTTTTTGTTTTGCTTTTTTGTTTTTTTTTT
>NW_026068148.1:992683-994546 GCF_014885135.2 Alexandromys fortis
CCAGTCTCAACCTTAACTCCGCTGTTATTATGGCAATTACGGTAGTTCCTTGTTGAAATAGGAGCGGCGGGGCTGCGTCCCCAACACCCTGGCCGCTTTGCTAGCTCATGCCCGAAATAACAACATACACACTGTATTCATTTATGAACTGCTTGGCCCATGAACTCTAGCCCTTACAGGCTAATTCTCGCACCTGGACTAGCCCATTTCTAATAATGCATGTAAGCACCCCAAGGTGTGCTTACCGGGAAGAGTCTAGCCTCTGTCCATGCTGTCCGGGAGCAGAGCAGAGTCTGACCTCACTTCCTCTTCCGCTCAAAATTCTATTCTGTTTCCTCCTCCCATCTGTCTTTTAACCTATCAGGGCCAAGGAGTTCCTTTATTGCTTAACCAATGAAATCAACAGATTGATATATGACACTCCCACATCAGTTCCTGCCTGAGGTCAGCACAGTTCAGCATGGAGCAGCTGCTCCTGTCTCAGATCCATTTGGTGCCCCTGAGCTGAGCACAGTTCCTCCAGGCACACAGCAGTCCACATTGCCATCAAGCAAGCCATAGAGCTTTACTCCAAATGCTCCATTCAAAAGCTCTGTCTCCTGCAGGAGCCAGACAGAGATCGCAATGGCGGCACAGCCCAGAAAGCCAGCATTTTAAAAGAGCCAGTTTTTTCCTGCTGCTGAGTCAGGAAAATTTCAAAATGGAGGACGTACCATTTTGTGCTAGCTCTGGGGCCGCCAGGTAGGAGCGGCACTCAGCACTTTAATTCTGAGACTGAGCATGCAGCACAGAAATTCTTTTCATCCAAGTTACATCCAAATCTTACAGGCAGAGCACTGCACAGTTCTAATCCGCCATGCTCTTCTGCCTGCCTAAGCCTGATTCAGCCATCTGCCCAGGTGCAGGCGGGGAGTGCTGAGCCATCAGCACAGTCTCAGAGCACTCTACTTCTGATCCCAAGTGGGAACACAAACATCCAGTCCCATAAAAGCCTTGAAATGCTTTAAAACCAGAGTTCAAGCTGGCAGCACAGCCCCAGAAGACACGCTTTAAAATGATGCAGCTTTTTTTCTTCTGCTGTTGCTGAATCAGGAAATCTCTCTACTGCATGCCACCAACAAAGAGCAAAACTCAGCATTAAACTCTGTTTTTTCTCTGTTTAAAATTAAGCTCTCTCAGGTTTTTAAGTGGATTTAGCCCATCACGTCTGGGCGCCACTCTGTTGAAAGAGCAGCAGGGCTGCGTTCCCGCAGCCCTGCGTTCCAGCAGCCCTGGCTCCCACATGGCAGGCTTATGCCCCAAAATAATTACACGGAAACTGTATTCTATTAAACACTGCCTGGCCAGGCTAGTTCCAGCTTCTTATTGGCTAGCTCTTACATATTGTTCTAACCCATTTCTAATATTCTATGTAGCCCACGAGCTGGCTTACCAGGGAGGATCTTAACCTGCATCTGTCTGGAGTGGGAGAATCATGGCAACTCTCGATTCAGCTTCTTTTTCCCAGCATTCTGTTCTGTTTACTCCACCCACCTAAGGGTTGGCCTATCAAGGGGCTTAGGCAGTTTCTTTATTAATAAGAAATCACTCCCACATCAGAAGTCAGGGATGGTAATGCCTCCAGACGTTCCTTTATGGTATAAGATTGTTTTGTCTATCCTGGGTTTTTTGTTTTTCCATATAAAGTTGATTATTGTCTTCTCCAGATCTGTGAAGAATTTTGATGGGATTTTGATGGGGATTGCATTGAATCTATAGATTGCTTTTGGTAGAATTGCCATTTTTACTAATGTTGATCCTCCCAATCCAAGAGCAAGGGAGATCCTTCCATTTTCTGGTGTCTTCTTCTATTTCGTTCTTCAA
>NW_026068148.1:995891-997392 GCF_014885135.2 Alexandromys fortis
AGGTGTGATGTTAAGTCCCCGATGTATGCTTTCTCCGTTTTCTTTAAGTGTGCACTTAGTGCTATGAACTTTCCTCTTAGCACTGCTTTCATCGTGTCCCATAGGTTTGAGTATGTTGTCTCTTTATTTTCATTAAATTCAAGGAAGACTTTAATTTCTTTCTTTATTTCTTCCTTGACCCAGGTGTGGTTCATTAGTTGACTGTTCAGTTTCCATGAGTTTGTCGGCTTTCTGGGGGTAGTATTGTTGTTTCCTTCTAACTTTAATCCGTGGTGATCTGATAAGACACAGGTGGACACTGATATTTTTTTGTATCTGTGGAGGTTTCCTTTGTTTCTGAGTATGTGGTCAATTTTCGAAAAGCTTCCAGAGCTGCAGAGAAGAAGGTATATTCTTTCCTATTTGGGTGGAGTGTTCTATAGATGTCTGTTAAGTCCATTTGCTTCATTACCTCCATTAATTCTCTTATTTCTCTGTTAGGTTTCTGTTTGATTGACCTGTCCATTGGTAAGAGAAGAGTGTTGAAGTCTCCTACCATTAGTGTGTGTGGTTTGATGGCAGCCTTGAGTTTTAGTAATGTTTCTTTTACGTACGAGGGTGCTTTTATGTTAGGGGCATAGATATTCAAGATTGAGACTTCATCCTGATGAATTGTTCCTGTTATGAATATAAAATGTCCCTCTCCATCTTTTCTGATTGATTTAAGTTTGTAGTCAAGTTTGCTAGAAATTAGTATGGCCACACCTGCTTTTTTTTTTAGGACCATTTGCTTGAAAGACCTTTTCCCAACCCTTTATTCTGAGTAGATGCCTGTCTTTGTGGTTGAGATGTGTTTCTTGTAAACAGCACAATGTTGGATTCTGTTTTTGTATCCAATCTCTTAGCCTGTGCCTTTTTATAGGTGAATTGAGACCATTAATATTAAGTGCTATTAATGACCAGTGGTTGTTTACTCCAGTTATTCTTATTGTTTTTTGGTACTAGAGTTTGTGTGTCTCCCTTCTTTGAGTTGTGCTGGTGAAGGGTTACTAGATGCCTGAGTTGTTTTAGGCAGTGTTGGCCATGTTGGATTCCTTGGGTTGCGATTTTCCTTCTCTTACCTTCTGTAGGGCTGGATTTGTGTCTACGTGTTGTTTAAATTTGTTCTTATCCTGGAATGTCTTGTTTTCTCCATTGATAGTGGCTGGGTATAGTAGTTTGGGTTTGCATCCATGGTCTCTTAGCTTCTGCAGTACCTCTATCCAGGACCTTCTGGATTTCATGGTTTCCATAGAGAAGTCAGGTGTAAGTCTGATCGGTTTACCTTTATAAGTTACTTGGCCTTTTTCCTTTGCAGCTCTTAATATTCTTTCTTTAACCTGTATATTCTGTATTTTGATTATTATATGGCAAGGGATGTTTTTCTTTGATCCAGTCTGTTTGCTGTTCTGTATGCTTCTTGAATATTCAAAGGAATATCTTTCTTTATGTTGGGAAAGTTTTCTTCCATAATTTTGTTAAA
>NW_026068148.1:1003344-1014506 GCF_014885135.2 Alexandromys fortis
TCATGTATGTATTTACTCATTTCTTCAAACTTTTGGTTATACTTCTCATCCATTTCTATAAGGGCATTTTTCACATGTTGTTTAATGGACTCTATTGCTTTCATAAAGTCAATTTTTTCCACTTCTTCCATATTAGGGTGTTCAAGTCCATCTGTTGTATGATCATTGGGTTCTGGTGTTTTCATGTTGTTTTTCGGATTATTGGGTGAATTCTTGCCTTGGCGCCTGCCCATCTCCTCCTATCGAAGCTATCTAATGGTTCTTTTAAAACCGGATCAGGTTTCCCTGTTGGCCAGGGGCTCCTCTTACAAAATGCTGTTGCTGTGTTTCTTGGCTCCTGCCAGGGGCCGAGTTCCCTCTTGCCCCTCAGAAGGGTCTTCAGGAACAGGACCCAGCTCCCTGTTTGCCAGGGACCTCGCCAACCAAATGCCTACCTCTTTGCTTTAATTGTAGTGGGGCGATCTGCTCCCGGTGTTGTGTGCTGGTCCCTGCTGTCTGCCGCCTCCTGCTCCAGTCTGCTGCTGCCTGCGCCGGTGGTCTGCTGCCCCGCCTGGCCAGTGTTTCATAATTTATACAGATATTAAAACAATCTTTTGATATCTAATAGAGAGATATAACAGTACTGCTGAGTTTATGAGATATTCTCTGACAAGAGGGTACCAAACTAGCGCAAACTGGGAAATTTGAGGTATGATGTTTATAGGGCATTTGGGGAGGAGTTAGAGCCTACATATGCTGTGGGACAATGGTCTTTTATTTTGTCACTTGTATTATTTTTAATTAAACCCTGATTGGCCATTGACCAGGCAGGAAGTATAGGTGGGATGACCAGGAAGGAAGTAGAGACAGAGCAATGAGAATTCTGGAAAGAGGGAAGTTTCATTCTGCATTCGTGACCCAGATGCAGGGGAAGCAAGGTGTGACTGCCTTGCCAAATAAGGTACCGAGCCATGTGGCTAACATAGACAAGAATAATGGGCTAATATAAGTTATAAGAGATAATAAGAAGCCTGAGCTAATGGGCCAATCAGTTTTATAATTAATGTAGACCTCTGTGTGTTTCTTTGGGGCTGAATGACTGCAAGACTGGATGGGACAAAAACTTTGGTCAACATACACAGGCGATTTTTAGGCTGGGACTTGATAAAGATTGGGTAGGGTATATGATATAATAGTTTTGGGATGATAAGCATGGTAGCAATGATGATCTTGAAGTAAATTAAGCTTGATTAGTTGATTGGTTCTTCAAGAGCAAGGATTAATTAGAGTGGGTAAGAAAAAGAAGCTGTGTTTAATATCAGTGTTATTTACAAGTGAGATAGGGAAGCATAACTATTCTGCTGGTGTGGTGGCATATATCAGTAAGCTTATCACGTGGGAGTAGACAAAGGAGGATCAGGAATTTGAGGCTAAGTTCAGCCTTTTCTACATGTGACCACATCTCAAAAATACACTTGTTCTCAGAAATGCTTAATGCAGGAAGAGGCAATTATGCTATTATGTTTTTGTTAAAAAGTATGCTACATCCAGTTGTTTCTATAGCTTGCTCTGTTTGCCTAATTACTGCAAAATTCTAATTTTGGAGATTTAATGATATATAATTGATAATATGTGAACTTTTGAGACCTGAACACACTCTATTCAAAAATGGCTACCAGGTAGAACCTGAGGGATGCTTAAGGATTGCTTTGTGCTGAAGCTATTTGAGATTGAACAGATGCAGAAAAAATCTCCTTGGAGCTTCTGTCATCTGGCTAAAACCAGACCTTTCTGAGAAATGAGGACTGCCATAAGCTTTGTCTTTGAGATTTCCACTCTCCAGAGACCAAACCTAGGGGAAATCACCTCTCTCAGGGAGTTTCGTGGTCAGGAGGCAGAAAGACTACTTACACCTGAATAAACAAAAGTCACAGATCGTCCAATCTCTCATTTTTTTCATCTTTAATCATTTGGGTTAAAAACCCAAACCAAACCAAACCCTTACTCTCATTTTTTCTTCACATAGAAACCCTCCTCCTTCCTCTTTTCTTACTGAGTGAGGCATATAGGCTGTATCCCCTTTGAGTTACTCATTACCAAATAGCCCTACATAGATGTGTATTGTAATGTAAAGAGAGCTATTTTCTCCTGCTGATCTGCTTGTTATTTTATTCATATGCTTCCAGTGACCAAGTACAAGATTGGTAAAGCAAAATCTTTTCATCCCTGGTAATTTTAACATGCTGTTACCTCCTATTGCACTGGCAACTTCTGATAAGCAGATTTGAGTAAATATACATTTGTGATTTTTTTTTATTTTTTAGTTTTTTCCTTTTTTTAATTTATTAAAGATTTCTGTCTCTTCCCCACCACCGCCTCCCCTTTCCCTCCCCCTCCCCCAATCAAGTCCCCCTCACTTGTCAGCCCAAAGAGCAATCAGGGTTCTCTGCCCTGTGGGAAGTCCAAGGACCACTCTCCTCCATCCAAGTCTTGTAAGCTGAGCATCCAAACTGCCTAGGCTCCCACAAAGCCAATACGTGCAGTAGGCTCAAAAACCCATTGCCATTGTTCTTGAGGTCTCAGTAGCCCCCATTGTCCGCTATGTTCAGTGAGACCTGTTTTAACCCAGGCTTTTTCAGACCCAGGCCAGCTGGCCTTGGTGAGTTCCCGATAGAACATCCCCATTGTCTCAGTGTGTGGGTGCACCCCTCGTGGTCCTGAGTTCCTTGCTCGTGCTCGTGAATTTTTATGCTTATAGAAATTAGAATAAAACAAGTTTGAAAGTTTTCCTGTTTTAACTCTTTACATACCTGCAGCTATATCTATAGATAAGTTTGTCAACAAAGTTACTATAGACATAGGTACAGGTATGTAAAGAGCATATGTCTAAGTTCATCTATACTATTCTTGCCATTGTCATTATTTGCTGCCATCAGAAACCAGATTCTTCTGTCTTCCAAATGGACAGAATGCTATGAGTTCTCCAGGCCTTCAACATGAAATTGGAAATCCTGAAGCATCCAGCCTCATGGACTAAGCATTTATTGTGTTTTCAGGATCTCCACTGTAAAGACAACCATTGTTGGACTGACCAGACTATGGTGTATAAGCCAATCTAATAAGTCCCCATTATTTGATCTATTACATAGATTCCTCCTATATATTCATTCTATTACTTCTGTTTATTTTGAGAATTCTAACTAAATACAAATGTTAATAGCTAAATGTTACTTCCTTTTCCATTGTCTAATTCACTAAGCAGAAATTTAAGTCCTATGTGTGAGATTTAAACATGCTATACTTTACAAAAGCCATCTTAAAAATCCAGAGTATCTTTCTTATCTTTTTTGTTTGTTTTTACATCCCAACCAAAGGTTTCCCTCCCTCCTCTCCTTTCAATTTCTTCCCCATCCACTCCTTCTCCTCTGTTTCACTTTAGAAAAGACCAGCCTCACCATGGCTATTTGCCTGCCATGAGATATCAAGTTGCAGTGAGATTTGACACCTCCTCTCCTATTAAGACTGGATGAGGTAATCTGGTAGGAGGAAAGGGTCCCCAAAGCAGGTAACAGAGGCAGAGACAGTCTCTGGTCTCACTGTTAGGAGTTGCACAAGTAGACCAATCTACACAACTGTAACATATATACATAGGGCCTAGGTCAGTCCCATGCAGGCTCCCTGGTTGTCGGTTTAGTCTATGTGAGCCCAGATTACTTGGTAAAAATCAAAAATATCTTAAATATTTTTAGATAAGACTTTCAGAAAATAAAACTCTTCTTTTAATTTAAATTTTTTGGTGTGTGTGTGTGTGTGTGTGTGTGTGTGTGTGTGTGTGTGACAGAGTTTGAGGTAGCCCAGGCTGGGATGGTCAAATTCACTATGTAGCCAAACATGTCCTTGAACTTCTGATTTTCCTATCCTCACCTTCAAAGTGCTAGGATTAAGGTGTTCAGTGCCACTGCTGGCTTAAAGCTATCTTGCTGTATCTTGCTTGATGCCCTCTTGAAATACTAGATTAGTTTGTGTATGAATAATATTTTGGAAAATTAAATATTTGCTATATTACTTTTAAATATCTATTAAAGTTTTAAATGCATTTTAATTGGTATATGGAAAAGATTGTACATGTTTTATGGGGTAATATGATGATTTGATATAAGTAACCTGATTTAAATACTATACAATGTATACATGTATTTAAATATCTTCTAAAATACTAATGGCAGCTGTGGTTTGGAATACATACTTGCTTAATTCTATATTCAAAATGTAATCCTCTCAGACATGGTGGCTATTTTAGCTTCCTTTCTGTTGGTGTAATAAAATATTCTGACCAAAGCAATTTAAGGGCAGAAAGAACTTATTGGGCTAAATTTCTTGAATCATAGTTGATCGCTGAGGGATGTCAAAGTAAGAATTCAAGCAGAAACTTGAATAGACAGAATCCATGGAGGAATATTACTTGTTGGTTTACTCAGGCTAGTGTTTAGTTACCTTTCTTATATAGCCTAGGACTACCTGCCCAGTGAATTATGCTTCCTGAAGTATACTTGTTCCTTCTCCATCAATTAACTATCAAGATGATCCACCACAGAAACAATCTATCTGCTGATCTGATATGAGCAATCCTACAATTGAAATTCCCTTCTCAGATGACTCGAGGTTTATCAAGTTGAGGGTTGAAGCTAATTAGGATAATGGCCCATGTTTGTAATATCAATATTTGGGAGGTTTATGTAAGAGGATTGCCTGATAGGTTAAAGCCAACTTGGACTGCAAAGTTATAACCCACTTCTGAAAAACAAAACTAAACAAAGGACATAAATCACTTAGGAATCACACACACAGAGATACAGAGACACAGAGAGAAAGAGACAGACACAGACACACACACACAGAGAGAAATAGAATAGCAACTTATATACCTGCTAAAGTAAAAACAAATTCATCACTTTTATCACTATCTCAAGGGGTGACAGTGAAAAAAAGAATTGCATTTTTTTCTATTTCATAAAAGATGATGCCCATGCATTTTGCTATACTTCTTTCCTCTGGAGAAGCACCCCTTCCATCCTTTTCTGCTAGTAAATTTTGTTTCCCCACAGTCATCTCAGACCTTCTTCTTCTAAATTTGATTCTCTCTGTGTCTTTGTTTTATCATAATTATCCCTTTGCTTTTCTAAAGCATCTTGTTTGTCTGTATTATATGCTCTATAGGACAATTAAGTTGATAAACACTTGCTTTCTCTGTATATTGCAAACTTCCCCAAACAGTAATGGTGGTTTGAGGTGTATGTGTGTGTGTGTTTCAGGCAAGTGGCCATGATTTCAGATTTATACGCATAGACATTTCTATCCACAGGACTACAGTCCAGCTTTATAAGTACAATTCATGGTTTCTTCAGTTACTTTCTGATGGAGGAAGGTCATTGGTAATAAACAAACTGCCTTGGCCCATTTTGATAGGCCATCCCTTAGGTGGGTGGAGTAGGCAGAACAGAATGCTGGGAGGAAGAGGAAGTGAGCTCAGACTGGATAGCTCTCCTCTCTGGGGCAGATGCCTCAGAAAGAGGCCATGCTCCCCTCTCCCGGGCAGATGCACGCGATGAAGCAAGCCGCCAGGTCAGACATGCTGAATCTTTTCCGGTAAGACTGGTGCTACACAGTTTATTAGAGATGGGTTGATCAGGATATGAGAATTAGCCTGTAAGGGCTAGAGTTAATGGGCCAAGCAGTGTTTAAAAGAATACAGTGTCCGTGTAATTATTTCGAGGCATAAGCTAGCAGGCAGCCGGGGTGCTGGGGATGCAGCCCCGCTGCTCATATTACTACAACTTTCTTTGAACAATGAAGAACTAAACATATAAACATCTTAATATTTGCTGCTGAGAGCTAGATACATGTTTTCCAAGCATTGCTAGACTTCCTTCAAAACTGACCAAGTTCAAGTTTAATTCAGTTCTTGGTTTTAGGTTGTCAGCTACTAATGAAAGAAAAAGCAAAGGCACCTAGGAAAAAGAGATGATTTGATGAGTCTTGTTTACTTGGCCCTCATGATGTGATGTTCAACAATGTGGTGTTCTGTCAGCTTACATTTAATCAGAACTGTGTTGTTTAATTCTGTTGGCTAATGCTGGTGTTCATAAATCGCACCATGTTATTGTTGCTAGGAAACATTGTAGTTGCTTTCGACTAACCAAATCAATTTTGAAAAAAATAATAGCATATTAAATTTTATTTGTGCGTGCATATTATGTGCATTTCCAGCTGCATAAACTTATAATAAACAAAGCGTAAAACATTCTTGTTGTTTTTTGCATATGCCAAGGGTGTGTACATTTGTATTACTCAGATGACATTGTTATTTAGTATTACATCAGACTATGAGAGAGGTCAGACAGGAAGTGGTCCAGGGTCGTTAAAAAAAAAAACCTAAGTGCTCATCTAATTTTATAAGCTGTAAGTGCTTTGCTCTTTTCCTGTGAGGTAATATCAGCTTAATAAAATAGACCTGGTCTTATTCCTTTCTTCTGGCAATTTAGCTTTCAATCTGAATATATAAATAATCAGTTAGGCTCTTGTATTCAATCAGCCAGATTCTCCACACCAAGAATTATGTGATGAAAAAGAATGTGGGGTCAGTTACAGGGACCTATTTGAAAAAATAAACTGATGATGAAAACTGAAATTCTCCCATTGTCCACATACAGAATCTTAGAAGATCAACACCTATAATTATTGCAGTGGATGCGATGGCAAAAAGGCTTGTGCAAATGTAGTTAAACTTCCAACCAATTACTTTTAAATTAAATAGAGAGGGGAGATTATCCTGGGTGATTTGGTTTAATCAGGAAAGTCTTTTAAAGAGAAGCCAGGTAGAGGCTGACATATTCCTGCTGGCCTTTGAAGGTTGCCATGTATCTGAAAGTTGCAAAGCAGTTGATTCTGTTACATCCTATCTAATCTTGGAGGAAAATCCAATGCCCCAGACAGATATCGCTCCTGGTGTGCTCTTAGGTTATAGATTAAAAAATGATGGTCAGAATACACATTTAATCCATGCCTATACTACTAATTCAAGAAAATAACCAGATTTTTTTTGTTAAGCTGCTAAATTTATGGTATGTTTCTATGAGTTACTATTATATCCTTCTTTGATCTAAGAATAATCTCCTCCTATAAATAAATTGGTAGGTTTTTAGATAAATAAGTCAGAAAAAGAATGAAATGCCCAAGAACAATCTGAAGTCTTGGTTAGGTATATTTTGACTAATAAGTGACTCTTTTCTACTCTAATAAAGAAAACAAAAATCTTTTAAAGAAACATGCATGTTGTTTTTCTTTTTGTTTTCATATTTTATCTTATAATTTAAAAGGATTATATGCTCCTTTTGGAAACAAATAGTTGGGGGGAGAAGTTAAGGTGTTTGCTACACAAACAAATGTGAGGACTGGAGTTCAGACCTCCAGAAATCCAGAAAAATTTCTGATGGGCCTTGTGACCTGTCTTTTTAATTGCAAGTTTGGAAAGCAGGGACAAGGGATTCCCCAGTCTCTCTAGCAAGACTAGCCATAGCTGCGAGATCTGAGTATGATTGAAGAGTCCCTTGCTGTGGGATAGTCTTCCTGTATGCTGTGAATATGGGTTGTTCTAATTGGTTGATGAATAAATATGCTTTGGTCTATGGCAAGGCATGGTAGAGCCAGGTGGAAAATCTAAGCAGAGATACAGGAAAAGAAGGGCAGAGTTTGGAAGACACCAGATAGACACAGAGAAAGCAAGATATATAAACATTGAAATAACAAACCACAAACAACATGGCAAAGCACAGATGAAAAATATGGGTTGATTTAAGTATAAGAGGTAGCTAATAATAAGCCTAAGCCATTGGTCAAGCATTTATAAATAATATTAAGCCTCTAAGTTATTCAGGAACTGGCAGACAGGAAAGAAATCTCCGGTTATAAATGGCATACCAATGAGGAGCTCTCAAATTTCCATAAAAAGGGGCTTCAAAACACACAGCTTCCTAGTTGTATTTCTCATGTGGACTTCAGTATAGAAATGCATCCCTTGGCTGTAGCATGGCAGGCTCCCATGGTCTCTCAGAGCCATAGTACACAGAGGCTTCTCCCAGTCACTGCCTGTGGGCTTGAAAGCACAGCTGCATGCTACATGGTTAGTTCCCATAGCATCTTACACAGGCCACTGTAAAGAGTCTTCTCCAAGCTGCTGTCTATGGGAGGTAAACGTGACTCTCATTGGTACTTCTACCATGTTGGAAAGTCTAGTGGGGCAGAGCCAGCAGCCAAAGCTGAGGCTTTGGTCTTAAACATGCATGCTTATCAGTTTAAAGCAGTGGTCAGAAAAGGATTACAGACAAATTTAGACAAAAAGGCTTCTAAATGGGTTATAGTGTGTTTAATGAATGTACATAGGCTTGGGAGATAGAGAAAAAAAATGTAGAGACAATCATAGATTAAAAGAGTAATTTAATGATAAAAATTGAGTATTAAAAAGGAATAGAGTAACAATTATATTAAGTCATATAAAGATGGAAAATACAGAGTCTTAATTATGTATATTATTGTGCATTCTTTGTATTTTTGACTTAATGAGCTAACTGCTGAGAAACATTTAAATGTGGGGGTTGCTAAACTAAACCAACATAAATATTTTAAGGGTATCCTGACTTCAAGATTTGGGTCTAAGAATATTTTGCTTTGGAAATGAGATTCTGCTTTTGTTTCCACAGAAGATGAGAAGTTATGGATTCCTTCCAGGCTAATATGGTTTGTTCAAGCAGGACACCATGAAAGCTCTCCAGTAGGTTCAATGGCCCAGGTGATCCAACATCCACAACAAATTCAAGGCTGCTGACTGAGATGGATCAACCACATAAAATACCCCAGTTAGGAATTGACCATAATTCTGAATTTTCTCAGAATTCCTCAATGATTACTAGGAACCAACAAACAACAGGAAGCAGTTTTGAGAAAATGATGTCAACATTCCCAAGAGTTCGTGGTGTTTGGATAGTCTTTGGTTATTTTATGGACTATGGATGTTTGTTATATTTAGGGAAATATAGGGATATAGGGTAAAAAGACAACTATTAATCTCAGATAATTTGCATTGACAGTGATTTTGGTATATATATACAAATTTAAAGTTAATTTTGTTATGCTGTATATATGTTTCTATTCTTATTTAAAGGATTTTTGTATATTGGTAGAAATTTATAGTTATATTGTTACAACATATTGTATATATGTTTCTACTCTTCATTAAGGTATTGTAACTATTTAGTTCATTTAAAATATAAGGTTTAAAAGCTATTATTATAAATTATTTAAGATAATCAGAAAACATGTATTAATAGTCAATTATGATAATAAAATTTATAGATATGTTAAATATGTTTTCAAGATCACATAGAAATAGATTTATTTTAGATAGATGGTCTTTAAATGGTTCAAAAACCTATAGACTATGGCATTTAAAATGTTTTTAGCCTCAAAAAAATGTTTTTAACCTAAGATTTTTTTAATGAGAATTAAAACACATGTCCTGGCAGCAATTACCAATTACTTCAAAGAGGATAATAGACATCAAAAAAACTCCTTATAGAGTTTACCTTCAGTGTGGCAAGGCTAGCCACTTGGGCAAGTATCTTTTCTTGCCTGGAGTGCTTGAGAGTATGTTGCATAACTTGGACACACAGGACCCACAGACAATGCTGAACTTTGTTAAAGCAAGGTGGGATAGTTCTTCAGGGTTCCTTCTTCATGGAAAAAACTGCCAGATATTCTGCAGGACACAGAGAAAAGAGATTGATGAAATAGGCAGGACAGTGTTTCAAATTTATTGCTTCACTAAAATGTCTGCTGTATACTATGAGCCTGTAGGCTGAAGATGGATGCCCCAGCATTACAGGAGAACTTTGGATGACTGTCCAGGCAGCCAGATGTCTCTCATTTCTAGAGTTTTGGAAGTTGTTTGCTTGCCCTTCCTGTTTACTCAAGTAATATTATATCCTTCTGAGGTTTTTGATGAAATTGAAGACTAGATAGTTATATCTTTCTTTATTTATGATAAAAGATAAATTAGGAATGAAACTTTAGACTCATAAAGATAGCATAGATAATAGAGTATTTTCTTTGATTTTGCCAAGTACAAATAGACTAGATATTATAGCTGTTGAAGGCGTAAGTCACGAACAATGCCACACCAGTTTGGAATTATGATTAAAAGGATGGTATTTATTTAAAGAGGAAAAAACTTACAGATCACCGTCCCAGACAACAGCCTTCTGCGCAACCAGGAAGGAAGTCTAGTCGCCGGTGGATCAGGAAGTGAAGAGAGAGAGCAGAGGAAGTAGCCGCTTTTTTAAAGGGAGAGAGACCACGCCCCAATAGGCTGTTATCACAGCAGCTATTAGTTGGAGGGGTGGAAGGACCTCCCGCAACACCTCCCCCTTTTGTTTAAGTAAGAGAGTTCTAAACCTACTATGAAATTATATACAATAAGTACAAATATCCTATTCTAACTAGCTTAGGTCTTATATAATAAATAACTTGGCCAAGTAGTGAGAGAAAAGTAACTACATTTATATAGTCTTCAACCCCATCAAAGATGTGAGAAGGGAAATAATGTTACCTGGGTAATTAGGAAGTTCAGTAAAACAACTTCCAAAACATGCAACAAGTCACAGAGACAACTAGCTACCTGGTCAATCACCCAAAGTCATGTTTGCAGCGTTGAAGCAACCAACTTTGGCTAAGGCCTAACATAGCTGACATACCATTTTCAAAGGCAAGCAACTTTTCAAAACTATCTTACCCTGTCTTGGCAGGATATGACAGTCCTGTTTTATCCATTGATGCACGTTCTGTATCTCTGTCAGTGGTTGAGGTATGGGCATTTCTTTGCCCCAAGGCCAGTTCTGCCAAAAAGAAAGGCTCCAGGTGGAGTGCCTTTGGTGCTCAACATTCTCTTGGGAATAGAGAGGTGTTGCCAGGAGCAATTGTGTCTCACTACCATAAAACTCTGAGTTAGATTAAAGGCCATTTTCTACAGCTCTTTGAAGAGGTTGAAGACTATCTATCTATACTGAGTATAATCTCTATATATCTAAAGAACCTGATTAGTCTAATTATAAATGACAAACTTAGATGACTAT
>NW_026068148.1:1017726-1022009 GCF_014885135.2 Alexandromys fortis
TACATCCCATGTTCATCTTTTTGGGTCTGGGTTACCCCACTCAGGATAGTGTTTTCTATTTCCATCCATTTGCATGCAAAATTTGAGAAGTCATTGTTTTTTTTACAGCAGCATAGTACTCTAATGTGTATATATTCCACACTTTCTTCATCCATTCTTCCATTGAAGGGCATCTAGGTTGTTTCCAGGTTCTGGCTATTACAAATAATGCTGCTATGAACATAGCTGAACAAATGCCCCTGTCATATGATCGAGCATCTCTTGGGTATATTCCCAAGAGTGGCATTGCTGGGTCCAGGGGTAGGTTGATCCTGAATTTCCTGAGAAACCGATATGGAAGCAGAGAGGGAAATCAGAGAAACATCACCTTTCACGATAGCCACAAACAGCATAAAATATCTTGGAGTAACTCTAACCAAGGAAGTGAAAGATCTATTTGACAAGAACTTTAAGGCATTGAAGAAAGAAATTGAAGCGGATACCAGAAAATGGAAGGATCTCCCTTGCTCCTGGATTGGGAGGATCAACATAGTAAAAATGACAATTCTACCAAAGGCAATTTATAGATTCAATGCAATCCCCATCAAGGTCCCATCAAAATTCTTCACAGATCTTGAGAGGAAAATAATCAACTTTATTTGGAAAAACAAAAAACCCAGGATAGCCAAAACAATCTTATACAATAAAGGAACGTTTAGCTATAATGATGAACCTTGGGTAGGAGAAGCGATTTCCATAGCAATGAGGAGACATCAAACTGCCAGGTGTTTTAATTGTGGTAAATTAGGACATCTGAAAAGGGATTGCAGGCACAGAATTTCTAGGGATAATATTTCTTAAGAATAGATTTTTTTTGAGCAAAAAAATGGCCTCGACATTCCATCCTTTAAGTTACAATGGGGACAACTGGGACAGGAATGAGTTGGAATGGGATGATTAGGAATGGCTCAAGATCACTAAAATTCTAGTCTGTTGAAGGGAGTAAGCCACTGCTTGTGAGTTCCTGGCCACCCAGCTAGCTTACTTAGTCCCAATATAATCACACAGAAACTGTATTAATTAAATCACTGCTTGGCCCATTAGCTCTAGCTTCTTATTGGCTAACTCTAAATATTAATTCAACCCATTTCTATTAATCTGTGTATCATCACATGACAGTGGCTTACTGGCAAAGTTCCCAGAGGCTGTCTCTGGCGGCTCCATGGCTTCTCTCTAACCCTGCCTTCCCCTTCCCATGCTATAGGCCAAGCCAGTTCTTTATTTATTAACCAATACATAGACAGAAGGACCTCTAGTCTACTTAGGTTTTTTGTATTGGAAGGGCTCCTTGCCAGTCTCATTGAGAAGGCAAGTGTGGACAATGGCTTCTGCCACTGCAAAGGGGGGGGGGTCACAATTGGCAGAAGGACGATGGTCTTCAAAGTAACCCTTCTACTCCTGGCCGACAGTCTGGGGAATGCAGATGCTGGCACGGCTGTTGGCAACACCAGCAGAAAAGTCATTGATGTTGGAGATTTCAAGGATTCCAGTCAGATGCTAGGCATGGTCCAGGCCTTCCCTTGGGATCATAGGCCTGAATATGGTACTAGTTCTGCTTGTTTTACAATGGCCTCTTCAATGTACTTCAGACCATTCTCCCAAATGGCCTTGGTGCAGAAGTTGGTATGGCACCTTGCACCATTCTGGTTCCCAGGAATGAGTTGGGATCAAAGGTTGCTATTACCCCAGAGTTTTCACATACACGGTGCGAAATGATACAGGCCACTCAGAGATGATCTCCCACGTTGATTCTTTCACAGGTTCCTGTTTGAAATTCCCACTGGGCTGACAAGACCTCAACATTTGTTCCTGTAAACTTGACTCCAGCATACAAACAAACCCGGTAGTGAACTTTCACAATATCCCTGCCATTAGCTTTGTCTGCTTCCACACCACAGTAATATGAACCTGGGGGCCCAGGGAAGCCATTGGAAAGCCAACCAAAAAGGTGTCCATCTGTTCCCATGAGAGTACATTACTGTTCCACTTCAAATCATGGGTGCTGATTTACCATGTCCATTACCCATTCACAGGTATGCCTTAAAGTCTCTACAGGCTTCCAGTTATACTTGAAAACTTCACCAAACACCAACTTGGACTCTTTGAGGAAGTGCTCCCTAAACTTGGCGACGAGACTAAGATACATGTCACTGTTGGAGCCCTCAGACTGAAAAGGTACTAGATCCATCAAAATTCCACTCAGGTAACTCTTACACACTTGGGCTCACAGTCCAGGTTGCAGATCTCGCGGCGCAGTCCTTCCCCGGTACATCAACCCAGATATACATGGACTGGATTTTCTCACCCTGGGGCAGGGACATGTACATTTACTTGATGCCTTTGTTCAGGTGGGAACTTGTTGAGGTGGCCATGGTGGAAGGAGTTCTGAGCGGTGTCTGGTAGGATGATGGATGGGGTGTTCAGGCCACAAGAACGAGGCAAGGAGGGAGGAGATGTGTGTGGGAATCAGAGTCCACTCTATTCTCACTCTCAGCTCTGAATAATAGATTCTTTTCTCATGAAATATATTCCGACTACAGTTTTCCCCTCTCTACTAATTCCAGTTCCTCCCCACCTCCCCTTCCATCCAGATACACTCTGTTTCTGTTTCTACAAGAGCTAGTTCCCGGACAGGCTTCAAAGCTACAGAGAAACCCTGTCTTGAAAACAAACAAACAAACAAACCAACCAAAATCCAAAAAAAGAAAAAAAAACAGGCTTCTGAGAGATAATGATAAAACATAACAAAATAAAATATAATAAAATAAAGCAAAAACCATCACAACAAAGTTGGACAAAACAAACCCAAAAGAAGGGAAAAAAGCTCAAAAGAAAGCTCAAGAAACAGAGACCCACTCATTCACACACTCAGGAATCTCAGAAAAGCACTAAACTGAAAGCTATAGTATATAGGCAGAGGACCTGTTGCAGTCATGCAGACCCATATATGCACTGTGCTTGTGGCTTCAGTGTATGTGAGTTCATATGAGCTTTACTCAGTTGATTTAGAGGGTCTTGTTCCCCTGGTGTCCTCCATCACCTTTGGCTCTTATATTCTTTTCACTACCTCCTCCATGGGGTTCCCTGAGCTTTGAGGAGAGGGATTTGATGGCGGCATCCCATTTAGAGCTATGTGTTCCAAGGTCTCTCTCTATCTGCCCAGTGTCTGCCTGTGGGTCTCTGTATTTTTTCCCATCTGCTGCAACTGGAAGCTTCTCTTTCTGATGGCTGAGCAAGATACTGATCTGTGAGTATAACAGACTATCATTAAGAGCAATTTTATTGTTAATTTTTTTAGACCAGTAATATTTGGTTTTATCCTATATCTTTGAGGTATCTAGTCTCTGGTTCTTGGTTACCTCCGATATGGGTTATATCTGGTGGACTAATTGGCCTTTAGTCAAATCAGACGTTGGTTGAATACTCCCACAAACTTTGTGCCACTATTGCCCTAGCATATTTTTTAGGCAGGACAATGTGGAGATCAAAGGTTTTATGGCTGTGTTGTTTATATTTCTCCTTTGGTAACCTACTTCTTCCCAAACCAAAGACACTAGAACATAGAGGTGAAGTTTTTATTCAGGCACAAGCTCAACCTCTCTATGTTCAAGGAGTGTGTGTGTGAGTGTGTTGTCTTCAGCATTGGGGACTTGCCCATTGGAAGAGAATGACCTATCATCTTATCAACAGCCTGGGGTGTTTGGGGATTTCCATGGGACCCCCTTGGGCCAATGCCTCAATTGGATGTAACCCAGACTCTAAGCTTTGATTTTGATTTGTGACAAGATATGGCCAGTTGGGAATCTCTCTCTCTCTCTCTCTCTCTCTCTCTCTCTCTCTCTCTCTCTCTCTCTCTCTCATTATTTGGAGACAGGATTCATTAGGATTGCCTTCGTATATTTTAGGACATTTCCACTGCACTGGGTTTCCATGCCATCCCTCCAATGCACCTTAATTCTAGCTTTTTCTCCTTGTATCCCCTCCCTCAACCCTGTCTCTCCTTTCTCTCCCCACCTAATGCTCATTCCCATCCTCCTTGTCCCCAGTCCAGTCGAAAGTATGGAATATATACATATTAGAGTACTACTCAGCAGTAAAAAACAAGGACTTCTTGAAGTTTGCAGGCAAATGGATGGAAATAGAAAACACCATCCTGAGTGAGGTAAGCCAGACCCAAAAAGAGGAACATGGGATGTACTCACTCATATTTGGTTTCTAGCCATAAATAAAGGACATTGAGCCTA
>NW_026068148.1:1023113-1045185 GCF_014885135.2 Alexandromys fortis
CAAGGTCCCCATGCTCCCAATTTACTCAGGAGATCTTGTCTTTCTCTACTTCCCATTTAGATTAGATCTATGTAAGTCTCTCTTAGTGTCCACATTGTTGTCTAAGTTCTCTGGGATTGTGGGTTGTAGGCTGGTTTTCTTTGCCTTATGTTTAAAAACCCACCTATGAGTGAGTACATGAGGTAATTGTCTTTCTGTGTCTGGGTTACCTCACTCAAAATAATGTTTTCTAGCTCCATCCATTTTCCTGCAAAATTCAAGATGTCATTATTTTTTCTGCTGTGTAGTACTTCATTGTGTAAATGTACCACATTTTCCTTATCCATTCTTCGGTCAAGGGACATTTAGGTTGTTTCAAGGTTATGGCTATGACAAACAATGCTGCTATAAACATAGTTGTGGAGTCTATTTTTTAATAGATAAAGGTTAGCTATGAAAAATGTATAGATAGCATCATATTTAATGGTGATTATTTTTCCTCTATTATAGTTTGAATGTACTCTCCAAAATCATGTGTTGATAACTTAATCCCAAAGGCAAAATTATTTAGAGGTAAGGGCAAATTTTCTAAGTCATAATGACACCAACTTGAGAAACATTAAGGGAAGTAAAAGAAATTAAGGAGGCAAATTAGATTTTTTTATGCTCTTATTACCATTAAACATTCACTACAGTTCTTTCACTATAGTTCATGATCCTGGAGAAGCTAAGTAATAAGGTGAACCCAAAGAAAAACATATGTAGACCCACCTAGAAATTGGAAACAGACAAGATCGCCTTACAAAATTGGGAGCATGGGGGCGAGGGGTAGAAGGAAGGGCAGAAGGGGAAGAGGAGGGGAGAAGGGGAGGGCTGAGAAAAACTTGAGGGAATTGGATAGTCGAGATGGAGGAAGGAGAGATATGAGCAAGGAAAGAGATATTTTGATTGAGGGAGCCATTATGGTGTTAGCAAGAAACCTGGCTTTTAGAAAAATTCCCAGGAATCTAATAGGATGACCCCAGCTAAGACCCTAAGCAATAGAAGAGAGGGTGCTCGAACTTGCCTTGCCCTGTAGTCAGACTGATGATTATCTTAAATATCACCATAGAACCCTCATCCAACAACAGATGGAAACAGAGGCAGAGACCCACATTGTAGCACTGGACTGAGCTCCCAAGGTCCAGCTGAAGAGTGGGAAGAATGAGAATATGAGCAAAAAGGTCAAGACCATGATGAGTTCACCCACTGAAACAGACTGCCTGAGCTAATGGGAGCTGGTCAACTCCAGCCAGACTGGGAAGGAACAAGCATAGGACCAAACTAGGCCCTTTGAGTGTGGTTGACAGTTGTATGGCTGGGGCAGACCGAGGGGCCACTGTCAGTAGCACCAGGATTTATCTCTACTGCTTATATTTGTCTTTTTTGGGATCCTATTCGCTTTGGATGGATACCTTGCTCAGCCTAGATATAGTAGGAAGGGCCTTGGATCTTCCACAAGGCAATGTGCCTTACCCTCTTTGAGGATTAGATGGGGGTGGGGTGGGAGGGTGTGTGGAGGGAATGGGATGAGGGGACCGTGTAGGAATTTGGGTTGGTATTTTTTTTTTAAATCTAATAAATAAAAAAACCTTTCACTACAAGATAATTTAGTGAGAAGGCCCCTGTCAAACATCAATCTCTTGAAATTCCAATTTCCAGTCTCCAGATCTATGTGGGCAATATATTTCTCTTTGCTGTTATTAGATTGTCAAGACTGTATTTTTCTATTGTTAACTGTACAACATGGACAAAAACAGCCTTTATTATCTGGAGTAAATGGCATGTCCAGACTTAACCACTTCCATTTAGCATTATATGAAATGCTCCATCCAGTGGAATTCAGCAAGAGAAGAAAGAGCCCACACTTGAAAGCAGTAAGTGGAATGATAGTGTATAATAATATGAATATCTGAAGGAATCTATTAAGAAGCTACTAGACCTAATATGTGACTTTATTAAGTTTGTGGGTTATAAAATCAAAGCACAAATTTCAGTTATACTTTTATATATTAGCAATGAGCAGACACAAATTTACCTTTACAAATCAGTGTCACTTATAACATAACTTAGGGTTCGAAACCACCTAAAGGTACTTAGGGATAAGTAGAGATAAAACTGACAAAAGATGTGCAAGGAAGGCCTGTCAACACAAATCTGATTCCTGGAAACCATGAAAGGGTAGGAGAAAATCAACTCTAAAAATTGGTCCTTTACATACACATGCATGCTGGGGAATATGTGCCTTCCTTGCATCATATAATCACCACACACACACACACACACATCAATCAATTAGTTACTAAAAGAGGTATAACAACTGTATAGTAAAAAATGAGAATAAAAAATAATTATATTTTGGTTGTGAGCTTATCCTTTAATGGGTAAGTCATCTCTTCAGCCATCTCTACATCTTTCCAAAAAGTATGATCAATATAATGGAAACAAAGAAAAAATACAAAGAATCAATGAAACAAAGAGTTGGTTCTTTGACAAAATCAACAAGATAGACAAGCTTTTATCCAAACTAAGAGGCAGAGAGTGAATTGGTGTAGGTGGCTCTTCTGTCTATGTGTTGCTTTCATTGGTTGAATAAAGAAACTGCCTTGGCCTTTTGATAGGGTAGCACTTAGGCAGGCAGAGTAGACAGAACTGAATGCTGGGAAGAAGGGCAGAGTGGCAGAAAGCCATGGATCTCCTGCCTGGGATGGACGCTGGTTAGAATCTTGCTGGTAAGCCACAGTTATGTGGCAATACACAGATTGATGAAAATGGGTTAAATTAAGATGTAAGAATTAGCTAATAAGAAGTTAAAGCTAACGAGTTAGGCAGTGATTTAATTAATACAATTTCTGTGTGATTATTTTGGGTGTAAGCTAGTGGTGGGGCCCGGGACCGAAAGCAGGGCCTCTCTCTATTCAACAGTGAATATCCAAATCAACAAAGTCATAAATGAAATGGGGACATAACAACAGACACTGAGGAAAACCAGAGAATCAGTAGATTATACTTTAAAAACCTATGCTCTACAAAATTAGAAAATCTAAAACAAATGGACAATTTTCTTGATAGGTACCACATACCAATATCAAATCAACACCAGATAATTTACATAACCTATAACCCCTAAGAAAATAGAAGCAGTCATTAAAAGTCTCCCAACCAAAAAAAAAATCAATAGACAGATGGTTTCGCCACAGCATTCTATCAGAATTTCAAAGAAGAGCTAATACTAATACTCCTCAAATTGTCCCACACAACAGAAAGAGAAGAAACATTGCAAAATTCTTTTTTAAATTCTTTCCAGTTACTCTGATACTCAACCTACACAAAGATGCAACAAAGAAACAGAATTGCAGTCCAATCTCCTTCAAAAACGTTGATGTAAAAATGTTCAATAAAATACTACCAAACTGAATCCAAGAACACATAGAAATATCTTGCCCCATGATCAAGTAAGCTTCATCCCAGAGATGCAGGGATGGTTCAACATGTGAAAATATGACAATGTAATCCACCACATAAACAAACTGAAAGAAAAAAAGAACACATGATCATCTCATTAGATGTAGAAAAGACCTTTGATAAAATCCAACACCCCTTCATGATAAAAGTATTGGAGTGATCAGAGATAAAGCAAATATCTCTAAATATAATAGAAACAATATATAGGAAACAGATAGTTAACATGGAAACTCAGAGTGATTCCACTAAAATCAGGAACAAGACAAGGCTGTCCATTCTCTCCATATCTATTAAATACAGTACTTGAAATTCTAACTAGAGCAACAAGACAACAAGAGGAAATCAAGGAGATACAATTTGAAAGGGAAGAAGTCAAACATTTGCTATTTGCAGATGATATGATATTATACATAAGTGACCCCAAAAATTCTTCTAGGGAACTTTTACAGCTGATAAATACATTCAATGATATGACTGATACATGATTAATTAGAAGAATACTCAACAACCCTCCTATAAAAATGATAAATGGGCTGAGAAAGAAAACAGGAAAACAACACTTTTTGCAATAGTCACAAATGATATAAACTATCTTGGGGTAACTCTAATCAAACAAGTGAAAGACCTATATAACAAGATTTTCAAGTCTTTGAAGAAGGAAATTGGGAAGGAGATGACAAAATGGCAAGATCTTCCACGCTCATGGGTCGGTAGGATTAACATAGTAAAAATGAAAATCTTACCAAAAGCAATTTACAAATTCAATGCAATCACCATCAAAATACCAATAGAATGCTTCACAGACCTTGAAAGAACAATACTCATCTTCATATGGAAAAACAACAAAATCGCAGGATAATTAAAACAATTCTGTATGATAAAGGAACTTCCAGAGGCATCACCTTTTCTGACTTTAACCTCTACTATAGAGCTATAATAATAAAACCAGCTTAGTATTGGCATAAAAACAGACAGGTGTATCAAGGGAATGGAATCGAAGACCCTGACAGAAATCCACACACCTATGAACACCTGATTTTTGGGAAAAAAGCTAAAATTATGTATTGGAAAAAAAGCAAGAATCTTCAACAAATGGTGCAGACATAATTGGATGTTGACACATAGAAGAATGCATATAGATTCATATCTATTACCCTGTTTAAAATTCCACATAAATCCAGTTATACTGAACCCGGTAGAAGAGAAAGAGGAAAGTAGCCTTGAATGCATTGACACAGGAGAGAACTTCCTGAACAGAACACCAGTAGCACAGACACTGAGATTGACAATTAATAAATGGGACCTCAATAAACTGAAAACCTTCTGTAAGGCAAAGGACACTGTCAATAAGACAAAACGGCAGCCTACAGAATGGGAAAAGATCTTCATCATTCCCACATCTGACAGAAGGTTGATCTCCAGAATGTATAAAAGAACTCAATAAACTAGACATCAAAAATTCAAATAATCCAATTAAAAATGTGGTAGAGATTTAAACAAAGAATTCTCAACAGAAGAATGTCAAGTGGTTGAAATGCAGTTAAAGAATTGTTCAACATCCTTAATCATCAGGAAAATACAAAATATATGTTTTTCTTTGGGTTCACTTTACTACTTAGCTTCTCTAGGATGATGAACTATAGGCTCAATGTTCTTGGTTTATAGCTAGTATCCACTTGATGGAGGAGGGTCATCTTTCTATCTGTTTTTTCATTGGTTAATTAATAAAGAAAACTGCTTGGCCTTTGATAGGACAGAAACATAGGTAGGCAGAGAAAACAGAACAGAATGCTGGGAGAAAGAAGCTGAGTCAGGCAGTCACCATGATTCTCCCACCCAACACAGATGCAGGTTAAGATCTCCCCTGGTAAGCCACCTCGTGGTGCTACACACATTATTAGAAATGAGTTAAAGCAAGATGTGAGAGTTAGCCAGTAAGAGGCTAAAACTAATGGGCCAAGCAGTATTTAAAAAAATACAATTTGTGTGTTGTTATTTTGGGTAAAGCTAGCAGTGCGGGCAGCCGGGTGCCAGGAATGCAGCCCGCTGCTCCACAACATCCACTAATGAGTGAGTCCATACCATATTCATTTTTTGGGTCTCAGTTACCTCACTCAGGATAGTGTTTTCGGATTCATCCATTTTCATGCAAAATTCAAGATGTCAGTGCTTTATACTGCTGAGTAGTACTCTAATGTGTCAATGTCCTACACTTTCTTTATCCATTCTTTTGTTGAGAGGCATCTAAGTTGTTTCTAGGTTCTGGCTATTACAAATAATGCTGCGACAAACATAGTTGAACAAATGCTTTTGTAGTATGATTGAGCATTTTTGGGGTGTATGCCCAAGAGTAGTATCCTGAGATAGGTTGATTCCCAATTTTCTGAGAAACTGCCACACTGATTTCCAAGTGGTTTTACAAGTTTGCATTCCTACCAGCAATGGATGAGGGTTCCCCTTACTCCACAACCTCTCCAGCATAAACTATCATTAGTGTTTTGATCTTAGCCGTTTTGACAGGTAGATCAAAATTATTTTGATTTGCATTTCCCTGAAGCTAAGGACATTGAACATTTCCTTAAGTATCTTTTGGCCGTTTGAGTTTCTTCTGTTGAGAATTCTCTGTTTAGTTAAGTACTCCATTTTTAATTGGGCTATTTAGAAATTTAGAATTCTAATTAATTTAGAAATTAATACCTAATTTCTTGAGTTCTTTATATATTTTGGAGATAAGACCTGGGTTGGTGAAGATCTTTTCCTATTCAGTACGCTGCTTTTTTTTGTCTTATTGACTGTGTCCTTTGCTTTAGGTTCCATTTATTTATCATTGCTGTTAGTGTCTATGCTACTGGGTTATATTTAGGAAGTGATCTCCTGTGCCCATTCATTGAACGCTATGTCCCACTTTCTCTTCTATCGGGTTCAGTGTGGTCAGATTTATATTGAGGTCTTTAAGCCACTTGAGTTTTGTGCATGGGGATAGATATGGATCTATTTTTATGCCTCTACATTTTGACATCCAGTTATGCCAACACCATTTGTTGAAGATTCCTTCTTTTTTCATTGTATAATTTTAGCCTCTTTGTCAAAAATCAGGTGTTCATAAGTATGTGGATTAAGATGCGGATCTTCAATTCAAATCCATTGGTCAACATGTCTGTTTTTTTTGCCAATACCAAGCTGTTTTCATTATTGTAGCTCTGTAATAGAGCTTGATGTCAGGAATGGTAATGCCTCTAGAAGTTCCTTTATTGTATATGATTGCTTTGGCTATCCTGGGTTTTTTGTTTTTCCATATGAATTGATTATTGTTCTTTCAAGGTCTGTGAAGAATTGTGTTGGGATTTTGATGGTGATTGCAATGAATCTATAGATTGCTTTTGGTAGGATTGTCATTTTTATGTGTTGATCATTCCTATCCAAGAACATGGGATTTTTCCATTTTATAATTTCTTCTTATATTTATTTATTATAAGACTTAAAGTTCTCATCCAGTAGGTCTTTCACTTCCTTGGTTAGTGTTACCCCAAGATATTTTATGTGTTTTGTGGCTATCGTGAAAGGTGATGCTTCCCTGATTTCCCTCTCAGCTTCTTTATCTTTTGTTTATAGGAGGGCTACTGATTTTTTTGAGTTGACCTTGTATCCTGCCACATCACTGAAAGTATTTATCAGCTGTAGGAGTTCTCCAGTAGAGTTTTTGGGGTCACTTATGTATACTATCATATCATCTACAAATAGTAAAAGTTTGACTTCTTCTTTCCAATTTGAATCCCCTTGATCTCCTTTTGTTGTCTTATTGCTATTGCTAAAACTTCAAGATTTATGTTGAAGAGATATGGAGCAAGTGGACAGCCTTGTCTTATTCCTGATTTTAGTGGAATGGCTTTGAGTTTCTCTCTATTTAATTTGATGTTAGCTGTTGGCTTGCTGTATATTGCTTTAATTATATTTAGACGTGATCCTTGTGTCCCTAATCTCTCCAAAACCTTTATCATAAAGAGGTGTTGAACTTGGTCAAATGCTCTTTAAGCATCTAATGAAATGATCATATGTTTTTTTTTCTGTCAGTTTATTTATATGATGGGTTACATTGATAGATTTTCATATGTTGAACCATCTCTGCATCTCTGGAATGCAGCCCACTTCATCATGATGGATGTTTTTTTGATATGTTCTTAGATTTGTTCTGCCAGTAATTTATTGATCATTTTTGCATTGATGTTCATGAGTGAGATTGGTCTATAATTCTCTTTCTTGGTTGAGTCTTTGTGTGGTTTTGGTATCAGGGTAACTGTAGCCTCATAAAAAGTTTTGGCAATGTCCCTTCTGTTTCTATTAAGTGGAACACTTTGAGGTGTATAGGTATTAGCTCTTTTTGGAAGTTCTTCACTAAAACCTGCCATCCCTGGGCCTTTTTTAAATTTTTTTTTTTGGTTGGGAGATTTTTGATGACAGCTTCTGGTGCGGGAAAATTGTCTGTATTCTGTCAATCATGTATTTTAATAAAACACTGATTGGCCAGGCAGGAAGTATAGGTGGGTCAACCAGACAAGAAGTAGAGGTAGAGCGATGAGAACAGGAGAATGCTAGAAAGGAGGAAGCCCATTCCTCCACTCCTGTCCAGACTCAGAAGAAGCAGCATGTGATCTGCCCTTCTGTGAAAGGTACTGAGCCACATAGCTAACATAGATCAGAATAATGGGTTAATATAAGCTACAAGAGCTAATAAGTAGCCTGAGCTAATGGGCCAATCAGTTTTATAACTTATGGAGATCTCTGTGTGATTTTCTTTGGGGCTTGCCGGCTGTGGGGTACCGGGTGGGACATTAACCCCAACAAGCCAGCCCTCATGTTACAGAATGGCAGGCCCATTCATGTTACAAGCTTCTATTTCCTTGTATCTTATAGATCTATTGAATTTGCTCACTTGGTCTTGATATAATTTTGGTATATGGTATCTATCTAAAAAATTGTCTATTTTTTTTACATTTTACAATTTTGTGGAGAACAGGTTTTTGTAGTAAGACCTAATGATTCTCTGAAATTCTTCAGTGTCCATTGTTATGTTACTCGTTTCATTTCTGATTTCGCTAATTTAGAAGTTTTCGCTCCTTCTTTTCATTAGTTTGGATAAGGGTTTGTCAATCTTGTTGATTTTCTCAAAGAACCAGCTCTTTGTTTCATTGATTCTTTGTATTGTTTTCTTTATTTCTATTTTGTTGATTTCAGCCCTCAATTTGATTATTTCCTGTCTTCTACTTCTCCTGAGTGAATCTGCTTCTGTTTGTTCTAGAGCTTTCATGTGTGCTGTTAAGTTGCTATGTGAGCTTTCTCCGTTTTCTTTCTGTGGGCACTTAGTTCTATGAACTTTCCTCTTAGTACTGCTTTCATAGTGTCCAATAGGTTTGGATATGTTGTGCCTTCATTTTTGTTGAATTCAAGGAAGACTTTGATTTCTTTATTTCTTTTTTGACCTGGGGTGGTTCAGTAGTTGACTGTTTTGTTTCCATGAGTTTGTAGGCTTTCTGGGGGTAGTATTGTTGTTAAATTCTAATTTTCCTTCATGGTGATACAATAAGGTACAGGTGGTTACTCTAAATTTTTGTGTCTGTGGAGACTTGCTTTGTTACCAAATAGGTGATCAATTTTAGAGAAGGTTGCATGAGGTGTTGAGAAGAAGGTATATTCTTTTGTGTTTGGGTGGAATGTTCTATAGATGTCTGCTAAGTCCATTTGATTCATTATATATGTTAGTTCACTTTTTTGTCTGTTAAGTTTCTGTCTCATTAACCTGTCCATTGGTGAGAGAGGAGTGTTGAAATCTTCTACTATTAGTGTGTGTGGTTTGATGTGTAATTTAACTTTTAGTAATGTTTCTTTTACATATGTGGGAGCTCTTTTATTAGGGGTATAGATAGTCAGGATTGAGACTTTTTCTTAATGAATTGTTCCTGTTATGAGTATAAAGTGTCCTTCTCCATTTCTTCTGATTGATTTTAGTTTGAAATCAACTTTGTTAGGTATTAGGATAGCTACACCCACTTGTTTCTTTGGTCCATTTTTTTGGAAAACCTTTTCCCAACCCTTTACTCTGAGGTAGTGTCAGTCTTTGAGGTTGAGGTGTGTTTCTTGTGAACAGCACAATGCTGGATCCTGTGTTCGTATCCATTTTCTTAACTTGTGTATTTTTTTAGGTGAATTGATTTCATTGATATTAAGTGATATTAATGAACAGTGGTTGTTAACTCCAGTTATTTTTGGTGCTAGTGTTTGTGTGTTTCCCTTCTTTGGGTTGTGATGGTGTAAAGTTATCAGATGTCTGTGTTATTGTGGGTGTTGTTGGATTCCTTGGGTTGAGGTTTTCCTTATAGTACTTTCTGTAAGGCTGGGTATGTGGATATATATTGTTTAAATCTGTTTTTTTTTTTCATGAAATATCTTGTTTTCTCCATCAATTGTGATTGAAACCTTTTAAATGTGGGGAAAACTCTCTTTTATCTGATTCCTCTGTTTAAGAATTTGTAATTGTCTTATCGAATCTACCAAGGATGTTGATGAATGTGTGAGGCTGGTTGCTGCTGCATAAAATACTGTAACCCTGGATTTCAAGGCAGCTACCTAGTTTGACCAGTCGAGACCAGTCTGGACCGGTCGGGACTGGTCTGGATCGGTCTAGACCAGTATGGTCTGGTTGGGATCACTATGAATATGGTACAGAAAAAGCCATAAACTTACTTGAAGCATTTTGAGGATCTTTTTTTGTGTGCAATTGTGTGTGTGTCTGTGTATGTGTGTGTGTGGATGACAATAGTATGTCTCAGTGTCAAAAAGTCAGACACATGCCTGTATGTCTCATATTCACAGTTGCTGCAAGATAGTGAGGTTCTGGACAATAGGGGTAGAGGACATCGGTTGTTAAACATATAAGCACATACCACATGCCTGGCACAAGGCTGTAGTCCAGGGAGGCAGACATCCCTCTTCACAAAGAGAATACATTTTGGAGCAGGCAAAGCCCCAAAGCTGTTGAGCCCCCGAGTTGAGTACAGACAGAGATCCTGTTTGCTTTGCTTTCTGCTGTTACCTCCTCCGAGGATAACCTGAATTCCTTGGAAATGGACACAGGGTACATCCAGTGGAGTATCATCTTTTCTTTGGTGTTCTTGGCTTGCTGGGAGGCCAGTCATGCTTGAGGAACTTGGTATATGCCTGAGACTTGTTGCCCACGGGCAGGCTCAAGACCTCAAAATGTATTGAATATGTGGCAAGCGCTGGTCCCAGAGGCAGATGGCTGGAGCAGCTGCTTTCAGGAGGCTCCTGCCCCTAATCAATATGGCCATCATTTTGTTTTTCCTTCCCTATGGCATTTATGGAATCACCAGCCATTACTTTGACTAATGCTATCCTGGTACTTGCTCAGGAAATACCCAAGGCTGGTTGACTCTGCCTTGGAGTGGACTCTAGCCCCAGACTGAACCTGGGCTGGCCTTTGAGACGATGAATCACAGGACATGTAGACTATATGTGGCAGCTTCCCTTTCCATGTAGGACTGAATGACATTAGCAGCACTTCTGGGGATGGGGAATAGATGCTGCAGGAAGGGCTTTCTGGAAGGACCAGGATCCTAGGCTACAGGAGGACAGGAGGCTACTCTGTGGGACAATCACGTGGGGGGAGAAGCAGAGGCTGTGTATACAGCAAGGGTGAAGTGGGGTGGGGAGGGGGAAGAGGAGGGGAGGGCAACTATGAGTGGGTCCTAGCAGTGACAGGGCGAAGGGCCCAAGTGGACAATGTAGGACTCAGGAGTCAGAGAGCCTGTGGAAGACCTCATGCAGTTCCTCCCCAGGACGGGCTGAACCCCGGCTAACATTAGCTGCCCCCCTTCTGTCTTCTAGCCATCACTTCTCCTGGGTCATCACGGGACATAATAGAATGCCCCCTATGGCAGGCAGAGCACCTGTACATGGCCTTTGTCTCTAACCCCCACATTTCCCCTCTTTAGCATCTAACTGTCCTCTGTGGCGCTCCACAATACCCTACAGGGGCTCCCAGGGGCAAAAAGACTGGCTTTGACTTAGCCACTTGCCATCTTACAAAACCATCCTGTGATCTTTGCTCTGTCCTGGGTCCTTTTTAGGACCCCATGATCAAAGTTCTAGTTTTTCCCCATTTCACAGGCAGGGAAACTGAGACACAGAGGTCTTGTGCATTGTTACATGCCAAGAAAACCAGAATCCTGTAACTCTGGCCTGATAATCCTTGGAGAACTGTGCCCTGATAAGCTGCGTGCTGCCACTGGGGTTTCTTCTGAATACTCGTATGCTCCGTTCCTCCCCACATTGCCATCCCAGCCTGTAAAAGCAAAGTAAATATTTAAAGAGCTTGGCCCTGGCCTCCCTGAGCTGGGGGATCGTGCCTATTCAGCTGTAACTTCCCATATTATCCCTTCTGCTACAGGGAGCTAATTATCCTCCGTGATGTAGGCCCAGTACCTCTCGTATAACCCGACTGAAAGCCTCTGAGAGGCAACACTAATTATCATCATCTTACAACCCAGGATGATAGGCCTCAGTGAGGCCTCAGAACTTGTCTGAGGTCACATAGCTAGGTAGAGCCAGGGCCAAGACATTGACTCCATTGACTCCAGAGTTCTTGTTCTGAGTCTCTCAGTGTTTCAGTGGTGATGGGGGAGCTCAGCTACAAAAAAAAAAAAAAAAAAAAAAAAAAAAAAAAAAAAAAAAAAAAAAAAAAAAAAAAAAAAAAACAGGCTCCATGAAACAGAATAATAAATGTGGTATTTGGTATTGACCCTTCAAAGTTTCTTTACATTGGTCCAATATATCCTAACTGTCTGTGTTCGAAAGTTTTTGAATGTGAGTGACCACTCTGTATTATTATATATTTGAAAGATGTAACTTTCTTATTTTATAGGGGCTTATGTCCAAGAGTGTTGCTTGAATCTTAGAAGAAACTTTGAATTTGGAAACTTTAGAATACTTTGGGAACCATTAAGCCTTTGAGGACGCCTTAAGCTACATGAATATATATTTTGAATGGTGTGATGCCCATGAGATGCTGGGATTCAGAAGAAGAATGCTACGGTTTACATGCAGAACATTCAACAGACTCACGATTTGAGTGCTTATTGCCAGGTTTTGCCCTTTTCTGAGGGACGTAGAGTCTTTAGGAGATGCGGACTAGTGGGTAGAAGTAGGCCACTATAAATGACACCAATATTTGACCTAGTTCACATGGACAGCCACTGAATGTTAATATGGAAGTTGAGGGTAGGTGGCACATGGTCAACAACAAAAACTTTTGACATCAGTATAGCACCTAAAGGATTGCATTCTACCAAAAGCATGGGTAGACAACCCTCTAAGGCACAGAGAAGAAGATATGGTATCCAATGACTTCAGAGCATCTCTGCGGCATGCTATAAACTCAGATATGTCAAATCCCCTGAGCTATAGATGTTCTGACACAATGAATGCAGTCTGTGTTAGGATACTGCATTTACATTGCTTCTCTTACACAGAAGACAAACATGTCACCGCCTCCCATCCAAACTACTGACATATCGCCCATGATTAATCATGTCTGTTCATGCTCCCATATTCCCAATACAATTGTTTGTGGAAAATCTAGCCCTCATCCCAAGGATCCCGAACACTAACAGGAATGTATAACATTACCCTTAGAAGTAAGAGAGCTGATTCCAGAGAAGGTACAGTTGCATGTAAGAATGTTGACAACTCATCACTTTTATAGTCTGGAAAACAGTGCGGTGAGGACCACTAACAGTGGGAATGACACATGAACGTAATGCCTTCTTCTCCTAGGTGTGCTGTATACCAGGGGGCTTCCAGTGTTCCCAACATAGCTGCGACTATGAAAATCCTTCTCATATTGAAAAGGGATCTGAGACAGGGATTCTGAAATGTGATTCCAGGGGTGTGCAATTGCACTCAGAGCTCATCCATCCCTCTAAATTCCTCCACAGTGCCTTTTTCCCAACCTCTGTTTCTTGAACATTCCCACATAAAATCATGAAGGAATTAAGGCAAAGGGTGGCTATTTTCAGAGAGTTTCATAGAAAACTATTTTTTCAGGATGAATAGAAGCAACATTAATGGAGCTGTGACCAGTGACCTTGCCATCAGAAGCAAAAACATTATGGTTTCATTTATAGGAATGGTGGCCAAGAATATTTCTCTCATGATTAATAAGGGTTCACTGGTTACAGTGTGATTCCATGGTATTTATTCTACACAGACTAGGTAAATCTTCAAGAATCAGGTTGATTGGAAAACTAAACTATTTTCTGGACACATTTTTTTTTTAAAAAAAGATTTACTTAGGAGACAAGATCTTACTGTGTATAGCTCTGGCTGGTTTGGAACTCACAGAGCTCTTTCAGCCACTGCCTTTGGATTGGAGACATGGATGAGCAAAGATTTAGTTATGTGTATGTGAGGGTACCCTGGGAGGCTAGAAAAAAAGTGTCAGATCCTTAGAAACTGGAGTCACAGTTGATTGTGAGCAGATATGGATGCTGGGAATGGAATTTGAGGCTTCTGCGAGAGCAGTAAGTGCTTTTAATTGCTAACTCCATCCTTCAGCTCTTTTGCTGGTCATTCTTCTTCATCCATAGTATCGCTCCTGCTCATCCTACTAATGCTTGATGAGGAGCAGAAGGGAAGTCTCCCTCCCCTTCAATTGTGTGAGCTATGGTTAGGGAGAGAGAGATGGGATGCCCTAGGGTCACAGGCTTCAGTGCTTGTGGTGGCTGCAGGTAGGACCATGTGAGGCTAAGCCAGGTATGCCAGACTGCTCTGGGCTTTGTTGTATATTCTGGATATTTCCTAAAGGAATGCTGAGCTAGGAGTTTAGCTCCGTGGTAGAGCGCACGTCTAGAGTACTCAAGGTGTTGGGTTTGTTCCCCAGCAAGGCAAAACAGAGCCACAAACCAGCCTCACTGCTGGATACACAAAGGAAAAGTCCAGACTTTAGCCGGCTTGGTACGGGCCTGTAATCCCAGCACTTGAGAAGCAGGGATAGTAGAGAGTTTGAAGTTCAGAGCCAGCCTGGTCTGCGTACAGTTTCAGACCAGTCAACACTACATAACAAGACCTTGTTTCAGAAAGGACAACAGAAAATGGATTTTATACCACCAAATACCAAAGAAAGGAAGTAAGATTCACAACAACCCAGGCAAAGGAATAACATGCATCAGCCCAACAACCTCTGAGGGCTTTCCTTGCCTCAATACTTAGGGCGAATCAGAGTAGAGGAAGTGAGGGTGTGCAGGGTTAGCAAGCATGAGACAGGCCTGGCAGATTTCTAGCCTCAGGCCAGCAAAAATAGCAATTCTAGGCAGCTTTGAAGTAGATCTTGGGGGAGTAGAAGCTGTCTCTTAGCAGGTCGGGTGGGTGCATTCCGGGATGGAGGAAGATAGTGAGGTTATGGGAAGGTTGTAACCCAGTGTGGGTCAACTTCAGGGGTATGTGTGGGCTAAAGGGTTGGTCTGTCTTTGCGAAAAGGTGCTTGGTTCAATGTGAGAAGGCATGATGGGTGTCGTGGTTTAGCAGATGTGGCTGCTGGTAGTGGGCTGGGAGTAGGGGCGAGTGGGAGACAGACCTCCTGCCAGGTGCTGAACTGGGACACATGCAGGGGACACTTCCATGCTCTTGGTCAGCATCTGGCCCCTGCACACTTGGAGGCTCACAACTATCTGTGATGAGATCTGGCGCCCTCTTCTGACATAAAGGTGTACATGCAAACAAATGAAGGGGTGTTTGGAGATGTCCCTTGTTCATTTTCTCATTGGTGGGCGGTGAGTACTGATACTCAAGCCAGGCTCCATTCCTGGTGTCAGCTTCCATTACCCCCTCTACCCCTTCCCCTCCAGGGAGCCGACTCCGCGGGGAAGGCCTTCTAGAACGTGGGTGAGAAAGTGTACTGTAAGGAGGACTTCCTGGTGAGTCTGCACTGTGTTGCTGGCCCAGCTGGGTAGGAGCAGGGGCGGACCCTCCTTCAGACTCACATGCAGACCTGAGGCCAGCGACAGTGAGTGCCCCCTTGTCACGTGACATCCTGGATCCTGTGTCCCCTCTCAGCACTCCGGGTTCCAGCAAACTGCTGACAAGTGTAGCGTGTGTGGACACCTTATCATGGAGATGGTGAGAACCTCCAGGTGCCTGGAGTCCCCCACCCTCTGCTGCTCCAGACCATTGGTGAGGCCCTAAGCCACGGCCTCTGGGGGGCGGTGCTGTGCATCCGGCCCATGCTAACCTCTTGGTGCTTCCCCCAGATCCTGCAGGCCCTTAGCAAGTCCTACCACCCCAGTTGCTTCCTCTGCTGAGTGTGTAATGAGTGTCTGGATGGCGTTCCCTTCACCGTGGACGTGGAGAACAACATCTACTGCGTTAGAGACTACCACACGTGAGTCTCCCTTGCTGAAGAAGCAGTGTGGGCCGCAGCATGGCCTCCCCAGCTTTCCTGCCTACCTCTGCCTCTTTGGTCCTGGCCTTTTTTCTCTTTCTGCCCTCATGTTTTCTCTGCAGTTGGGGTAGGGATAACTCTGATTTTGGTGCCAGGAGCAGAAAGATGGGACTCCTTATATTTTGGTGGGATACATCAGGAAAGAACTTGGAGGTGGTGTCAATAACTATTATGTTTCCAGAATATGTTTCCATATGTGTTCCAATTCATGGGCCTGGGGACGGTTCCCAGTGACGCCATAAGGGCAGGGCAGGGACATTTGTGATTCCTGGTCTCTCTTCTGGGCCCATACCTGACTGTTCCCTGCCATTGGGCCTTTTCCTCCCAAGGAGAAAGCCCTGGTGCCACGTGGGCAGCCAGTGCTTATGTGTTATGGTGGCTCCGGGCTTAGGCCTCAGAGCCTTGTGTCTCTGCTGCTGCTGATTTTTGAGATTGGTGCCGGCATTTGTCCTTGGTACTCAGGGTGGAGCAGAGGTCTCCTCTAGGGATGGCTTCAGTCTGGACATCAGGGACTAGAGAATGCATAGGATATGGCTGGACGGAGCCTGAGGTTGTCCTGCAGGAGGAGGGAGGGAGGGCACAGATAGGAACTGTGTCAACCATTACTGCCAAGAAGGCAGAAGCTGCACACTGCGTGTCTACACAGGAGGCAGGCCATCTTAGAGCTGTTGTGGTAGCTCCACCCATGTCCCCTTGCCTCTACCTTCTCACCTTCTCATGCCCACTTCCTTTATCCTTCCAGGTCGTTTGCTCCAAATTGTGCTTCCTGTGCCTGCCCTATCCTCTCTGCTCAGGTAGGAGCACTTCACCCAGAAGCAGAGGGTGGGTGATCCTGAGGCTTTGCTGGATCCTGCCTGCTTTGACTCAGGTCCTGGGCCATATTAGAAGTGGTTAAAGGTGGCCATACTCTGCATTCTGCAGGGCTGAGGAGTATAGAGGACGTTCATGCAGGTGGTGGGGCAGGTGTATCCTGGGTGCATTACAGGGAAGATGTGGCCCTGATTCTCGTGACCCACTGCGGCACTCTGCTCCATTACTTGTAACGGGAGGGGCTGCTCACTTGGCTCATTCAGTTCTGCAGTGGATGTTGGGTAGCCTAGGGCTAGAAGAGCAGATATGGAGGCTTTGGCCTGTGTAGCTCTCTGGGTCTTTCTGCATGAACAATATCTATTGAAGTCAGCTTCCTGAGGAACATGGCTGGTAGTGGGAGTTCCTGCATGAGCCAACGCCCATGTGACTTTCTTACTGTCACATGCCTATGTGTGATTCCAGTTGGGGAAGATGCCCAGGGCACATACACATCCCTCTTGGGCACGTGCTGAAGTATCCTGTGCTTGTCCGAGGGACATGTCTACTCAGGGTGTCACATTGTAGAGAGAGGTGCTTTAATGGACAGGACATAGTGCTTCAGGTCCAGGGAGCACACGTGTGAATCTGCCTCTTTTTCCAGGGCTGTGGGACAACCATTCGTGTGGTGTCCATGGACAGAGACTACCACGTGGAGAATTACCACTGTGAGGTGAGCTCCGGCCTCACCCACCCTCCCCAGCAGACACTGTCACCCTCCACCCTGGATCCTTTTTCTGTAGCTTCTGCTCCAGACTCCCTCAGTAAGCCTTTTCCTTTCTTCCCACCCATGCCCATTTTTCTTTCAGATAGTCCCATTTTCACTAAGTTGGTGTTGGATTTAGTAGAATAGACAGGAATTTAGAATTGGCAGTGTCCACATGAAGTAGTAGTGTGTTGCTGTTGAAGGGAGTTGCCAGGACCTTGAAAAACTATGGAAGGTTTCCTGGGGGAGGCGACACCCAGCCTAAACTTTGGAGGGTGATAGGAGATAGGATGTGTTCATCAGAATTCTAGCGGAGGATGAGTATGCTGTCTCTTCATTTAGCAAATATCCCCACCAAAGTCACCAAATTAGATAGACAAGGTTTATTACAGTTTGGTTGTAGAGGTTTAATCCCATGATGGTTGGTTGACGCCATTGCTTTGGGCCTGTGGTGTGGCAGAGCTGCTCACCTCATAACTGGTAAAAGAACAAGAAAGAAGGTTTGGAGAGAACTTTGAGATGGCCCACTGTGCAAGGATACCTGCTACTGAGTCTTAGGACCCACGTGGTGAAGGAGACAGCTGATTCTGCAAGTTTTCCTCACCTCCACAGGCATGCCATGGCACCCACTTCACATGCAAATAATACATGCAGCCAGCCTGGTCTACAGAGGGAGGGCTAGGCCATCCAGGGCTACAAAGAGAAACCCTGTCTTAAAACCAAAACAACAACAACAACATCATCAATAATAATAGTGCATGTATAAAAAAAAAAAAAGGTCAAGGTTCTGGAGTCACCTTGACCAAAGAACCAAAGCCTCTTTGGCACTTCAACCACCACCTCCATGGACAAGGGACCAAGCTTCACCTCCCCCCACTTTCTTTCTTTGTGTATTTTTTTGAAATATGGTCTTACTGTGTAGCCCTGTGTAGTAAGCTTTCTCGTTGGACTGTCTTGGACCACCAGCCTGCAAATAGAGACACAGACTTCTTAATAATGAAAGCTTGGCCTTTGGCTTAGGCTTTTCCCAATTAGCTCTCATAATTCAGATTAACCTGCTTTTATTAATCTACATTCTGCCATGTAGCTTTTACCTCTCTTCCATTCTGTGTATCTTGCTTGCTCTGTCTCTCATTAGTGTCTCTCTGTACCTAGATTCATCTTCCACTGACTCCCCAGAAATCCTGCCTGTCCTCCTGCCTAGCTGTTGGTCATTCAGTTCTCTATTAAACCAATAAGAAGACACCTTGATGGGCTGGAGAGTTGGCTCAGTGTTTAAGAGCACTGCTCCAGAGGACCTGGGTTCAATTCCCAGTACCCATATGACAGCTCACAGCTATCTGTACGTCCAGTTCCAGGGGATCTAATACCTTCAAACAGACATACATGTAGGCAAAACACCAAAGCACATAAAATAAATCAAAAATAATGAAAAAGAAAGTGCCTTGGGAAAGATACATCTTCACAGTATACAAAAAGATTACCCACAACATTTTCCCATTTTTTTCTAAAATAAAGTTTTACTCTGTCTAACACAATAAAACTATATATAGTAAGAACAACTATCAGGCCAGGCAGTGGTTACGCACACCTTTAATCCCGGCACTCGAGAGGCAGGGGCAGGCAGATCTCTGTGAGTTTGAGGCCAGCCTGGTCTACAAGAGCTAGTTCCAGGGTAGGCACCAAAGCTACAAAGAAACCTTGTCTCCAAACAAACAAACAAGAACAATTATCAGATAAGAATTACATTTACAATGTTCAGTCCATTTTATTTGGTGTATTCAGAGAAAATATTATCTGTCTTGATGAGTTCAAAGTTTTATACCTAAACCACTTTTTATCATAACATATTACCAACCTAAAAATCTTTTTAGACCTTAAAACATTTTCTTAGATGATCAACTTAAGCTTTTATGTCTCTCATCCTTTATAAACTTTACAAGTCTTTTGCAAGTTTTTAAAAATGTGGTTAAAAAAATACAGTATAACTAGTCTTCAGCTCCCATCAGAGACCCGAGAAGGGTAAAATAGAACCTGAGTAAGCAGGAAGTGCAAAGCAAACAACTTTCAAAACTCTAGAAATGACAGAAACAGCTGGCTGCCTGGACAGTCACCCAGGGCTCCTCTGCAAAGTTGGGCTATCCATCATTGGTCTAAAGGCCCAGCATATCTGACAGACTTTTCTGTGGAGCAGGAATTTTCAAGGACTGTCATACCTTGTCTTGGCAAAGTTTGGCATTCATCTTCTTTTGTGTCCTGTTTGTCCAATTTGGTCAGCATATTGTCAGCAGTTGAAGCAAGGGCAGTTTCTTGTCCAGTGGCTAACTTACCCCTGCACACACACACACACACACACACACACACACACACACACAAAACTTACGGAGTTTCCTCAATGCCCATTGCCTTCTATGAAGTAGATAATGCTGCCAGGAGCAGATGTGTTTCACTGTCATAAAAAGGATTATGTTATTAAAACATCTTGAATATCATATTCTGGCCTCTGAAGTGTTTGACAACCATCTGTGTATCTGAAATATCTCTTGAGCGGTGTGGTGGTAGCGCATGCTTTTAATCCCAGCACTCGGGAAACAGAGGCAGGCTGATCTCTGTGAGTTTGAGGCCAGCCTGGTCTACAGAGCAAGTTTCAGGAAAGGTTCCAAAGCTGCACAGAGAAACCCTGTCTTGAAAAACAATAACAGCTGGGCGGTGGTGGCGTACACCATTAATTTCAGCTCTCGGGTGGCAGAGGCAGGAGAATCTCTGTGAGTTCGAGGTCAGCCTGGTCTATAAGAGCTAGTTCCAGGAGAGGCAACAAAGTGACACAGAGAAATCCTGTCTTGAAGAAAAAAAAAAACAAAAGAAAAACAACAACAAACAAAAAAATTACCTCTTGAAAAGATATCTACATGACTATAAGTTTGATTGTTATAGATGATTAACTAGTAATCTAATTTTTTTTAATTATCCTAAACAGTTTGTAATAATAGTCTTTAAGGGCTAGAATTTTACATTTTAAAATGATCTGCAGTACACTACCTAAAACAACAGAAAATATTTACAGTATATTCTAACAAAAATAACTTTATATTTGTATCAGTACACAAAGATGTATACCATTGTAAAATATTTAAGACTAGTAGTTGTGATTTTTAGTTTAAAAGTAGATTCAATTAATTTACCATTCTATTTTATCATTCCTATATCCTGCTCTTTTATTTTCAGAAAGAGATCCTTGAATCTAACCTGCTTTGTTTAGTTTTTTCCTGATCATGAAAAAGCTATAACCTCTCCCCCAATGCAACATATTTCCTGATTGTGTCTTCTTGGCACAGAATTCTAGGTTAGATTAAAGGCCATTTTCTATAGCTCTTTGGAGAGGTTGAAAATTATACTATCTATACTAAATATAGTCTCTATGTATCTAAAGAACCTGATTATCCTAAATATAAATATGAAAAACACATATGACTATTGATTTATAATTCTCGATACCTATCTAACTTGAGGACTAAGAGAATAAACAACTGTGCAAATTATGAGGACAAGGATCTCCAAATGTAAACAATATCATATCAGAGGTAGAAATGTACATTGCAATATGGTAAATGTAAACAGAGGTATAAACATACTCTCATACAATAAATAGAGGTAGAAGCATACTAACATACATATTCAATATATCAATATATAGGAATCAGCACCAATACAATTTTCTAAAAACAATAACAAACCAGTAAATTCACAAAAGAACAAGCTAACCCGAAAACTTACTGAAGTATACTCGGAACAGGTGGGCCCATAGGTATATTAAAACCGTGTCAAGAATACAAAGACATAGCCTGCCAGGTTGCTCAGAGGGTAAGGGTGTTTGCTGCCCAATCTGAGAACCCAAGCTCAGTCCCTGTACCTTACATGGTGGAAGGAGTGAAGCGATTCCTGCAAGCTATCTTCTGGCTTCCACAGACATGCATGCCGTGGCACACGTGAACCAACACACATGCACAGAGAAACACACATAAAATAAATGTGGAAAAAGTGTTTTATCAAATACACAAGCCCAGCAGAGCACGCAACACCTTTCCTGACCCCTGTAAAAAGGATGCTAATAACCCTGTTATGACGATGGTCTCACTGGTGTGCCATCTGATAAGCTGGCATGTGTCAAGGAACCAGCAGTCAGTGGACTCCCAGCTGTCCCCAGGGGTTCAGCCAGCAGAATCCCTTGACCTGGCCCACTTCAACTGACTCCTGCCCATCCACCCATCTATCCATCTTTTTTTTTTTATTGAGAATAAGAAAAAAAAAGTTTCCGCCTCCTCCCAGCCTCCCATTTCCCTCCTCCTCCCCCCACTCTTCTCCCCCTCCCCCACTCCTCTCCCCCTCCCTCTCCAATCCAAAGAGCAGTCATGGTTCCCTGCCCTGTGGAAAGTCCAAGGTCCTCCCCCCTCCCTCCATGTCTAGGAAGGTGAACATCCAAACTGGCTAGGCTCCCACCAAGCCAGAACATGAAGTAGGATCAAAACCCC
>NW_026068148.1:1045501-1064187 GCF_014885135.2 Alexandromys fortis
ATCCATCACCAGATGAAGGTTCTATGGTGATATGAAAGATATTCGTCAGTATTGCTATGGGATAGGGTCATTTCAGGTTCCCTATCCTCAGCTTCCCAAGGGACTAACTGGGGACATCACCTTGGGCTCCTGGGAGCCACTCTAGGTTCTAGTCTCTTGCCAACCCTAAGGTGGCTCCCTTAACTAAGATATGTGCTTCCCTGCTCCCCTATCCAACCTTCCTTTATCCCATTCTTCCTGTTTCCCCAAGTTCCCCCCTATCCCTTCACTTCTAATGAATGCCCATGCCTCTGCTATCGGGGGCTGGCTCTTGGAGCCTCTGAGACCAAGTCCTTAACATACTTCCTGCCAATCCAAACTGATGCCTAATCACTATTAACTCTCTGCCTCTTAATCTAATTGAGGTTTCATAAACTCTCTGAGTCTATAAGGTCATGAAGTCTATAAGAACTCTCCTGAAGTCTATAAGGTCATGCTGCAACCCACATATATGTACATATACAGATGTGTGTGTGTGTGTGCATCTACAAACTCTAAAGTGTGAACTGAGGGCTAGTACTAGTATAAAGACTGGAATAGAACCTGTGGTTGCCAATCAACAGGATGGAGCCAGGGTAAAGGCGCCAGCTTCCAGCTGCCAGGCTGAGCACCTAACTCCATGAACCACGTGGTGAGAAGAGAGGACCAATTCCCATTAGCTGTCCTCTGACTTTAAGGGTTTGTGAGCTCCCTCTCCACAATAGCTACTGGAAAAATATCTCACCCCCAAGAGCCTATGGTGACAGTGGCAGAAAGAGGCCACTGAAGACAAATTCTGCCCTGCAGATAGCCCAGGCCCTCCTGCTGGGTCCCCTTCGGGAAGGCCCATGTGATGGGTGTCTGGTCATAGCAGGAAAAAGTTGTCCAAACTGAAATCTGAAATCAGATTTCTGAGGGCTAGAGATGGGCGAGTCTCTGGAGATGGCAGCTGGGCCGGCTGGAGGTCGGAAAGCAGAAGGACACATTTGTCCCTTTCAGATCATTGCCCTCAGTCAAGGCTTTCCAGGGAAAGCCCCATCCCCAGCTTCCCTGGGGTTCCTGTCAGCATTCATAATTATTTTCCGCAGCTGCCTGCTGAGATGGCTTCCCTTAAACCTTAGTCTCCTCTATGTGGCCTCCTTTTGGGCCAAAGCTTTGGCTAAAATTAAAATGTACTCATCAACAAATACTTCAAGATTGACTTGCTTCCTGGGCATGCTGTGGAGCAGCTTGCACAGCCACGCACAGTGACATGCCATTGGTAATGAAGTATTTAATTCTATGACACTTGAGAACATGCGCTCCTCCAGGCTGCTCTTCGTGTGTGAGACCTAACAGCCTCTGATCATGAAGCATCTGCTCCCTGACAGTGAACACACAGACGCCCAGGCTGCTTGGGTCATCCCTCCCAGACTAACCTCCCCAGACCAGAGGTCTCACTTTTGGAGTCTACTGCTCTGATCAAACACCATGACTTGGGGAGGACAGGGTTTCTTTGGCTTATGCATTCCAACCACAGTCCATTATGAAGGGAAGCCATGGAAGGGACTCCAGGAGAGAACCTGGAAGCAGGAACTGAAGGATGCAGCTTATTGGCTTCTTCCACATGGCTTTGCTCCTTTCTTATACAGCCCAGAACCATCCACCTATGGGTGGCACCACCGTTCCCGGACTGAACCCTCCCAATCATAATTTTTAAAGTACCCCCACAGACTTGCCTACAGGTTGGTCTAATGGAGGCAATCTTTTTTGGTTGAGGTTCCCTCTCCCAGATAATCCTACTATATTTCAAATTAACAAAGCAACCCTACCCAGCACACCACAGTTCCACACACCACCTGCTTCCTGCGGGGCCAGTTGCATCGATTCCACCTGCCAAAGTCTGTGCCCCTTGACGGGTAATTCCATTTTCACAGAGCTTCCCTCTGATGTTAGGTGATGAGAAGCCCAGCCTCACCCACAGAATGGTAAAGCAACATCAAGGAGAGCAAGGCCACGGCTCTTTCCTCACCCCTGCACAAAGTCAAATGGCAGTTCCTCGTCTGTGAGTTTTCTAAAACAGTGATCTCCATTGGCTTTCACGGACCTTTGGACTCAGGCTCATGGGCTCCAGTACAGCCTGGGTCTGGCCTCCCAGGTGCTCTAGTGACCAATGTCTTCAAAGCCAGTCTGCTCACATCTGTGCTGCACCAACGACGAGGCTGGTCCTGCAAATTTGGCCTTTCCTTTACCTTTTCCTTTATTTGCAGATCGAGGATCCTTCTAGCTTTGTGGTATGGTTGTGTTCTCTCCTAGGTGGGGCAAGTCTTTGTTCTCCAGAGGTGACCCTTAGTCCACTCTGCTCCAGTGGGGAAGTTCAGTCATGGAGGGTTTTAGACCAGAAAATGTAACTAACACGTTGAAGGGGTTTAGAGATTTTACCAAAGTTCTCACCAAAGTTCTCTCCTGAGAAATCAACTTGATTTGTTTGGTCCTGGCTTGCGGGACCCAAAGCAAACTCCCATTTTTATGATCAATTGAATCTCAACAAAATGCTGCAAAATCATTCTTAAAAACAATATTTTTTAGCTGTGGTGGTGCACACCTTTAATCCCTGTACTCAGAGGTGGGCGGATCTCAGTGAGATTGAGGCTAGCCTGTTCTTAAGAGCTAGTCCCAGGACAATTTTTTTTTCCAACAAGAAATGATTCTGGGGCAATTGGGTATCCACACATGGAAAAAACAAGTGCTGGTGACTATGAAACACCACCAATAAAACCCACTCAGAATGCAACATTAAATATATGAAATGAGATGCGCAAATTCTAAGACAAGGACATGGGCACACGTCGTCATCACTGCATCAGGCAAAACTGTGTTAGGATATTAAAGCCTAAAAGTTCCATCACCATGCCCCCGCGTGCTTCAGAGACACCACCAAGGAGAACAAGGCAAGATGGCTAGAAGAATAAAATACTGGCCCTTTCATGTGCCTAATGAAAAACTCACATCCAAGACACACAAGCAACTACAAACACCAGCAAAATGGTAATCCAATTTAAAGCCAGAGAAACAATCTAGACCTCCTCTATGTAGTACACTAACAGCCAATAGGCCCATGGAGACCCCTGAGGGGAATGCAGATGTGACCCACACACCACATCAAGAAAACCTGGTTTAGTTAAAAAGGTGGAAAAAGGAGCTGGAAAGATGGCTAGTGGTTAAGAGCATTGCCTGCTCCTTCAAACAACCTGAGTTCAATTATGGACAACCACAAAATGGCTCACAAACAGCTCTAACGAGGTCTGGGACCCTCTTCAGGCAAGAGAAAGAAGAAGATGGAGAGATGGCTCAGTGGTTAACAGCACTGCCTGCTCTTCCAAAGGTCCTGAGTTCAATTCCTAGCAACCACGTAATGGCACACAACCAACTGTAATGATGTCTGCTGCCCTGCTCTGGCCTGGAGACATACACACATAGGGCCATAGGGGCCATAGGGGCCATAGGGGCCATAGGGGCCATAGGGGCCATAGGGGCCATAGGGGCCATAGGGGCCATGGGGCCATAGGGGCCATAGGGGCCATAGGGCCCAATTACCACATACTCTACAGATCTCTCCTTCAGTCACACCACATGCAGCAGGTTTAGCACGGCTGGGGTCACAGGCAGGCATCATGGCAAAAGGGACTCTATCTCTCCAGAGCGTTTTGAGATGTTTCTTGATCTGTTGTGTAGGAAGGCACCAATAAAAGACTCCTCCATGGGGGAACAAGCAGTTCCTTCTAGACAATGACACACATGACACATATTAAGGACTGGGGTTGTTTTTGTCCCTGCCTGACACTGGCTAAGGGAAGTTCGTGGTGGTGAAAATGAAGGAGAGACGTATATATTTGTCTGTGAGCCACTAAGGTTTGAAGTGATCTTCACAGAATCACGGGTGAGGGCTCCTGTGGTTATCTGAACACACCTAGTCTCTCGCATCCTAGATGACACCTAATGAAGTCCCGGTTAACAAGAAATGCTCAAATCCTGTCCCAAACTCAGGGTGTTGCCAGTTTCCTGTCCTTTGTCCACAGACATACTGCCTAGACAAGATCGCCTGACAAAATTGGGAGCATGGGGTTGGAGAGAGTAGGGATGGCAGAAGAGGAAGATGAGGGGAAAAGGGGAGGGAAGAGGAGAGCTTGAGGGAATGGTACAGACGAGATGAAGGAAGGACGGAGAGAAGAGCAAGGAAAGAGATATTTTGATTGAGGGAGCCATTATGGGGCTAGCAAGAAACCTGACACTAGAGAAATTCCCAGGAATCCACAACCCTAAGCAATAGAGGGTGCCCAAACTGGCCTTGCCTTATAGTCAGACTGATGAATATCTTCATAACAACTGATGGAAACATAGGCAGAGACCTGCATCAGAGCACTGGACTGAGTTCCCTAAGTCCAGTTGAAGAGTGGGAGAAGTGAGAATATGAACAAAGAGGTCAAGGCCATGATGGGCACACCCACTGAAACAGTCTACCTGAGCTAATGGGAGCTCCCCAACTCCAGACAGGGAAGAAAACAGCATAGGTCCAAATTAGTCCCTCTGAATGTGGGTGACAGTTGTATGGTTGGGGCAGACTGTGGGGCCACTGGCAATGGCACCAGGAACTATCCCCACTGCTTGTACTGGCTTTTTTGGAACCTATTCTCTTTGAATGGATACCTTGCTCAGCCTAGATATAGTAGGGAAGGCCTTGAACCTTCCCCAAAGCAATGTGCCTTACCCTCTCTGAAGAGTGGATAGCAGGTGGATTGGGGGAGTAGGTGGGAAGAGGAGAGGGAGTGGGAAATGGGATTGGTATGTAATGAAAAAGATCGTTTGTTTTCTTTTTATTTTTTAGTTTATAAAAAGGATTTATTGATTCCTCTTTCATTCAATAGGCAAAACTTTTCTTGAATAGATTTTTCAAGCGATACTGTTTAAATTCTGATAACTTGTGAAAGAGAAATTTGCAAGACATTTTAATAGCCAATAATATGTGCAGCCTTTTTATAGAACTGGTTATCACAAGATATGAAGACTTCATATGATTTAAGACTGTATTTTAAAAAACATTAAAGAGATTAACAAAAACCTTTTGAGAAGACTGCAACAATAATAATAAATGGACTTTCTTCTAGGTCCTTGTTTAATTATTTGTTTCCTGGAGCCAGAATTTGTTCCCCTAACCACAATCACACTGTTAATGTAATGAGCTTTAACATGAGGGAATGATCCTATTTTGCTTCCAAGATAGAAGCAAGTGTATTCCTGTTTTTTTTTTTATTGAAAAAAGGAAAAAAAAAGTTTCCGCCTCCTCCCAGCCTCCCATTTCCCTCCCCCTCCTCCCACCTTTCTCCCTCTCCCCCCACTCTTCTCCCCCTCCCTCTCCAATCCAAAGAGCAGTCAGGGTTCCCTGCCCTGTAGAAAGTCCAAGGTCCTCCCCCCTTCGTCCATGTCTAGGAAGGTGAACATCCAAACTGGCTAGGCTCCCACCAAGCCAGAACAGGAAGTAGGATCAAAACCCCATGCCATTGACCTTGGCTTCTCATCAGTCCTCATTGTTCACCATGATCAGAGAGTCCGGGTTTATCCCATGCTTTTTCAGTCACAGTCCAGCTGGCCTTGGTGAGCTCCCAATAGATCAGCCCCACTGTCTCAGTGGGTGGGTGCACCCCTCGTGGTCCTGACATCCTTCCTCTTGTTCTCCCTCCATCTGCTCCTCATTGGGACCTTGGGAGCTCAGTCCAGTGCTCCAGTGTGGGTCTCTGTCTCTGTGTCCATCCATCACCAGATGAAGGTTCTATGGTGATATGCAAGATATTCGTCAGTATTGCTATAGGATAGGGTCATTTCAGGTTCCCTATCCTCAGCTTCCCAAGGGACTAACTGGGGACATCGCCTTGGGCTCCTGGGAGCCACTCTAGGTTCAAGTCTCTTGCCAACACTAAGGTGGCTCCCTTAACTAAGATATGTGCTTCCCTGCTCCCCTATCCAACCTTCCTTTATCCCAATCTTCCTGTTTCCCCAAGTTCCCCCAATCCTCCCCTTCTCACTTTTCTCTCCCCGTCCCCCCTTATCCCCAACCCACCCCACCCCCAAGATCCCAATTTTCTCCCCGGCAATTTTATCTACTTCCCTTAGCCAAGAGGATAACTATATGTTTTTTCTTGGGTTCACCTTCTTATTTAGCTTCTTTAGGTTCACCAGGTATACACTCCGTGACCTTTATTTATGGCTAGAAACCAATTATGAGTGAGTACATCCCATGTTCATCTTTTTGGGTCTGGGTTACCTCGCTCAGGATAGTGTTTTCTATTTCCATCCATTTGCATGCAAAATTCGAGAAGTCATTGTTTTTTACCGCAGCATAGTACTCTAATGTGTATATATTCCACACTTTCTTCATCCATTCTTCCATTGAAGGGCATCTAGGTTGTTTCCAGGTTCTGGCTATTACAAATAATGCTGCTATGAACATAGTTGAACAAATGCTTTTGTCATATGATAGGGCATCTCTTGGGTATATTCCCAAGAGTGGTATTGCTGGGTCCAGGGGTAGGTTGATCCCGAATTTCCTGAGAAACCGAAACACTGATTTCCAAAGTGGTTGCACAAGATTGCATTCCCACCAGCAATGGATGAGGGTACCCCTTCCTCCACAGCCTCTCCAGCAAAGGCTATCATCGGTGCTTTTGATTTTAGCCATTCTGACAGGTGTGAGATGATATCTCAAAGTTGTTTTGATTTGCATTTCCCTGATTGCTAATGAGGTTGAGCATGACCTTAGGTGTCTTTTGGCCATTTGAACTTCTTCTTTTGAGAATTCTCTGTTCAGTTCAGTGCCCCATTTTTTAATTGGGTTAATTAGCATTTTAGAGTCTAGTTTCTTGAGTTCTCTATATATTTTGGAGATCAGACCTTTGTCTGTTGCGGGGTTGGTGAAGATCTTCTCCCAGTCAGTAGGTTGCCTTTTTGTCTTAGTGACAGTGTCCTTTGCTTTACAGAAGCTTCTCAGCTTTAGTAGGTCCCATTTATTCAATGTTGTCCTTAGTGTCTGTGCTGCTGGGGTTATACTTAAGAAGCGATCTCCTGTGCCCATCTGTTGTAGGGTACTTCCCACTTTCTCTTCTATCAGGTTCAGTGTGTTCGGACTGATATTGAGGTCTTTGATCCATTTGGACTTGAGTTTTGTGCAAGGTGATAGATATGGGTCTAATTTCAATCTTCTACAGGTTGACATCCAGTTGTGCCAGCACCATTTGTTGAAGATGCTTTCTTTCTTCCATTGTATACTTTTAGCTCCTTTGTCGAAAATGAGGTGTTCATAGGTTTGGGGATTAAATTCCGGGTCTTCTATGCGATTCCATTGGTCGACTTCTCTGTTTTTATGCCAATACCACACTGTTTTCATTACTGTAGCTCTGTGATAGAGTTTGAAGTCAGGGATGGTAATGCCTCCAGAAGATCCTTTATTGTATAGGATTGTTTTGGCTATCCTGGGTTTTTTATTTTTCCATATAAAATTGATTATTGTCCTCTCAAGATCCGTGAAGAATTTTGATGGGACCTTGATAGGAATTGCATTGAATCTATAAATTGCCTTTGGTAGAATTGCCATTTTTACTATGTTGATCCTCCCAATCCAAGAGCAAGGGAGGTCCTTCCATTTTCTGATATCCTCATCAATTTCTTTCTTCAATGCTTTAAAGTTCTTGTCAAATAGATCTTTTACTTCCTTGGTTAGAGTTACCCCGAGATATTTTATGCTGTTTGTGGCTATTGTGAAAGGTGAAGCTTCTCTGATTTCCCTCTCTGCTTCCATATCCTTTGTGTATAAGAGGGCGACTGATTTTTTGGAGTTGATCTTGTATCCTGCCACATTACTAAAGGTATTTATCAGCTGTAAAAGTTTCTTGGTGGAGTTTTGAGGGTCACTTATGTACACTATCATATCATCTGCAAATAACGAAAGTTTAACTTCTTCCTTTCCAAGTCAAATCCCCTTGATCCCCTTATGTTGTCTTATTGCTATTGCTAGAACTTCAAGCACTATGTTGAAGAGGTATGGCGAGAGTGGGTTTCTGAGTTTAGTGTTCCTGAGTTTAGTGGGATGGCTTTGAGTTTCTCTCCGTTTAATTTGATGTTAGCTGTCGGCTTGCTGTATATAGCTTTTATTATATTTAGGTATGACCCTTGTATCCCTAGTCTCTCCAAGACTTTTATCATAAAGGGATGTTGAATTTTGTCAAATACTTTTTCAGCATCTAATGAAATGATCATATGGTTTTTTTCTTTCAGCTTATTTATATGATGGATTACATTGATAGATTTTCGTATGTTGAACCAGCCCTGCATCTCTGGGATGAAGCCTACTTGATCATAATGGATAATTTTTCTAATGTGTTCTTGGATTCGGTTTGCCAGTATTTTGTTGAGGATTTTTGCGTCGATGTTCATGAGTGAGATTGGCCTGTAATTCTCTTTCTTGGTTGAGTCTTTGTGTGGTTTTGGTATCAGAGTGACTGTAGCTTCATAAAAGGAATTTGGCAATGACTCTTCTGCTTCTATATTGTGAAATACATTAAGGAGTATAGGTATTAGGTCTTCTTGGAAGTTCTGGTAGAATTTCGCATTGAAACCATCAGGTCCTGGGCTTTTTTTGGTAGGGAGGTTTTTGATAACAGCTTCTAGTTCTTCGTGACTAACAGGTCTATTTAGGTTGTTCACCTGGTCCTGGTTTAACTTTGGTATATGGTATTTATCTAAAAACGTGTCCATTTCTTTTACATTTTCCAGTTTTGTGCCATACAGGCCTTTGTAGTAAGATCTAATGATTCTTTGAATTTCCTCTGTGTCTGTGGTTATGTCCCCCTTTTCATTTCTGATCTTATTAATTTGCATATTCACTCTCTGGCGTTTTATTAGTTTGGATAGAGGTTTATCAATCTTGTTGATTTTCTCCAGGAACCAGCTTTTTGTTTCATTGATTCTTTGGATTGTTTTCTGTGTTTCTATTTTGTTGATTTCAGCCCTCAGTTTGATTATTTCCAGTCTTCTACTCCTCCTAGGTGAGTCTGCTTCTTTTTTTTCTAGAGCTTTCAGGTGGGCTGTTAAGTCTCCAATGTGTGCCTTCTCTGTTTTCTTTAAGTGGGCACTTAGTGCTATGAACTTTCCTCTCAGGACTGCTTTCATAGTGTCCCATAAGTTTGAGTAGGTTGTTTCTTTATTTTCATTGAATTCAAGGAAGACTTTAATTTCTTTCTTTATTTCTTCCTTGATCCAGGTGTGGTTCAGTAGTTGACTGTTCAGTTTCCATGAGTTTGTAGGCTTTCTGGGGGTAGCATTGTTGTTGAATTCTAACTTTAATCCATGGTGATCTGATAAGACACAGGTGGTTACTAATATTTTTTTGTAACTGTGGAAGTTTGCTTTGTTACCGAGTATGTGGTCAATTTTCGAGAAGGTTCCATGAGCCAAGTGATGTCTCTCCTGGTGCCAAGACCGGATCTCCTTGCTGCTTGGGTGGCTCGTAAACAAAGGGCCTACCTAGCTGGCTGCAGGCAGGCTATTGGGACAAAGGAGCTACCACCCTCCCGTTTGCCCTGCCGATTCGGATTTGGTCCTAGAGCCCGAAGAGGCTGAGCTGGGAGATGTTATGTGGTCAAACAGGGGAGGGAGTCAGCCAGAGGGGGGGGAGGGTTGTGCATGCAGGCTGGGTGGGATAGGAAGAGAGAGCAGGTATTGGGCAGAATAGCCCCTGAGGATGACCAGGAAGTGTAGGAGGGATGAGGAACGTCTGAGTTCCCTGTCTTTGTTTTCTTTTTAAAAAAAAATTAAAAAAATAAACAAAAAACAAATTGATGCGTTCATAGAGTCTTGCTCTATGATTTCAAAAGAATTTGAAACTAGACAATGTGTGACAGGGTTAAAGTCCTTGCATTGAATTCTTGAGAGGCCATGTGTGAATCTGTGGGGGTCTTTTAGGTTTCAGTGGAAATATCAGAATGTTCATGAAGTCAAGACCATGGGGATGTGTGTGGTAGCAGCTATGAGTATGGAATGGACCTGGCCTAGCAAAGAATCTGGGTGTGCTGAGGTCAGAAGAGCTACTGAGCTATGGCTAACAAAGTTTTTGGAGCCCATTTGATTATATTATGAGCTCCAGAAGCTTGACACACAGCTGCAGGATCTGATGTTTTTCATGCTGGATTTTGGTGTGATTATTTCTTACTATGTGCAATCCTTCCATTTTGGATTAGGAATGTTTACTCCCATTATATGTTAGAGGTACATAACGTGTTATTTTATTGTAAAACTGTAAAGGAGCTTACAGTTAAGAGTCTTTAGACTATTGAAGTCTAAAGAATTATTAAAGGCTATGGGACCTTTTGAAGTTGGATTGTATTTTGCATTATGGAATAAATATGAAACTTTGGCCAATATATGAAAAGATGTGTTTAAAGTGATTTGTTTGGGTATCAAGTTGTCAAGAAGTGAAGTTGTTAACATTAATCACAATTGTCAACCTCATGAAATTTAGACTCACCTGGGAGACAGGCTTCTGGGCATGCCAGTGTATAATTATTTTGATTAAGTTAATAGGGGTGATCAAATCCACCCACTCTCTTTGTATGGTACCATTTCCTTGGCTTTTGTTTTGGACTGTATAAAAAGAAAAAACTGATTTGAATGTTCCCCCCTTCATTTTCTCTGGTTTTTGGCTCTTAATGCAATGTAACCAGCTGTTTAAGCAACTGTTGCTTTGATTTACTCATCACGGTAGACTGTACCCCTGCAATTTGAGCCAGAAGAAATTCTTTCTCCCTTAAATTGCTTTTGTGGAGGTATAACAGTCATAAGAAAAGATACAAAGAAAGTCATTTTAAAAATTAGTTTGGCAATTTCTCAAAAAGTTAAATGCACTGTTACCAAGTGATGAAGCCATTTCATTTCTAGATGTTTACCCAAGTGGTGGTGGCGGTATGAAATAAAGGTTTATGCCCTACAAAATGTGTACATGAAGATAGGTGCAGTGGACTGCACTTTCTATAGACAACAGGAACCAGCTCTCCAGTCCTACTCCAGCTGTAAACTTGGAAGCCAATGGACATTTTCATGGCAAAGTTTAAGACTCCATTGTAATTGGATTTTTCTTTGGGCTGCCAGCTCCCAAATAGCAACACAGAGACTCATCATTGATTATGATAGCCAAGCCACCTTAAACATGTCCCTAACTAGCTCTTATAAGTTAAATTAACCCATATCTTTTAATATATGTTCTTTTATGTGACTTGGATACCTTGACTCTGTACTGACATTCCTGTTTTTTAAAAGTCTGGCTGGTGACTCTGCCTTCTTCTTCCCAGTGTTCCCTCTCTGCCCAGAAGTCCCTCCTATCTCTCTTGGTTAGCTATTGGTCATTCAGCTTTTTATTATACCAATCACAGCAATACATCCTGGCTGTGTATAAATATCCCACAAACTCTACTTCATTGATCACAGATACTTCCCAGCCCTTTACCCCTTCAACACCTATGCTTGCCTTGGCAACCCATTTGGGATTTCAATGACCCTGACCATGGTCTAAGTGTATTAACCAAAATAATTAATGTTTATACAAACTAAGCATAAACTAAAATAACTGAAAATAAAGTCACAATTAGTTGTCATGTTGTGTCTGAAATAACTACTGTGTTCTGTCTAAACATATGTTGCAAGATTACCTTGACCTCAACTAACATTGATGTAATTGTGGGTTTTTGCCTTTAAAAATGCTGTACCCCTGAGCTTTGGTACCAAAAGACTCAAACAGTCACCTGTTTTGGTAACTGGCAAAAACCGAAGTACTCTTCTCTTATATTCTTAATTGGCTTAATTAATGTGATGTCTAAATCTTTCTTGAGTGGGTCGTTTCAGTATCATTTCACGGGCTGGATAAAAACAGAAATTAGATGAGCACAAGCATTTACCTCTGCTTTCTAATCAAAGATGCCATGGGACCAAATACTTCATGCCTCACGAATTCTCCATTGTGGTGGGCTGTACTCAAGAGCTATTAGCCAAAATAAAACTTTCCTTCCTCAGTTTCTTTTCCCACGCATCACAGCTGTGAGAAAAGTAACTAATACCAAAAGAAAGCAGGTAGTAGAGACTGAGAACAGACAGAACAAAGAAGAGATGATGGGTGCAGCTGGGGATGTAGCTCAGTTGATAGTATGACTGCCTAGCATTCAAGAGGTCCAGGAATGGATACCTAGCACTTGAAAGGTGGAAACAGAAGGATCAGAAGTTCAAGGTTGTTATAAGGATTAGAAAGAGAATTCAAGGCTAGCCTGACTATATGAGACCCTGTTTCAACAAAACAAAGCAAAAAAAACTAACCATCGTACTGAAGAGTTTGTGAAAATCTGATTCAAATATTATACTATACACAGACAGGCAGACACAGCCACACACACACACACACACACACACACACACACACACACTCATAGTACCCCATTAATATTTACAATTTATACTTTGTGTATTTATTTTAAAAATTAAATTTTTAAAATACACATCACGAAGTGTAGAAGTTTCACTTTGAAAAGGGATAGAAATATCCCTTTTTTTTCAGAAGGCAAAAAGTAGATATGACAGAACTGTAGACTGGCATATTTAATGTCCAGCTATCATAATTTCTGTTACGTTATTTATTTCTCTTCCTGAACCTTAGGCTCAGCTGATGTGAGGCTTGGAAAGGGGAAGTGAGCAATGTCTGTTGGTGGTCATTTGTAATGTGAATCTCAAATACACTGGCAAATTTCTTTTCAAGGATGAAGGCAGCTAAATCAGAATTAGAGAAGCAGCAGCGTCATTCTGGCATTCTACATTAAAAGCAGTTTCCTTAACAAGCCAGTCGTTCTCTTTCTTAAAAAGATTTATTTATTTATGTATATTGTTCTGCCTGCCTGCATGTATGCCTGCCGGCCAGAAGAGGGCATCAGATCCATTACAGATGGTTGTGAGTCACCGAGTGGTTGTTGGGAATTGAACTCAGGACTTCTGGAAGAGTAGCCAGTGCTCTTAATCTCTGATCCATCTCTCCAGCCCTTTTTTTTTGTTTGTTTTTGTTTTTGTTTTGAGACAGGGTTTTTCTGTGTAGCCCTGGCTGTCTTGGAACTCATTCTGTAGACCAGGCAGGCCTTGAACTCAGAGATCCTCCTGTCTCTGCCTCCCAAGTGCTGAGATTAAAAGCTTGCACCACCACCACCGGGTTGCTAGTTTTATTCTTTCGTTTAGAGACTTGTGCCTAGCAACTTCACGATTTGTTTCCTGCAGGTTGTCCAGAGGTTCTAATGTGGTTCCTAGAGATCTAAACTCAGGTCCTTATACTTGTGTGGCAAGCACTTTACCTACTGAGCCATCTTCCCAGACTTCTCTTATAAAATGTCGGGAAGCTTACAGAAACAGAGAGGTAAGCCATTGAACTCGGCGAGAGGTAGTTTATTGTTTCTTCAGTTAGCCCAGTACATCTTGTACCAGATCATGAATTGTACAGAAAAGTACGTGTTGTTCTACCTTATCCCTAGGAGCTTCCAGAAAAGGCCAGATATTACAAAAAGCTACATCAAGAAAAATGAGAGTCTTCAAAAATATTTCTTTCTTTTATTTTTTCGAGACAGGGTTTCTCTGTGGTTTTGGAGCCTGTCCTGGAACTAGCACTTTTAGACCAGGCTGGTCTCGAACTCACAGAGATCTGCCTGCCTCTGCCTCCCGAGTGCTGGGATTAAAGGCGTACACCACCACCACTTTCAAAAATATTTCTTTGCTTTACTTTAAGGGCACTTCCTGTTGGTATGTGATTCACTAGTTGCTATTTGCTCAGAATTTCCAGATGAATCCTGTGACTTCTGCCCTTTTTTCAGTTTCTTCCTGCTTTCTCAAGAGTCTTTTCCTTCTGAATTGTCTATTCTTTCACTACTGAATGAGTGAAATAGCACCTTTATTTATATGCTGTACAGAGGGTGAAAGAAAAAAAATCTTACAACCATATCCATAAGTTGTGAAAAGAGCATATGATTCATCCGAGAAGCACTTAATATGCACTTACGTAACACACTACAGACTCTGATACATTAGGGCATTGGTTCTTTCTTTCTTCTTCTTCTTCTTCTTTTTTTTTTTTTGGTGTTTCGAGACAGGGTCTCTCTGTAGTTTTTGGTGCCTGTCCTGGAACTAGCTCTGTAGACCAGGCTGGCCTCGAACTCACAGAGATCTGCCTGCCTCTGCCTCCCGAGTGCTGGGATTAAAGGTGTGCGCCACCACCGCCCGGCCAGGGCATTGGTTTTCAATCTTTGGGCTGCGACCCTTGCAGGTCAAAAGACCCTTTCACAGAGTCGCCTAAGACCATTACAGACATTTATGTTGTGACTGATAACAGCAACCAAATTACAGTTATGAAATAATGATAAAAATAATTTTATGTTTGGAGGGGTCACCACAACATAAAAAACTGGGTTCAAGGGTCACAGCATTAGCAAGGTTGAGAACCACTGCAGTAGAGGGTTCTTTAGTTCAGGAGTTTTAATTACACCTGTGTATGTACGTATGTACAAGTGTATGTTATGCATGTGTGCTCATGTGTGCCTGTGCATGAATTCTATACCTTATGTGTTACAGTCAGAAGAAAACACTGTTAATTGATGAGAGAATTTACAGTGCAGAACATCAGCATTGCTATCTGTTAAGATTGCACATCTGTTCTCACCACCGTGAGTGGGTTTCCATCAAAATGCAGAAGTTCAGCTTTTCAGTCTCTCAAGGCTGAAAATTACAGGAATTTTAGTAAACTTAAATTTCAGGAATAAGGTCGAAGCAATTCTCTTAGCACACACACATATACTTTTCCATTTCTGCAGCCTGTCATTTTCTTAAGGAGCTTTTCTAAAACTCCAAAAAGAAGCCAGCAGGTGCTGACTTCTAAAGTACTTGCCCTTTTTTCTTGCCTGTTTAAAATTGAGACATGCCTGTACATTCTCATAAAGTATCCCATAATAATAATTTGATTCATTTATGATGTGTAATAAATGATTAGTGTTCTGAGCTAGCTTTTCCATCACTTCAAACTCAGTTCATCAGATGAGAAGCAAGAGACTTTACCCACTAAACAATATTTCCTGCAGGTGATGATGACTTTTATAGTCCCTGTGCCATTTCAATGACTTTTAGAACATTAATGGACTGCGTGATATGGTGCTATAATCTACATATAGCCATGAAAAGTTGGGTGTCCATCTAGGACTTAGTTTCTTTATAAAATCAAAGATCATAAAATTTTAATCTTTTATGTACCATTCAGCTTAGAAACTCTGTTCATCTGCTAAGCATACATATTATTAGGTCAATCATTCTTTACTGAACATGCTGAAAAAAAGGTAGAGAAAAGTACAACTACAGATGATAAAAATGAAGAAGACCTGGGAAACTAAATTTTTATTAATACTGCTCATGTGGCACTTGATTATGATTTATTTTCTGACATCACTTCTGCTGTTATTTAGCTTATGTATTGCATGACGTTATTAAACTCACTTAAGTCAACAAATAGTTGTTCATCATCTACTACTCACAAGAACTGTTGTAGACACTGCGTATACAGTGCTTAAACATCAAATCGATTTGGATTGCCAAAAAGATCAAAAATACAATTTAAGTAAAGGACTGCTTTAGGCCCTTTATAATTACACTCTGCTATCTTGAATATGACAGGTCCTCAGGTGATTATTTTGACTTAGACTTGGTTTAAAATGGAATCTTTATACAGGAGATCTATGCTTTATAAGCAGCTTGATTTACTTTATAATCTTATTTTAGATGTATTTATTTTATGCATACAAGTATTTTGCTGGCATGCTCGTCTGTACAACACATGCACATATTGTTGTAATATGAGCGGCAGGGCTGCGTCCCCAGCACCCTGGCTGCCTGCTAGCTTATGCCTCGAAATAATTACACGGACACTGTATTCTTTTAAATACTGCTTGGCCCATTAACTCTAGCCCTTACAGGCTAATTCTCATATCCCGATCAACCCATCTCTAATAATCTGTGTAGCATCAGTCTTACTGGGAAAGATTCTAGCCTACGTCCATCCTGGGTCTGAGCTTCATGAGTCTGCCTCAGAGAGCAGAGCTCTTGTGTCTGCCCAGGAGAGGGGAGCATGGCGTCTCTCCAGAGAGCAGAGCTGTTGAGTCTGAGCTCACTTCCTCTTCCTCCCAGTATTCTGTTCTGTTTACTCCACCCACCTATGTTCTAACTTATGAGACCAAGCAGTTTCTTTATTACTTAACCAATGACCTTCCTCCATCACACATATGGTGCCTATAGACACCAGAAAGGGGTATTGGATCTCCAGGAACTGGAATAAATGATAGTTGTGAGCTACCATGTAGGGCTGGCTACTGGATCCAGGCCTTCTACAAGAAGAACAAGTACTCCTGACTCCCGAGTCATCTCTCCAGCCCAAATTTATGATATTTTGAAACATAAATCGATAATTTATTCAGTTATAAGACACCTCTTCATGCTGCAATTTTGCAGAATTGCATCAGGTACCCACTTTTAGAACAAGGTTTGGTAATACAAATGGCTCAGTTATGGTAATGATAAACCAGTGAAACTTACACGTTCATTTATTGAGACAGAGTATGGTGTAGTTCAGGCTGGTCTTGAATTTCCTATATAAACATGGATGACCTTGAACTTCTGATCCCCTAGTCTCCATCTCCCAATTGCTAGAATTACATGGTGTGCACCTCTATACTCATTATACAGAGTGCTTGGGATCCAACTTGGGATTTCATGAATGCTGGGCAGACACTCACCAACAAAGCTTCATCTCCAGCCCAAAGTTCTCCTTTTAAGACCATAATTCATGGTTTGAAAATGCTTTACAGATTATTATTCAACACACACACACAACCTGTATACATCTATTTTTTAGAATAGAAAGCTTCACAAAATAATTTGCTATGTGTGAAATGTACTTTTATATAACTTATAATATTCTTCTTTAATTAAAAATGCTGGTTGTAATAGTGCCAAAAATTCCAGACTCATTTTGTCAAGTCAGTATTATCTTGATACAAAGGCCAGACTAAAATGCTACCTGAAAAATGAAGAACCATATCTTTTATGAATATTTATGAGAAAATTCTTAACATAATACAGTACACCAAATTTAACAGCAGGTTAAAAAGATTGTTGTGAACTGAAGCTCCCGTATAATAAAGCCACACAAGTGAACAATTCTATAAGACTGTTTGACAGATTAGGAATCTGTCATTGCAGCAAACTAGAATGTTTTATAGGTAAGATTATCACTGGCTATTGTTAATCGCCTTAGTGGCCATGCATTGCCCATCTCTGTGTCTAGGTAGCTTTCTTTCATCTATCAGGTGAAATTATGGGAATGTGTTAGCTGGCTCCCACCAACCCTCAAACCTAAGAACGTCATTAAATAGCATCTAAAACCTATCAGTTTTCCCCACTTTTCTCTAACTCACCTACCAGATATTTCCATCCATGCACTTAAAAAAATGCCTTGATTTACACTTTTTTTTTGTTCTCTGACTATAAAAAGTTCACATAACCACTTTCACAGAAGAACATCTTATTTTGGGGTAATCTGAATCCATGTTTTTAAGTCACAGTGATTTATATTAGGATATTAGGCTCAGAATAAAGTCTCTTGCTCCCTTAAAAGTGAAAGCTGTGATTTATATCAACAATTTATATCATGACCTACTGGGATTCATCTTTAGGACACAAGGTTATTTTCATATGGAAAAACTCTATATAATATTTCATATTGATAGGACAAAGAACAAAAATAATGCATCACCGTTGTGTAGTGGTTGTGAACACTTTTATTTCTAGCACTTGGGAAGCGTAGGCAGGCAGATCTCTGAGTTCAAGGCCAGCGTATTCTGCAGAGTGAGTTCCAGGATAGCCCAGGCTACACAGAGAAACCTTGTCTGGAAAACAAAAAAGAAATCATGTGAACAGTTTTAAGCTCCTACTTTAAGCTCCTACTCTAAGGCTACCCACCCAGAGCAGTGAGCCTCAAGGTCCCCAGTAAGAGAGCCCGGCACCCTCAGCCTGGGCTCCAGGGGCTCCTGTGTTCTCCTGGATCCTGCACTGCCTGTGATATTCTTGGGTCCCTGCCCTAGCCACGCCCACTCCCATAACCTCTGACCCGCCCATCGCCATCTTGGGACCTCTCTCTCTCTTTCTGCTTCCTTAGCGTGCGCACGCGTTTTCTCTGTCTCTCTCTTCTTTTATCTCTCCTCTCTCCTTTTATCTCTTTTCTCTGTCTTTCTTTCTCCCCCTTCCTTAATAAATACTTATGACTATTTTCTGTGTTTACGTGTCTGTTACCTGCCGCCACCGTGGGCTAAGGAAGCTTGCCCTCCTGTAGCCGCTTTCCCATGGCGGGCTCCGCCAGCCCGCCCGGGGGATCGTTTGTAGCCGCTTTCCCATGGCGGGCTCCGCCAGCCCGCCCAGGGACCATTTGCAGCAGCTCTCTAATCGTTTTTTAAGAATAACAGCCTGCCCCGTCCTTCCTTCTGTCCCTGGATCACTGGGCTACCAGGCGGCCCTGTTTAGGTGCTGAAGAG
>NW_026068148.1:1068846-1090050 GCF_014885135.2 Alexandromys fortis
GGGAGGCGGGGAGGAGGCGGAAATCTTTTTTTTTCAATAAAAAATTATATTAAAAAAAGCATGGTATTAAACAGTTAAATATTTAAAATTTAAAAAAAAAAGAAATCATGTCAATTGCTCTAGAAGCATTTTTTAAAGTCCAGCAGATTTTCAGTTATCAACACTCAACAAAGTAGGACTATAAGAAAATACTAAAGATCTCATATGACAAGTCCATGGCTAACATCATAATGAATGGTAAGAAGTAGAAAGCTTTTTCTCTAAGGTCAGGAACAAGAAAAAGATACCAGCTTTCACCGCCTACTCTCTTTTGATTGACACAGCAGTGGGAATTTTGTCTAGATGAATGAGGACAGAAAGAGAAACAGAAGACATCCAAAATAGAAAGGATCTTCTCACAGATAACATGATCTTATATATGAAATGTTGTGTCTGTAGGAAAGGGACATGGATCTGGGAAAAGTTGAGGGAGGAAATATGATCAAGCAAGTTGAAGGAAACTCTCAAAGAACTAATTTAAAAAAAAAAAAAAGATGAATCTTAAAATGTGCCCGAAGAATTTCACCAAACTTAAAGCTGGTAAATGATCTCAAAAGTCACAGAATGCAAAACCAACAAAAAAAAATTTAGCTGTGCTACTCTACGTTAATAATGAATTATCTATCCCAGCACTCGGGAGGCAGAGGCAGGCGGATCTCTGTGAGTTCGAGACCAGCCTGGTCTACAGAGCTAGTGCCAGGACAGGCTCCAAAGCCACTGAGAAACCCTGTCTCGGAAAAAAAAAAAAAAAAAAAAAAACCTGCCCCTGGCAGTTGTCTTTACCCGTCCCAGGTCCTAAGCCCACNCAGGCGGATCTCTGTGAGTTCGAGACCAGCCTGGTCTACAGAGCTAGTGCCAGGACAGGCTCCAAAGCCACAGAGAAACCCTGTCTCGAAAAAAAAACCAAAAAAAACCAAAAAAATGAATTATCTAAAAAGAAAATTAAGAAACAACACTAGCACTTGGGTGGAGGAGACAGAAGGAGTTGGAATCCATGATCTCCATCTGCTGCAGTGCCAATCCAAGGCCAGCAGGAACTACATAAGCTCCTGCTTTTGACACATTTTGATAATGTATCAAAAGCCCCTTCTCCCTCCAAAAGAAAAAGTAACAAAGTTGGAAGTATTGTGTTTCTGATCCTTGAATTTTCTAGCATCCCTCATACCATGTGATCTCTTATACGTGTGCTTCTGCTCAAGTTATGCTATTTCCTAGCATTTAAATTCATTCAACCCACATTGTATTTTCTCTGTATGTCACCCATCTCCCTGATTTTTAATAGTTTTCTTTGTTCTTTCTTTCTTTCTTTCTTTCTTTCTTTCTTTCTTTCTTTCTTTCTTTCCTTCCTTCCTTCCTTCCTTCCTTCCTTCTCTTTCTTCTTTTTATTTTTAATATTTCTTTTCTTGAAATCATGAGTGAGGTAACCCAGACCCAGATAGACAGACATAATATGTACTCACGCATAAGTGGCTTCTAGACATAAAACAAAGAAAAACTAGCCTATAGTCCGGAATCCCAGACAAACTAGACAACAAAGAGGACATGGATCTACATAGGAAGGAGAAAAAGGCAGGATCTCCTCAGTAAATTGGGAGCCTGGGAGTCATGGAAGACGGTAGAAGGGCAGGGGGAGAGGGAAATGGGGAAAATGTATATCTCAACAATAAAAACAATTATATATATTTTTTTCTCCGTGTGTGTGTGTGTGTGTGTGTGTGTTGCCTGTGGAGCCCAGAAGAAGGCTATAGATCCCTTGAAGCTGGAGTTAAAGGTGGTTGTGAGCTGCACAATGTGGTGCTGGGAACTGAACTTTGGATCCTCTGCAAGAGCAGTATTTGCTCTTAAAACCCCTGCAAACCCTTGTCTTTTGCTGCTGCTGTTGTTGTTTTGTTTGTTTTTAAGTGGGGCCAGGATGTCATGTGGCTTAAGCTGGCCTCAAGTTCTGAGTAGCAAGGATGATTTTGAACTTGTGGTCCTCCTACTGGGATTCTTTCAAGTGCCAGGATTACGAATGTGTACAGCACATACACGATCGGCCCCTATATTTATAAGGAACTAGGAGACAGTAATTGAAAAAAAGGAAATGGATTCATTTTTCAGTTTGGCATAAAGATGTAAAAGGAAATGAATTCATTTTTAGTTTGGCTTAAAGATGTGAGATGGGAAGTAGTTAAAATTTCTCTCTACTATGTGCTCGTCTTACAATTAAAATTTTAGAAACTTGTGAGTCAAAGACCAAAACGTAAGTAAATTAAATTGTGACATAGACTAATGAATTGGTCCTGGGAATAGAGTACTGTGCTCTAGGTAGGCTTACCAATTAATAGTGTCTACTGTTCTTGAAGAGGATTCAAACTCCATCCCCAAGACCCTATTTATGTCAGGTAGCTCATGACCATCTGCATCTCCAGCTCAAGGGGATCTGATGCCCTCTTCTGACACCTCAGAGTACTGCACTCACATGCGTGCATACATGTGTATTGCATAGGTGTGTCTGTGCATGTGCAAGCATGCATGTGTGCACACATACATACACAGAGAGACACATACACACATGTGTGCGTGTGCGCAAGCACGTGCACATGGAATAAGTCTTTAAAAAATAATTGAGTTACTGAGATGAAGAATTTCTCTCTACTCCCAGCTTTGTGGAACCTTTGTTCATAACTCCATTCTTTTAACAGGTGCAAAGTGAGCCTTTATATCTTTTCTCTGAAAGTCTGCTTTATGTTCCAGATTCTGGCAACCCAGTGAAACAACCTAATTTTGCAAGTGAAAAGAAAGTGTTACTCTGAAAGCAGATGGAAGTGACGCAAGGGGGGAGAGCCTGCTCCTTAGCAAAGGCAGCTTCTCAGTGTCTCTCTCAATGTCATCTACCAACAAGTTCTCCATGGAGGCTGAAGAGAGAGAGACTTCCTTATCTTGGACTCTCAGTCCTTAAATTGTGATACAAACACATGTATTTTTATTCGGATATTTTGTTGCAGCAACAGAAAATGTTCGAGAATAACAGTCAAATGATCTTCAAATGTTCATCAGGGAAGTGATATAAGCTTTTTAAAACATAGTGTTGGTGGTCTAGAGAGATGGCTCAGTTTTTAAGAGAACTTGGTGCTCAGTCATGAGGATCAGTTTGGATCCCAACATCCATGTAGCAAATTCAGTGTCCCTCAAATACTTGTTGTATCTTCAGCTTCAAGGGGTACACCATCCTCTTCTGGCCTCCAAGCAAACATGTGCACACACACTATATATTCTAAATAAAATAAGATAAAATGCCTTTTTATAAGAGTAAGGTTGGATTCTTGATTACATTGCTAGTCATTAGAGGACAAAGACACAGCTCAATGGTGTCACCCTCAGCTGTCTGAGGAGTTTTTCTAATCTTTTAGAGACCTTGACTCAGGCCCAACTGAGATTGCTGACTTTGAAGCAGAAAAATTTTCAGGTATAATCAGTTTGATGCAGTTGATGACTTTATTAATATTAATAAAGGCTCTCAAAAGCAGGGAGTCAGGGTAAACAGGATACAGCCAAATTTAGATGTGGGTCTTCAAGGCAGAGATACAATGAACTATTTTAGCATAGTCATAGATACCTCTTTGGTGGCTCTCAATTTATATCTCACTAAGTCATTGACTATAGGAAGGAGACATGCAAGCTACTGAAAGAGAAAGCAATCAATAGTCCTATCTAGCTGTAGCACCTACAGCCACAGCCATCACCAGCATAACAAGATATTCCTAAAGGTGCAATAGTGGCATTTTAGTGCACTAGATTAGTGCAATGGCAACCTAAATGAAGTTAAGTCCCACTCAATAAGAGGGAATTCCTGTCTGGTATTGTAAACATAGCTAACTATTATGGCTGGTGAGGCCATAGCACCTAGAGAAGAACTTACTACTTCCACTTTTCTGACGTAGTATGCTACTTAACTGCATATATATATGTATATATTCACATACACACAGATATAAAATTCACCCACACAGACTTACCCACACAGAGACACACACACAGACACACACAGACACACACAGAGGCACATACACAGAGGCACACACACACACACACACATTTCACAGTGCTCTCAGTACAGGGTGTCCCTTCCTGTACTTTCGCACAGCAAGTCCAATAATGACAAATGAAGACTTAAAAGAATTTTAAAGGAATTCATATATAAAACTCTCCCTATTTCTAACTGCATTGTAAACATTTATCCTCACAGGTAAATGTAACTCTCATCCCTCATTAAAGAAGCATTTTTTTTTTTTTTTGCAGTAGAGGGAAATCATTACAGAAAGTTACACCAGGTTAAAATGCAGACATCAGTTGATCATGGGCTGCCTGTTCCTAATCAATATATCATAATCCCTATAATTAAGACAGAAGGTCAGGCAGAAACATTTTGAGAGTGAGAGGAACAGGACATCCACTATGAGGTAGTTTCATCTAAGAAAAAGTAGGACAAGAAGTTGGGGGAGGCAGAAAAGAAGGGCTGGATCTGGGAGAAGTTGGAAAGAGGAGTCATGGGTGAATGTGATCAAGATACAGTGCATGAAAATTTCAAATACTTAATAAAATATTATATCCATATTAAAAGAGAAACCTTTCCCCTTCTCTTTCTTTTGGTAAGTGAGATTATCAGGTAGCCATGGAGATGCCCTGGATATAATTATAACCAAGGAAGGCAAAATCAGAACTCACTAGGATCCTACAAGCGATTTGGCACATGTCCTTTCTCTATAAATGAGGTTTCTGCTAATGTTATTGAAAATTATAGGTTTACAGATGGAAAGGGAGAAAGCCTTTGTTGCAAGGAGCTGGTTGTTCATCCTGGCTGCCCAGAACTGAAATAATCACACAGAAATCATATTATTTAAATCACTGCTTGGCCAATTAGCTCTAGCTTCTTATTGGCTAACTCCTACATCTAAATTTAACCCATCTCCAGATGGAAATAGAGAAAGTCCTTAAGCAGTTATTTGTTGTATTGGAATTCTTGTTTCATTAATGGCTTTGACCAGACTCCTCGGTGACAATTTCCACTGTCTTTAATCCTACCTCAACATCATGTGTAAAAAGTAATTCAAACAGTTTAAACGCTTGAACATAGCATCCCAAACTATAATGGTCCTAGAAGAAAACATTAAGAGAAAATAGCATGTCATTATCTGGGCACTTATTTCTTGTATATAACACGAAAAGCACTGGCAAAAGAATGAAAAAATAGACAAATATGACTGTCTCAAACTTCAAAACAGTGTTTGTATAGTAAAGAAACAGTGGACTGACAAGATATCTTATCCCTGAGACCAGACTTTGCCCTGTTTTATATTACTCCATGTTGTGTAAGACAATTGTTTTTCAGTCTTTGAAAATATTTCCTTGACAGATTCCATTCACAAGCAGTGTTTGACTACATTTTCAGTGCAAACACAGACAGGATGACTCTGCACCTTGGTGGATACAGTAAAACACAAAAGACACCATCTGTCCAACAATACCCACAAGACACAGACTGTTGAAAAACTTAGTCCTAAAAATAAAAGCGTGTTATCCTGTAAGTTTATGTAAGTAAATTGGGACCAAAGAGCACATGGGCATATTATCGTCATATTAGGATCTGGTGAGGTAACTTGGTGGGTAAGGGCCAGTAAACATGACCGTCTGAATTTGGTCCCTGGAACTCACATGGTAGGAGAAGAAGTTTAACTCCTGACATGGCATGCACATACCCAAACACAGGTTTGTACTGCCCCACATTAGCCTACTAAGCAAATAAAGGTATTAAAAAGAAAGGGAGGTAAGAGTGGGTTTGTTTAATCTCATCTTTTTACATGCGCCATGTGAGAGCTCAGTAAACAATTCCTCACCAAATTCCAGCACCTTAATCTCAGACATGGGAATCTCCTGTCATGTGAAAAATAAATTTATATGCCCTATAAACTTTATGCTTTATACCTTAAGACAAGGGATTATTATTTGGAACATACAAAGAAATCTTACAACTCAATAGCAATAAAACAAATACCTTGATTAAAATTAATTAGTGAATCTTTAAGACAGTCTAGTTAAGTAGTCCTGACTGGCCTGGGACCCTTGCTGCTCAGATCACCTTGGCTTTCTGTTTGCAGCTATCCTCTGCTTTTCCCTCCCATATGCAAAGCTTATGGGCATCAATCACCATTCTTGACTTCATTCCTTTTTAAGATACAGGAAAACTGTACGGTAAAAGGGCCAGCCAAAGAAACCCACTAAAACGTGAGCTGGTAAAAGAAACACTTTAGCCCTGAACCCAGAACCTAAGAAACACACCTGACTCTGAAATCAGAGCAAAAGCAACACATTTGGGCCCTGGAATCACACCCAGTGAAAGAAATATGCCCTGGCTCCAAAACTAGAGCCAAAAGGCTAAAAAATGACAGTCAAAGAAACATTGTTTGACCCTTAAATCATAATCAACTCTGTCCCTGAACAACTAAACCAGCCTGTCCCTGAGCAGGAAAACTAACCAATTGAGAGCAGAAAATCTTTTTTTTTTCTGCTTAAAGAACAGATTTTATTTATTTTTATTTTTTAAATTTTTTTTCATTGAGAAAAGGAAAAAAAAAGTTTCCGCCTACTCCCAGCCTCCCATTTCCCTCCCCCTCCTCCCACCCTTCTCCCCCTCCCCCCTTTCCTTTCCCCTCCATAACCCATCTAATATATGTCCAACTTCACTCTGCATGGTGTGTCTCTCTTGCCCGCCAGCCACCACATGGCCTGCTGCCTGCCATTATTTGGGGATCTGCAGTGTTTCTGCTGCCTGCCGCCCTCAGGAATTCTGCAGCATTATTAATTTTCCCATTACAGCTACCCTTCCCTCTTCACTGGTTTTATGGTCTTCCTTGTTTATTGAAGATGCTACTTTTCTATTTCAGCTTTACTAGATTTAACCTTTATCATTTTCACCTTCTTTCACACCTTTAAAGAAGCTTTGATGGGGAAGGAGGCATGGCTCAGGGTGGACAGCTTGCCTAGCCCAGGTGAGGTCCCAAGCTTACCCCTTTCTCAGTCTCCAGCACTTCCCCTCCCCCTCCCCACAAAAGATGAATAAACCAATGTTGTGGAAAACAAAAGAAGCCTTGATAGCTGATATTATAAAATAAATCATTGGTCTATATCACTTCCAATTCTTTATCACTAGTCCATTTTAAGCCATTTTAAGTGGTACTTCTATATGACCTGAGGTGACCTATTGTATCTCATTTTCCCAAACAATCAACTTTCACAGGACCACCTCTTGTTTTGTCCATTCCTTGAATAATCTGAAATGTACCCTTATCAAATGCTAAATATTTCATACTCTTGGGCGTGGTGGATTTTGTTACCACACCCTAGCCAAGCATTGCTGAGCCCCTCCCTGTGGAAACCCTCTGGCAAGGACGAAACATCCTGTTAGCCTGGGGTGGGGCCACTTGGCTGGTGGTGGTCAGTGGAACTCCAGCATCTCCTATGACCCAAAGCTTTCAGGGTTCACGCCTGCACCCTGCTTCTTCCTCTGGAACACCATTCATTTCTGGATGGAGGCTACTCTGTCAGCATGGTGCCAGGATGAAGATAGAATGGGAGAGAAGTCAGCTACCTCACAAGGGACAGCCAGTTTGAACAAAAATCCTCCTGACATGTTTGTTTTTGAAGGGAAAGCCATAAAAACCTAATTTATCTTGACTGTGTTTCTATTCCTTCTTTAGGAGAAACATGTGGCTTGTTTAATTTTTATGTTTGGGGTATTGGGGACTGAACCTAACAAACATTCATCCACAGAGTTAGATCCCTCATCCTTTTTTAATTTNAGCAATGGATGAGGGTACCCCTTCCTCCACAGCCTAATCAACCCAATTATAAAATGGGGCACTGAGTTGAAAGCTCTCTTGAGAGCAGAACAGAAAAAGTGACCGGAGCTAGAGGAGATTGCTACATTTCTGAAGGGGTTTTCCCTTTAGTAAAGGGAAGCAGAACAAGTAACATCTTGGACCAGAGCTGAGCAGAGCAGAAGAAATAGATAGCCCTGCTAGGATGTTCCCCTAGGGGAACAGAGCAGAGCTCAGGTGTAAAGGACCTCTCTTGGAGAGGAGCAGGATTGCTTCATCCTGCCGGGAGACCATCCCCCATTGCACCACAACTTCAGGTACCCCCTGGCTTCCCCATGAGTCAGGATACTTTTCCCTCCAGAACTGTCCCTTCCCAGCTTCAGGTATGGCCTGACTTCTTGACAAATCAGGACACCTTTCTCTCCACCACCAATCTGGGCTTCATATATATATTTTTTTAAGATACAGGAAAACTAGTCAGGAAGTCTATAACTTAAGTGCTTGATAACACTGAGGCTGAAATTGAAAAAAAAAAAAACAGCCTTTAATCCCAGCACTCGGGAGGCAGAGGCAGGTGGATCTCTGTGAGTTCGATACCAGCCTGGTCTACAGAGCTAGTTCCAGGACAGGCTCCAAAACCACAGAGAAACCCTGTCTCGAAAAACCAAAAATAAATAAATAAATAAAAAAATAACAGTAGTTGGGGCTTTGAACTTGTAGGATGCGGCGAACTCCCTGGCCAGCAGGAAGGAACAGCCACCAGACGAGGATTCTTCCCAAATCACGCTTTATTGGAGCCTCTTGGTTATAGGGAGAGCAGAAAGCAAGGGGCCCCGAGCTCTGAGCTGCAGCTGCTTATATAGGGAGTCTGCCTAGCAACCTTTGATACTTCCACTGCTTCTCTGGAGACCCACAGGCCGGAAAGGAAGCAAACATCCTTGTCAATTACAGACCACAAGGAAGTTCCCCTGCTGGTCAGGGGGAGTGTGGGCAGCTAGATCATAACAACTCATCCTGTTTTCTGGTGGAAGAACTGCAACCTTATCATGGTATCAAGCGAGGCCGGGGCCAAATGCCATCTTGTAATGGCAGCCACTCAAATCGGCTCCCAGCAGTAGGATACAGCATATGCTCTTCTTAATTATTAATCCAGATACCAATGTATTAGGTAAACAAAGAAACACAAGTTACTGCATAGTTCAAGGAAGTTTTAGAGTATTTCTCCACAGATAAAACATCTGATATATTTTAATAATATTTACATTAAAATAATAATTCAGATCTGGATCATAATGGCTAATATGTTGTATATGATCCAAGAGACGTTTTCTTAATGGCTTATACCAGCTGTTCTACCCTCCCTGAAGACTGGTCCTAGTAACTACTCAAGACTCATCTACATCAAATCCTAGTGATAACCCTCCTGGCTATGAGAGACCTTTGAATTTTCAATACATGCCTCCCCCCTGACATGCAATAAATGTGATGTTTGGCCAATAGCAGGAACTATGGATGAAAATTCCTGAAATGAAGCTGCATCTGGCTGTGAACAAAAAAGTCCTGCTAGGATTCTGTGTCTGCAGAGATTTCTGGACTGATTGCAATCTCAGTTCTGTGAAGAGATTGGAATTTACTCTGCAGAGACTTCTGGACTGATTACAATCTCAGTACTGTGAAGAGATTGGAATTTGTGTCTGCAGAGACTTCTGGACTGATTGCAATCTCAGTACTGTGAAGAGATTCGATTTCGTACGCCAGAGGCTAATTACATTATTGTGGGCTACTTTTAGCCTTCTAGAAGAGCTGTTCCTTGTCCCACTCTGAACTAACACCATAATAATAAATACAAATCTTTTAGGAGCTATTAATTTAACAGACCACTAGCTTCAACCAATCCAAGAGCTAAGAGTGTCATCACATAACATTTTGTGCCTGTAAAAAATCTTGTCCCAGTCTTGATGTCCTGCCTTTCTGATGTATCTACCAATGTATTTAAAGTTGCTTTGCCTTGATATATGATTTTCATTGTTTCTGCAAAACTATACAAACCCCATGAAACTGCTTCCAGGTTGGAACATGGAATTTGGGGTAATCTGAATCTGTGTTCCTAGGCCATGGTCACTCAAAATAGCTCCAGAACAAACTTCTATTATTCCTTTAAATAATATCAATATTTACATTAAATACAAGAGTTACTTTTAAAAAGTGTGTTGAAGCTGAGTATGGTGTCATTTTTGTATTAGAGTTAGAGTAGCCATAATGTCCCATTAGAGAAAAGTTCCTTCTGGTCAAGATAACAGCATCTCTTGCCTCTGGAGACCTAACGTTGCATTTGAACAGGGTCAATGACCAGGTTAGGGAACCATCCCACAGGAAGGAGAGACCACTCCCAGGAATAGGGGTTCACTTTAAGCTATGCTACAGAGCTAGGCAGAACAGTTATCTGTTTAATGAGATACTATACTTTTCCTGCCCAGAATTCCATCCCACATATCACAGTCTTTACAAGCTCCTTTGAGATTCATGAAGTTGTTTTGGTCAACCGACAGTTCTCAGTCCTTGGGTATGATGTTTCTTTTTCTGTGTCTTTTTTTTCAGCTGCTGACTAGAACCTAAGTAAGCTTTGGCTGGTACTTTGGAATTCCTTATTTACTTATTTATTTATTTTAGAAAACCCCCATCCTCATTACGTGGCTACCTCCCACCACGTGTTGGACCTCCATGTCTGTTTTACTTAAATAGCATGGCTGTTTTCTTCTCTCTTCCTGTGACAGATTCTCAGATGTACAGCTTGTTTATCCTGTTATTTTTAAACCTCCAATAAAATTGTCCTTAAGTTTCTGTTTGAGTCCACTCTTTAATTATTTTATTAACAAGTTTAAGAACACCCAAAGGAGATGTGATTTTCCCAGTTTCCATGGAGGGCCTCCTAAAATTTTCAGTAACTTTTGGGGAAGCAGAGGAAGTAAGACTGTTTTTGACTATCCAGGGCCAAATACAAAAGCCTTGTGTCAAAAAAAATGTGATAAGGGAAGAAGGGTGAAAGACACAGAAAAACTAAAGTAGTTGGTTTGGAATTAACTCAAATCTTGACTTTGGTAAAGGTACAAACAATGTTGTGGATGCTTAACAGACAAAGAGAACCAGGAGTACACCTATAGCTGACCCAGAGGACTTTATTGTTTTTTTCTGTTGTTGTAATATCTGATTTTGTGCAGTCTGTATCAAAAAACACCAATGAGCACAGACAGGGATTGAATCACTGTCAATAAGCCATACATAAATCTGAGAAGGCAATGTTTTAACGATGGGAACAGGAAATAGATTAGGGATAGGAACCTTGATGCTCATCTTTAGCCACAAGCCAGAAATGTTGATTTTTGTAAAAATACCAGATATGTTTGGGAGCTTTGGTTCCTAGTCTGATTTATTATTCTCTCTCTTCTCCTTTTACTTATGCTAACGAGCACCACAACCTGGTATGTGAGGATGTGATTGAAACTGGGGTGCTTGGACACGTGGTGGGTGGGATAACTTGATTGATCAGCTCACCTCTCCAACAGGCCAGAATCGAAAAAAAAAAAAAAAGCCTTAACCCATAAATAGGAAGCCTTGATGGTACCACATCTCTGGGACCTGTTTTTGTTCCACAGGAGCTCTGCTTCATTCCTTTCTCTTAAGCTCTCCCCTATGGTCTACTAGCAAACACCTTTCTAAATCCTTACCCTTCCTATTGCCCATGACATCTATTCTTTGAGATCGTAAGACAAAGGACGTGGAAGCCACTGGCTTTATGGTGACTTTGAGAGTAAATCAGAGCAAATCATGTGGGGTCTTAATATTTGTCTGACCGTCTGTCTAATTGCAACATATTCCTCACCCACATAGTAAAGAAAGGTTGTTCTTCTAGAGACCAAAATGTTTTGAACCATGTGCATATCTCGGTAAGAATAGTGGCATTACATTGTGAGGCTGATTAAGTATAGAACTCTACTCAGTGTCCTCTGATTTCTGGCATGATCTGGCATGATGTGGTCTGTGAAAGCTGAACAAAACAGTGGCATGACACATGGCCAACTTGCCCGACAGGTCACTTTCAGTATTTCCAATCTCATAAAAGGACCACTTGTAGATTTTTATAGCTTACTTGTCCTTTCCAGCAACCACCAAAGCCTGAAGTATTACTTAAGCGCATTACTCAGCTATGTTCTCTGCCAGCTTCCTGTAATGCAATTTATCACTGACCCAGTCTAGGTGTTTGCTAATTCACTCAGAATTAATTGTGCACTTTAATCATTCTCATTTGAATCAGTTCCAATATCTGTAGCTTTTATAACAATAAGTACTAGCTCAGACTGATTAAAAATTTTCCCATCAGTTGTGTATGATGTATTACCATAAATTTTCTATTGAATTTTTCTTGTGTGACTCATAAATTAGCTTAGATGACAGTTTCAAAAGTGAGTCCAATGTTTCCAAGTGATAAATATATTCATAGAATGAATGTCCTTTCTTTTCTTAGGAAAACATTCATACACGTACATTCTGATTCGCTGACATAATCTAGTTATATTAGTTAAAACTAACAATTACCATTTGAACATTGTTGCAAGAATCCTTATTTCCTGTGAGAGTTTTCAACACTTTAAGATTTCAGAATATCATTCTATACACTTGTTTTTTTTTTGAATAATAGTTTTTAAACGATGACGTTATAGTTTGCAATGATTGAAGTAGTCTCACTACTAGCTAGCGATAATGACTGTTACCCCCATTCACAGCCTATATTAATGGCTGGATTGAGACAATACAAAGCTAGAAGGCTGCTTAGTTAACTTGGGTTCTGCAAATTTTGACAAGTCACACACTCACACAAGGCTATAGAGATCAGACTGCGTCTTCCTTTAATTTGCTCAATGTTGTGTAAATGAGTAACTTTCAGGCTGTGCCTTGGCCTGGGGGACTCCATTTTACAAGTAGCACATGGATCCCTTTTGAGTGCAGACACAGAAGCAGGTTAACTGCATATCCCTGTGTACATGGCTAGTACCAGCAGTCCTGTAACACCTATTAGGCAGAGATTCATAACTAACTTATTCTTCAAAGTAAATAGGGCATACCTCTATTAAGTGTTAAATAAATTAGAGAGATGAATATACAGGTATATTAAAACCTTATCAGAGTTCTTTTTCACACTGCTCTTCTGAAGAGGCCGACTGGTCCTTGCCTCTTCTTCCTTTTCCTCTATCTCTGTATTTCTCTTTCTCTCCCTACCCCCAATGCCTTTATAAACTCGCACATAAGCTTTGGGAAAAAAAAAAACATATCAGAAAAACTATGCTTGAGAACATACTGAACAAACCCCATAAAAAGAACATGTAATTGTGGGGGCAGCCATGATAAGCTAAGTATGAACAGGTAACCCAAAGGAAGTTCTTTATTTCCAACCATTATCACCTACCAGAGTAGAACTTGGCCCTTGATAAATTTAATAAGAGGCTAGCTTACCCTGAGGCAATACCTGGTTGCAGGACTGAACCAGACCATTAAAAGGAAATGCCTAACATTCCAACTATGGAAGATAGGATCACCTGCCAGCGCACACTCACCAGGACACCCCTAGACAAATGTCAGCCAGTTAGGGGTCCTGAACTTCAGAGACCCCTCACCCCCACCTTTACTACTGTAAAAACCCAATTCTAACTGAGCTCAGGGCTCTCTGGTTATTCTAATTTGTTGGACATGGAGAGACCGAGTTTTCAAACTTGATTAAAATAAAGGCTCTTTGCTTTTGTATATGGCACTTGGTTTCCTTGTTGGCTTGTGCAGGGACCTCAGAGATTTGGGCATAACAGTAATATTGTGAAGATAAACCTCCCAATTATCATGTGATCACTCAATGTGTGTCAGTGTATTGACAGAAATCCTGTACATGTTTCAGAGGCTTCAGTTTAGCTTGGTCCCTATTGCTGATGCAGCCATCTGTTCTTCTGTCTGGAGCATGTTCTATACCTTTACTCTACAGTCATGTATTCCTGCCCCTTCACTTTATATGCCTCCATCTTAGATGACTCTGCTGCTTGACCCAACCTTTAGGTTCTGGCTCAACCCTGCCACTCTACTGATGTGGGAGTCCCCTCTGTGTGCTGTGATTACCATTAATGAATAAAGAAACTGCTTTGGACCTATAGCAAGGCAGAAATTAGGTAGGCAGAGAAAACTAGGTTGAATGCTGGGAGAAAGAAGGGCAGAGTCAGAGAGATGCCATGGAGCCACTGCTGGAGATAAATGTGCTGAAACTTTGATGGTAGACCACAACTTCATGTTTATATACAGATTAATAAAAATGGGTTAAATTAATATGTAAGAATTAGCCAATAAGAAGCTAGAGCTAATGGGTCAAGCAGTGATTTAATTAATACAGTTTCTGAGTGATTATTTCGGGTCTAAGTGGCCTGGAACTAACTAGTGGCCTCCCTACCACATTCTACACCCCTATAGCTTCACTTGGTGTCTGGGGAGCTCTCCAATTAAACTTTTAATATCTGTTTTAGATTATAGTGGGGGGAAGGTTCATACAGAGTTCACTATATATTTCAGGCTGGCCTATGTGATAGAGGCTTTTTCTCCAGAATGGCACTATTGGGAAAGAGGAGCCCAGTAAGAGGTCTTTGGAAGAGCTCTCCAAGGGGATTGTAGGATCCTAGTCTCTTCTTCATATTTTTCTTTATTTCCTAGCTCATAAGGTTAACCAACTACACAAAATTCCACTACAGTATGTTGTGCTGTGTCATTAGATGTCCAAAGAAATGGACCCAATCAGTCTTGGTTCTAGAACCTTCAGTCAAGCTTTTTTTTCTCTTGATAGGTAAAATGTCTCAGGTATTTTGTTAAACTGCTTGTGTATGATTAATACTTTTGTATATTTTGAGACAGGATCTCACTGTGTAGCCCTAGCTGGCCTAGAACTCACTATGTTGACAGAACTTATCTTGAACTCTTACTTCTGCTTTCCTAGTACTCGGGTTAAAGGCATGTGCCACAGTGTCCAGTCTTATCTTTTTCTATTTGAGACAAGATCTCAGGTATCCAAAGATGGCTTTAAATTCTCCATGTAGCTGAGAATGACCTTGAATTTCTGTTCCCTTATCCTCCAAATCTCATGGTTAGACTTACTGATATTCTCCATCATGCCCAGTTATGCACGGGTAGTGATCAATCCTAGGGTATTGTCTATGGTAGGCTAGAACTCTACTAAGTGAGCTATATCCCCAGTACCTGATGAATAAAATTCTGTCTTCAATGTATCATCCTCATGATACTCGAAGTATTTATTTATTTTCTAGTACCTAAAGTGGTCTAGATTCATTTTACATTAAAAATTTCAGGAAAAGTTAAGAGAAAAAGTGAAAGTGCTTAAATTATCACTTGGGAACTCTAGTTAAATGCTATATACTAGAGCTACTTAATGATGTCTTGAATTTTTTGAAATGTGCAAAAAATTTCACAATAAAACTTTTATTAAAATTCCATTCTCAGAGAAGTGTCTTAACAGGATGATCAACCTATTAACAGTTATTGCAGTTATAGCTATATTTGTACTTAGTGCTGCTATCTTTTGTGTGGGTGATCCTGAGAAGAGAAACTAGGGCTTTGTATATGCTGCTAGTACTGCCTATTAAATGTATTCTCATTCCTATTTTTATTTCATTTTTTCTTTTCTTTTTGTTGTCTAGATTGATCATGTTTTGTTTCCATCATGAACATATTCTTTCTATGCCTCTGACTGATTTTTAACATATATAATTATTTATATATACATGTATAATAAAATAAAAAAATTAATCTTTTTTACTAGACAATAATCATACAATATTTATAATGTTCTTCCTGTTGTCAGCCATATTTAGGTCTCCTAGAAGTTTATTCTCTTGTAAATATAAATTTTTTATATTGTGCATCTATAATTATCTGAACTTACCTAAAAACTTAATTTTATTGTTTGTTGATTTTCTTTTTACTTTTATTTTATTGTTGTGAGGTAGACACCAGAGAAGACTACTTGGACATGGATTTAAGTCAATAAAAAGTCTTTATTACTCAGACAGTAACTACACTGGGTGTTTAGGATCCCCTTGTACCAATGAGCCTTTCACTGTGTGAGCTTTTAAGCACAAAACCCATATTCTGGGTTGACATACTTCATTTAACAAGAACAGTTAGAAATGTAACTACAGAAGTCAAAAAGGAAGGTTAGTACATTTTAGAGACTTTTCCAGAACTATGGACTTTGATAAAGTAGGCCTTTGTTTTTGTTTTGGCAGGTAGTGCTGTCTACATGCTGAGTTTTAAAGCCTGAATGGTGCTTCTGTTGCAAGGAACTGCTTGTTTGTCCTGGCCAACCAGAACCTAAATAATCACACAGAAACTGTATTATTTAAATCACTGCTTGGCCCATTAGCTCTAGCATCTTATTGGCTAACTTCTACATCTTAGTTTAATTCATCTTCATTAATCTGTGCATTGCCACGTAGCAGTGGCTTACTGGCTAAAGTTCCAGCATCCGCCTCTGGCAGCGGCTCCATCATTTCTTCCTGACTCTGCCCTTCTTCCTTCCAGCATTCAGTTCTATCTTCACCGCCTACCTAAGTTCTGCCCTATTGACAAGGCCAAGGCAGTTTCTTTATTAATTAACCAAGATAAGCAACACACAGACAGAAGGACCTCCCATACTATTTCCCCATTTCTGTTTAAACAAAAAGGAAGGTTTTAACTTTACGTAGTAAAAATACATATAACAAAACAGGTATTAAGCAAGAATTGCAGTTACAATATTTTATCTACTTAATCTTTTATCATAACTAAGGAAATATATAACTATAACTATAAATTCTTCAACTCTATCAAAGACTCCAGAAGGATATAATATTACCTAAGTAAACAGGAAGTACATTGTAAGCAATGTCCAAAACTCTAGAATTGTCAGAGATATCTCGCTGCCTGGATAGTCACCCAAAAGTTCTTCTGTACTGTTGGGGCACCCATCTTCAGCCTACAGGCCTATAGGATCCAGCAGACTTTTTTACGAAGCAGGGAATTTCAACGGCATTTCCCACCTATATTGGCAGTCTGTCAGTAATTTTATTCTGTATCATGCAGAATGTCTCACAGACTCTTTCATGAAGCAGGAATGCCTTTAGGCAAGTTCAGCAGTCCTTTCTCTGTTGGTCCTGCATGTCCAGGTCAGCAGTTTAGGCGGGAGCAGTTTCTTGCCCAAAAGGCTAGCAAACTCCATAAGGAGCCTCTTCGATGCCCATCTTCTTCTTGAAGTAGATTGGTGATGCCAGGAGCAGATGTGTTTCACTGTCATGAAAGGTCCTAAGTTCTTAAACATTTTAAATGCCATATTCTGAAGGTGTCTGAAAGATTTGAAAAATACCTATCTAACTGAAATACATCTAGAAAATTTAACATGACTACAATTTTGACTATTATAGATGGCTATCTATTAACCTATATTTTAAATTATACATTACATATTTAAATGAACTACATAATCTCCTGAAAGACCCAGAGGATGTGTTGGCAGCACATCCCAAAAAGCCTGCATTTTAAACTGGCTGAGGCTTTTTTTCCTGCTATGGTTGAATAAGGAAAATCTCTCTTAAAGGAGCTGCAGCACGCCACCAGCAAACAGCAAGAAGCTGCATTAAATTCTGTATTTTTTTTTACTAGAATTTCTTTTCAAGCCCTCTCAGGTTTTATATGGATTTAGTTGGCCACGTGAGTACCAATTTGTTACAAGGAACTGCTTTTTCATCCTGGTCATCCAGAACCAAAATATGCTTCCATCATGGAGTCTGTTGTGTCCCCTGGCACGCATGTTATACGAGTCTTCTTTTACTTTAGTAAGCACTTAGTTGTCTCCTTTACGTCCAAAGGCTAATATCTTTTATAATTTCCTCTTCTGTTCTTTCATTTTGGATTTCCCATCACGTGATATTGATATTATAAAGCTAAAGTAATTTGTGTTATGGATTTCTTAATATCCTTATTTCTTTTTCCTTCTACATTGCTTTGTTTGACTTGATAGTATAGCCCACATTTTTTTCTCTTACGCTATGTAACATATGCTCAGTTTCCTTTTATTTATATATTTCTTAAAAGTTAAAGTTGGTTCTAGTTTTTATTAAGACAATTGTTATATAGCACTGACCAGCTTGGAATTGGCTATGTAGACTTTGCTTGAACTCACAGAGATCTACCCACCCCTGTCTCATGCACCACTGCACCTGACTGATTCAGCTTTTCTCAAAATATCTATTTCTATTTGTGTGTATGTCTGTGAGGGTATGTACACACACACACACACACACACACACACACACACACACACACACACACTCACACACACACACACACACACAGCCATGTAGACCAGAAGAGAGTGCTGGATCCCTTTAGAGCTGGAGTTCCAGTCATCCAATGTGGGTGCTCAATGTGGATCTTGGGAACTCAGCTCTAGTTCTCCACAGCAATGACACATGCTCATAATGCTAAACCATCTTACTGTCCCCATTCCTGTAGGTTTACAAAAGTTTTTATTTTATTTTAATAAATGATATGTATGTGTGTGCGTGCGAATGTGTGTGCAAGTGTGGGTACTTCACACACCAGAAGAGGGCTTCAGATTCCACAGAGCTGGAGTTGCAGGCAATTGTGAGCTACCTGATGTGGTTGGTGGAAACAGAACTCTTGTACTTGGAAAGAGCAACAAGTGCTCTTAAGTGCTGAGTCCTCTGTCCATCACTCCTGGTTCTGTTTTAAGTATGTGTTTTTTCTTGTTCATAACCTCTTATACTCTGAGAACATTACTTATACCTTAAGTAGGTTTTTTCACTTGCTGTCTTTATTTTTTCTTTTAGATGCTAGTCTTTGTGCTTATTGATTGTGTGAAGTTTCTTACATGTTATCCATAGCTCAGATACTAATGGGTCTGTTTTGGTTGTATGCTTATCTTTGTTCTTGAGAGTCTTTAATAATATATCTACAAATAGGTGCTCTTTTCTGGAGTAAAGCTTGCCTTTGATTAATTTTGGGAAGGAAATACAGAAGTATAACATGCTACTAGATGGAGTATGCTAATAGTTTGACTTCTAGATTTAGCAGCTCACCATTCTACTTATTTTAAGCAAAAAAAAAAAGCAGCAAATAAAAGGCAGAAACAAATTTGTGCCAAAACTAAAGCAGTGTGTAAGAGCTGGTTCTCAGAGGCACAGTTATTTAAGATGCTCTGCATAAAACTCTCTCATTAATTATGCTGAAATTCTGCAATTCCCAAAGGCTCTTTTTTTTTATAACATTGCATCTAAACTTGCAGATCAAGGAATCTATCTTTACAATGGTTTTCACATACATTTTTGATTATTTTTTTAGTTTTTTATAATCAAAGACTTAGTTTTATTTCATGTTTATGAGTATTTTTCTTGCATGAATGTATGTGCATCTTATGTGTCAAGTACCTAGTAAAACCAGATGAGGGCATAGGATACACTTGATCTGGCAGTACATATGGTCGTAAGCCACCATGTAGGTGCTGGAACCAAACCCAGGTCTTCTACAAGAACAGCATGTGTTCTTGATTGCTGAGCGGTTTCTCCAGTCTTTATTGTCATTTTTCTAGATATAAAGAACATGATTTTCAATCTATAAAATCATGTGAGCTGTGTCAAGACTATCATAACCTTGATTTCCCCTGTATCAGTCACCCAAGTTTCTGAATTACTTTTTTGGAATTACAGTGTGTATACATGTAAGGCTGTGCATGAACTACAATTCTAGTACCAGTTCTGGTCACTAGACTTTATCAGTACAAACATTAAGTGCTGCTTCCTTTTCTATGGCAGTCATTATATATAATCTGGTCAATATTAGGCTTGCCTAATTTTATCTATGTATAAAACATTCAAATGAGGAGATGTAGGATAAGGGAATTAAATCATATTTAGGATCAACATCATAAGGTTTACATTTGTGCACAACTTGCAATAGATGGATATGAGTAACAGGGCCAGTTGCACACTCAATCCACATATCCAAGATGAATATATCACGGTGTTCTAAGTGTACAAAGTCTAAGATTACATCCCTTTTTGGTCACTTGTTCCCGATTCAGTGCTGTATGTGGCCACTCTACTCTTATATAGAGCTTGACTATTTCTTCCTGGCTGGAGAAGAGCTTTTGGGCCAGAACCTTCTCACAAGGATATCTCAAGTTTGGGATTGGGAAAGAAAACCAATTCACTCAAAAAATAGCTAATGGACTCTTGCTGACACTCACAGAAATGTTAAATCTCTGTATGTTCCACCACTCTGTCAAAGAGATATGCCTGGCTGTGGTGCTTAATAATAGATTAGACCTTATGCTGCATGTTATATTGGATAATGCAAATACTTTGTTAAGATTTAGTACTTGCCTAATTGCCATCAGAAATAGTCTATCTAGTAACTGATGGAAGCAGAGACAAAGATCCCAGACAAGCACTGTTCTGAGCTCCAAAGAGTCTTGCAGAAGAAAGGGAGGAGGGATTGTACCAGCTAGAGGGGTCATAGGTGGCAGAACCCACAAAAACAGCTGATCTGAGTTTGCAGGAGCTAATGGACAGTGGACCAACAGTCAGGGAGCCTGCATGAGACCGACTTAGACCCTCTGCATGTATGTGACAATCATGTAGCTTTGTCTCTTAGTAAGGCTCCTAAAGGCGAGAGACGGACCTGTCCCTGGTGCTTAGCTGGCTTTTGGTAACCTTGTTCTCCATGCTAGATTACCTTGCCCAGCCTTGTAGGGAGAGGAGCGCTGTCCTGCCTCAACTTGATGTGCCATGCTTTGTGCAAGTCCATGGGAGGCCTGCCCCTTTCTAAATGGAGATGGAGGAGGAGTGGATGGGGAACAGGGATAGAAGGGAGTCAGGGGAGGGAACGCAAGGAGAGGAGGAAGGAGAAACTGGTTTGTATGTAAAATAAATGAAGAAAGGTTATTTAAATACATAAAAACAGTTTGTTAAAATATAATTGCTCAGTGTCTTTTTACTATGTCAAGGACAATGCAAAAAATATAACAGAATTCATTATGGATCTTAGACTCACTTTCCCCCAGCTTTGGTGGTAATGTTTTAGGTATTTTTGTTGTTGAGTTTTTTGTTCTTTAAAAATATATTAGTGTGTGTGTGTGTGTGTGTGTGTGTGTGTGTGCGAGAGAGAGAGAGAGAGAGAGAGAGAGAGAGAGAGAGAGAGAGAGAGAGAGAGAGAG
>NW_026068148.1:1098484-1099072 GCF_014885135.2 Alexandromys fortis
GTCTCCTGTGCCCACTTGTTGTAGAGTTCTTCCCACTTTCTCTTCTATCAGGTTCAGTGTGTTCAGACTGATATTGAGGTCTTTAATCCACTTGGACTTGAGTTTTGTGCATGGTGACAGACATGGATCTATTTTCATTCTTCTACTGATTGACATCCAGTTTTGCCCACACAATTTGTTGAAGATGCTCTCTTTTTTCCATTGTATACTTTTAGCTCCTTTATAGAAAATCAGGTGTTCATAGGTTTGTGGATTAAAGTCAGGGTCTTCTATACGGTTCCATTGGTCGACTTCTTTGTTTTTATGCCAATACCAAGCTGTTTTCAGTACTGTAGCTCTGTAATAGAGTTTGAAGTCAGGGATGGTAATTCCTCTAGCCGTTCCTTTATTGTATAAGATTGTTTTGGCTATCCTGGGTTTTTTATTTGTCTATATAAAATTGACTATTGTCTTCTCCAGATTTGTGAAGAAATTTGATGGGATTTTGATGGGGATTGCATTGAATCTATATATTGCTTTTGGTAGAATTGCCATTTTTACTATGTTGATCCTCCCAATCCAAGAGCAAGGGAGATCCTTCCATTTTCT
>NW_026068148.1:1099533-1101195 GCF_014885135.2 Alexandromys fortis
TTTAGTGGGATGGCTTTGAGTTTTTCTCCGTTTAATTTAATGTTAGCTGTCGGCTTGCTGTAAATAGCTTTTATTATATTTAGGTATGACCCTTGTATCCCTAGTCTCTCCAATACCTTTGTCATAAAGGGGTGTTGAATTTTGTCGAATGCTTTTTTAGCATCTAATGAAATGATCATATGGTTTTTTCTTTCAGTTTATTTATATGGTGGATTACATTGATAGATTTGCGTATGTTTAACCAGCCCTGCATCTCTGGGATGAAGCCTACTTGATCATAATGGATAATTTTTCTAATGTGTTCTTGAATTTAGTTTGCCAGTATTTTAATAAGAATTTTTGTGTCGATATTCATGAGTGAGATAAGCCTGTAGTTGTCATTCTTGGTTGAGTCTTTGTATGGTTTTGGTATCAGGGTAACTGTAGCTTCATAAAAGGAATTTGGCAATGACTTTACTGTTTCTATATTGTGAAATACATTAAGGAGTATAAGTATTAGCTCTTCTTGGAAGTTCTGGTAGAATTCTGCAATGAAACCATCTGGTCCTGGGCCTTTTTTAGAGGGGAGATTTTTGATAACAGCTTCAATTTCTTTACGACTAACAGGTCTAATTAGCTCTTTCACCTGGTCTGGGTTTAGCTTTGGTATATGGTACTTATCTAAAAAAAGTCCATTTCCTTTTCATTTTCCAGGCTTGTGGGATACAGGCTTTTGTAGTAGGATCTAATGATTCTCTGAATTTCCTCTGTGTCTGTGGTTATGTCCACCTTTTCATTTCTGATCTTATTTATTTGCGTGTTCTCTCTCTGTTGTTTAATTAGTTTCGATAGGGGTTTGTCGATCTTGTTGATTTTCTCCAAGAACCAACTTTTTGTTTCATTGATTCTTTGGACTATTTTCTGTGTTTCTATTTTGTTGATTTCTGCTCTCAGTTTGATTATTTCCAGTCTTCTACTCCTTCTGAGCATGTCTGCTTCTTTTTTTTTTCTAAATCTTTCAGGTGTGCTGTTAAGTCCCCAATGTATGCTTTCTCCATTTTCTTTAAGTGGGCACTTAGTGCTATGGACTTTCCTCTTAGCACTGCTTTCATTGTGTCCCATAGGTTTGAGTATGTTGTCTCTTTATTTTCATTAAATTCAAGGAAGACTTTAATTTCTTTCTTACTTTCTTCCTTCACCCAGGTGTGGTTCAGTAGTTGACTGTTCAGTTTCCATGAGTTTGTCGGCTTTCTGGGGGCAGCATTGTTGTTGCCTTCTAACTTTAATCCGTGGTGATCTGATAAGACACAGGTGGACACTGATATTCTTTTGTATCTGTGGAGGTTTCCTTTGTTTCCGAGTATATGGTTAATTTTTGAGAAGGTTCCATGAGCTACAGAGAAGAAGGTATATTCTTTCCTATTTGGGTGGAGTGATCTATAGATGTCTGTTAAGTCCATTTGTTTCATTACCTCCAATAATTCTCTTAATTCTCTATTTGGTTTCTGTCTGATTGACTTGTCCATTGGAGAGAGAGGTGTGTTGATGTCTCCTACTACTAGTTTGTGTGGTTTGATGTCTGCCTTGAGTTCTAGTAATATTTCTTTTATATAGGTGGGTGCTTTTATATTAGGGGCATAGATATTCAGGATTGAGATGTCATCCTGATGAATTGTTCCTGTT
>NW_026068148.1:1101734-1103347 GCF_014885135.2 Alexandromys fortis
GAGAGAGAGAGAGAGAGAGAGAGAGAGAGAGAGAGAGAGAGAGAGAGAGAGAGAGATGCTGTTTGGGAGTGTAGTCATGTGTGTGCAGGTAAGAGATCTATTTTCAGTTTTCAGGAATTGGTTCTCCATTCCACCTTGTTGAGACAGCATCTCTCTTGTTTCTGCTGTGCTGTATATTCCAGACTAGCTGGCTTTGTGAGTTCTCAGGCAATTCCTGAGTCTCTGCTTCCTATCTTGCAATATTAGTGTTGTGGTTAGAGATGTGTGAGACCATATCTGTCCTCTTACTTGCTGAATCGCCTTGAAGGTCTATTTCTTTTTAGAACCTTGTTCTCGTGTAGCCCAGTTGACATTGAATTTGCTATATTGCCAAGATCATCTTGAAATCTTGATCTTCCTGCGTCTATCCTGAATGTTCTAGGATTAAAAACTTGTGTCACCATGCTTGTTGTCATGGTTTAGCTAATAGTGGCTTTGTGCAACTAAAAATAAATAAGCATGGGCTCTGTTACCAAGTAACTTGAATTCTGATCCATAATTCTTCAGTGGAGTCATTGAGAGTTTGTTCAAATTCTTCAACCTTTTAACCTCCTTTCTCGGTTTTGTCATTGCAGCCTACAGAAATGGTCAGAATGGTACATAGTATAAATCCCTTAATAAGTGTATACAGCCTCAAAATAAGAAAAAAAAAGGCCATACACTGTGCTAGGTGTAGCTCAGTGAAAGAGTGCTTCTCTAGCATAGAGAAAGTCCTAGTACTAGGAAAAGGTTGTATATTGCATACTTTTATGAATATGAAATATCTGGAGATAAAGATAAAATAGTAGCTATCAAGGATTGAGGGGAGAGTTAGAAACAAACAGGGAACGACTGGCAATGAATATGGGATGCTCTTACCTTTTTTCTTCCTTTCTTTGTTTCCTTCTTTGTTCCTTTCTTTCTTTCTTTCTTTCTTTCTTTCTTTCTTTCTTTCTTTCTTTCTTTCTTTCTTTCAGATTTCTGTCTCTTCCCCACCTCCGCCTCCCATTTCCCTCCCCCTCCCCCGATCAAGTCCCCCTCCATCATCAGTCCAAAGAGCAATCAGGGTTCCCTGCCCTGTGGGAAGTCCACGGACCACCCACCTCCGTCCAAGTCTAGTAAGGTGAGCATCCAAACTGCCTAGGCTTCCACAAAGCCAATACATGCAGTAGGATCAAAAACCCATTGCCATTGTTCTTGAGTACTCAGTAGTCCTCATTGTCTGCTATGTTCAGCGAGACCAATTTTATCCCAGGTTTTTTCAGACCCAGGCCAGATAGCCTTGGTGAGTTCCTTATAGAACATCCCCATTGTGTCAGTGTGTGGGTGCACCCCTCGCGGTCCTGAGTTCCATGCTCATGCTCTCTCTCCTTCTGCTCCTGATTTGGACCTTGAGATTTCAGTCTGGTGCTCCAATGTGGGTCTCTGTCTCTGTCTCCTTTCATTGCCTGATGAGCGTTAATATTCAGGAGGATGCCTATATGATTTTCTTTGGGTTCATCTTCTTATTTACCTTCTCTAGGATCACAAATTATAGGCTCAATGTCCTTTATTTATGGCTAGAAACCAAATATGAGTGAGTACATCCCATGTTC
>NW_026068148.1:1105676-1106643 GCF_014885135.2 Alexandromys fortis
GTTACCTCGCTCAGGATAGTGTTTTCTATTTCCATCCATTTGCATGCAAAATTCGAGAAGTCATTGTTTTTTACCGCAGCATAATACTCTAATGTGTATATATTCCACACTTTCTTCATCCATTCTTCCATTGAAGGGCATCTAGGTTGTTTCCAGGTTCTGACTATTACAAATAATGCTGCTATGAACATAGTTGAACAAATGCTTTTGTCATATGATAGGGCATCTCTTGGGTATATTCCCAAGAGTGTTATTGCTGGGTCCAGGTGTAGGTTGATCCCGAATTTCCTGAGAAACTGAAACACTGATTTCCAAAGTGGTTGCACAAGATTGCATTTCCACCAGCAATGGATGAGGGTACCCCTTCCTCTACAGCCTCTCCACCAAAGGCTATCATCGGTGTTTTTGATTTTAGCCATTCTGACAGGTGTAAGATGATATCTCAAAGTTGTTTTGATTTGCAATTCCTTGATTGCTAATGAGGTTGAGCATGACCTTAAGTGTCTTTTAGCCATTTGAACTTCTTCCTTTGAGAATTCTCTGTTCAGTTCAGTGCTCCATTTTTTAATTGCGTTAATTAGCATTTTAAAGTCTAGTTTCTTGAGTTCTCTATATATATTGGAGATCAGACCTTTGACTGTTGCGGGGTTGGTAAAGATCTTCTCCCAGTCAGTAGGTTGCCTTTTTGTCTTAGTGACAGTGTCCTTTGCTTTACAGAAGCTTCTCAGCTTTAGTAGGTCCCATTTATTCAATGTTGCCCTTAGTGTCTGTGCTGCTGGGGTTATACATAGGAAGCAATGTCCTGTGCCCATCTGTTGTAGGGTACTTCCCACTTTCTCTTCTATCAGGTTCAGTGTGTTCGGACTGATATTGAGGTCTTTGATCCATTTGGACTTGAGTTTTGTGCAAGGTGATAGATATGGGTCTAATTTCAATCTTCTACAGGTTGACATCCAGTTGTGCCAGC
>NW_026068148.1:1112189-1127293 GCF_014885135.2 Alexandromys fortis
TTTAAAAATATTTTCTGGGCCTTTGAGCTGTGATTCTTCTCCTTCTTCTATTCCTATTATTCTTAGGTTTGGTCTTTTTATTGTGTCCCATATTTCTTGAATGTTTTGTGATGAGAATTTGTTGGCTTTGCTGTTTTTTTGATCAGTGCATTTATTTTCTCTATGGTGTCCTCAGAATCTGAGATTCTTTCTTCTATCTCTTGTAGTCTATTGATTATGCTTTTTTCTGGAGCCTCTGCTTGTTGCCCTAGATTTTCCATATCCAGCTGTTCCTCAATTTGTGTTTTCTTCCTTGCTTCTATTTCAGTTTTCAATTCTCGATCTGTTTCCCTTACCTGTTTGATCGTTTTTTCTTGGGTTCCCAGGGTCTCATGTACATATTTACTTAATTCTTCAAACTGTTTGTTATACTTATCATCCATTTCTCTAAGTGTGTTTTTTACATGTTTTTTAAGGGACTCTATTTCTTTCATAAAGTCAATTTTTTCCACTTCTTCTGTGTTAGGGTGTTCAAATCTTTCTGTTGTAAGATCTTTGGGATCTGGTGTTTTCATGTTATTTTTCAGATTATTGGGTGATGTTCTGCCTTGGTCCTGCCCATCTCCTCCTTTCAATGCTATCTAATTGGTCTTTTAAAATCGGATCGGGTTTCTCTGCTGGCCAGAGGCTTCTCTTACTAATTGCCCTCGCTCTGTTTTCTGGCTCCTGCCAGGTGCCAAGAACCTTCTCACCACTCAGAAGGGTTTTCTGGAACAGGACCCAGCTCCCCGTTTGCCAGGGCCCTCGCCAACCAAAGGCCCACCTCTTTGATTTAATTGTAGTGGGGAGATCTGCTCTTGGTGTTGCACTCTGGTCCCTGCCGCCTGCGTCCTCTGCCACCGCGCCAGTCCCCTCCGGTCCAGGCCGCAGCCTGCGGCCTGGCCTGCTTTGCCCTCCTGTGGGCGCCTGCGCTGCTCACTCCGCCGTCTGCCCTTTCTTCTATTTCTTGTATTCTATTAATTATGCTGGTTTCTGTAGGCTCTGCTCGTTGACCTAGATTTTTCACATCCAGCTGGTCCTCAGTTTGTGTTTTCTTCCTTGCTTCCATTTCAGTTTTCAATTCTTGAACTGTTTCCATTACCTGTTTGATCGTCTTTTCTTGGTTTCCCAGGGTCTCGTGTACGTATTTACTCATTTCTTCAAACTTTTTGTTATACTTCTCATCCATTTCTATAAGGGTGTTTTTTACATGTTGTTTAAGGGATTATTGCTTTCATAAAGTCAATTTTTTCCACTTCTTCTGTGTTAGGGTGTTCAAGTCCTTCTGTTGTAAGATCATTGGGTTCTGGTGCTTTCATGTTGTTTTTGAGGTTATTGGGTGAATTTTTACCTTGGCGCCTGCCCATCTCCTCCTATAGATGCTATCTAATTGGTCTTTTAAAACCAGATCAGGTTTCTCTGCTGGCCAGAGGTTTCTCTTACAAAATGCTGTCGCTCTGTGTCCTGGCTCCTGCTGCGGGTCAAGATCCCTCTCACCCCTCAGAAGGGTCTTCAGGAACAGGACCAGGCTCCCCGTTTGCCAGGGACCTCGCCAACCAAAGGCCTACCTCTTTGATTTAATTGTCATGGGGCGATCTGCTCTTGGTGTTGCGTGCTGGTCCCTGCTGCCTGCATCATCTGCTGCCGCATCAGTCCCCGCCCATCCTGTCCGCAGCCTGTGGCCTGTGTTGTCCACCACCACCTGCATTGCCCGCCTGTGTCAGTCATCCACCTTTTTTCTTTTTTTTCTTTGTAACGATCTGCTTTCATTATGCAGACCAGGCTGGTCCAATCTCGCCTACCTCATGAGTGCTGGGAGGGAATGTGGAGTATTTTTTTGAGGAAAAATTATTCTAGAGTTAGTGGTGATTGTTACATAATTCCATGGCTATATTAAAGAGACTTTTAAAATTTGTGCTGCTGGTTTAGGGCTGTAGCTCAGTGGCAGAGGATTTCCAAGGCCTGTGTAAGAACCCAAGTTCAACCCTAAATACAAATAAATAAATAGGCAATAAATTTTCCCTCTTTATTTAAACTCATACTTTATTCTGTAGTAATTCAATTTTTTATGTTTGGTTTTTAGAAACTGTGCACAGTTTAAATAAGATAAAAAGAGCACTCCTTTTTAGAAAACACATTATTGTAATTGAATCGTAGTTTTGCAAACTGTTCCCATAAGAAAATTATTCTGCATTTATTACTGTTAATCCATTAAATCAACAAAGTGGTCAGCTTCAGCATTTTTAGAGGCCCCTTCTACAGCATTTCCAATGCTGCACAGTGGTGGTTGGAAACCTGGTCTCATTGTTCAATTCTAGGATGTGAGATTGAATAGGAGATGGAGCAAATTGTAGTGAACTTTCTGCAGAGACTGGTCTTCTATCTGGAACCTCATAGCCATTTATCAAACATTTGTTGAATGATTCTATGAATACATGGCAAAAGTAATCACATTTCAAAAAGTCCGCAAAACTTTGCAAAGTAATTAACCTTCTCCCCCTTTTTAAGGAGTAGTAATCTTTGATGCCTTTTGATTCGTCAGAGCTGTATCATTCATCCAAATATTATAGCAACAGAAAAGGAGGAAATTTTTGTGTAATCACTTGGTATACCTACAATGCTGCTTAAAAGCCTTAAAGATTATCTGAAAGTAGAATTCTCTTTTTTCCCCCTTTTTGAAGATAGACAGCACACATAGTATCAAGTGCTAAGCTGATAAATGACTGAACAGGATGAACTGGAGCTTAGAGACAGAGATCTTAATGAATAAATAAGAATAGATAAGAAACATTGCATCTCAATGGGATTCTAACTTAAAACATGTGGTGATTTAATTTGAGATAGACGGCCTACTTCTTATTAATATACTGAGAGAATCCATGGTGCATGCTTGTTCTAATCATCTCAGGTTCCCATAGCAAAATGATATATGCTAAGTGGTTTAAATACTGGGGATTATTTTATGATGATTCTGAAAGCTAGAAGTTTAATATTAAGATGTTGACCAATTCAGTTCCCTGGTGGTGATTCTCATCCTAGCTTTCAGTAACTGGTTTGTTTTGCCTGTATGCTCACTTGGTGGAATGATGATGAAGCAGAGAGTGAGAAGAGAGTGGGTGGAGTTCTCCTTTATTTTTATCAAGGCATCAATATTAAAAAGACTCTACTGTCGTGATTTCATTTAAGCCAAATTACTTCCTAAAAGTGATGTTTCTAAAACTCATCAAACTGGGGGTTAATACTTTGACATATGAATTCCGAGGAGGCCATAGTTCAATTATAGCTATGCTCTAAATGGTTTTTGCAATCTAATAAATTGAGAAAATATTCATTTATTCAACAATCAAGTCTTTATCGAGTCTTTACTAGGTGCTGCATTTTATTCTAGACTTTCAGGGATATAGCCATAAACAACAACAGCCAAAATGCCTGCGTTTTCGTAGAAGTTTCATACTTATGTTTATCTTACAATTTAGCTCCTCTATGAAACCCTTGCTAAGGGACTGATGCTTCTTCCTGACTTGTTTCTAAATAGAGCCTTGACTTCTATACAATTCCATTAGTGATTAGGTGGCAATACGTCTTAAGGAAAGACAATGGCCTCTTTGCAATAAGACTAATTTTTTCTTGATAGTATGAACTGGATTACACTTATTTACACAAGCAAATAAGGAAAGAGTATTTTTGTTTATAAAAGATTTTTCAAATTATGTTTGGTTTTCCTTTTGTGACAGGGGCTCTTGTCACCCAGACTGGTCTCAGAATCCCTTCATAGCTGAGGATAACACTGAACATTATCCCGACCTTACTTCCTGAGTGCTGGAGAATTAGAGTCCGGCACTACACACTCAGTTGCTGCGGATTTAACTCCAAGCTTTGTGTATGCTGGGCAAGTACTTGGCCAATTGATCTGCATTACTGGCCTTTCTGATTGATCTTGAGGCTACTTCTACTTCCATGGGACTGAGTATAAATGATGATGATGAGTCCCATTTCCATTATCCCTTCAAGTCTTGCTAAACCAGATACAAATCAATTGCAACAAGTAGAAAGTGTAGTATATGTGTTGCAGATTGGGAAGCATGGTAGGAAAACAACCCACCTCTTCCTCTCATTATCAGGGGGGAAAGGAGTATGTTGTTATTATCAGTTTGACATAATTGGGGACATTTCATAATTTCATTATTTTATCCAGAAAATATTCAAAAAATACAGCCAGGAAAGTGAATGAATGGATTTTCTATACAACACCACTAATGCTTTGAAATTGATAATTTACTTTCCTTGCGTTATCACACATTCTTCCATCTATTTGTCATTCAGAAGATGAGGATTTCAAGTACTTTTTGCCCATACGACTACTAGAGCAGGTTCAAAAAAAGAACTCTTAATTGTTACTGCTTTGTCCCATGTTCGGCTTTGAATTTAATCTCTTTCATGTGACAGATCGAGTTTAGTTTTCAAATGCTGATAATTCTGTAAGGAGTAATCATTTCTATTAAGCTCTTGTCTAATTGAAGGGGATTAACTCGGTTGAAAGGCTTCTGGTGGTTTATTTATTTAAACATATTTTTTCAATTGCCCAGCAGGTGTCCAGAAGCTCAGATAACCCATGAATCTCATTCATCTTAATAAAATATGCTTATAATAATAATTCTATTAAATGTCACTTCTTATCCCTGGGCTTTCTTGATTTAATCCAGAATGAGTCTATTGCTGCCAGCATCTTTTGTGGACTGTACATGTTAAATTAATTACAAGACTGGAAACATGATTATCTCTATTCATGTTTGACTTGATCTTTGTCCTTTTCACCCTTTTCTATTTTCTTCTGTACACTCAGTTCTTATTCACCTTAGTGATAATGCTGAATCTGAAAGAAGTAATATAAAGGATTAAAACCCTTGTCAAAAGACTATCAAATTCTTAACCCTTAAATATAGTTAGGTTTAATACAATGAACTTATGTTTAAGAACATTAGCCCCACTAAAATTTACATGTAAAAGTCATCAAGGAAATTGCTATTTATTTAGAGTATCTCTTGCATCCTTAAATAATAATCATGGGTCAAATAAGAAAAGAAAAATAAATGAGCAAATGGATTGAGCCAAGGATTTTTCCCAGGAGAATTCAGACCTTTATATATGGGATATTTCCTTCTGTATCCTGTGGTAATGAAAGTTTAATATCTTCACAGCTCAGCTAACTGCTTAATTGCAACAGAAAACAATAAAAGTAAAAAGAGATCTCTGTAAAAGAAAAACAAATTTCTCTGAGTTTCCCAAATTGTTTATCAAGAGCAACAACTACATCTTACTATTACATACCCAGCACATAGGAAGCATATAGTATATGTTCAGTAATTATTTTAGAATAAAAATATGACCCTTCCATATTCAAATTTTTACATGTGGAACAAATTCAGCAAGACTGGCTCTTGAGACCTAGATGAGGGGGTGAGAAAGTGGGATCCATGTGTTACATCTAGCCTCCCAATCCAACTACCTTTATTTGTCTATGTGCTACTTATATCCATTTTCTTGATACAACAACACATAGTGCACTACCTATGAAAGTGTTGACTGCATGACTCAGAAATCTTAAACTTTTTACTTACTGACCCTTTTACAGAGCATGTGATCCAAAATCTCCTCTAGGGGATTTTTTTTTGGCAAGAATAAGGGGAAGTGTGAATTAAAATCAGTGAGATACCAATTGACACCTTCTAGACTGGGAGAGAGTGAGACAGGGAGGGAAAAAAATGAGAGAGAAAGAATTTGGCAGGTTTTCAAAAACCAAAGCATGGAATTACTATATAAGCAGCTACAGGTTACATACCCAAAGGCTCTGAAAGGAGGGACTCAAATATTTGTGTGTTAATGTTTATTCTAGTACTATTTACAGTAGATAAAATATGGAAACAATTAAAATATCCATCAACAAATGAATAAACAAAATGTGATATAGAAACACAGTAGAATCTTACTGAGCTATACAAAAGACCCAAGTGTTGGTGCACGCTACCATACAAATGAACCTTGAAAACATCATGGTTAGTCAGTGAACGAAACCAGACACAGCAAGACAAATTATGTATGATACACATATATCAAGTGCAGGCAAATTCAGAGACAGAAAGTATATTGGGAAAGAGAGGGAAACGTGTGGTTATTGATAAATGGTAGTGAGGGGTAACAAATCTCTGGGTATGTCTGTGAAGCCATGGTTGGAGGGGTCATAGGTCACCATAGATCCTGATATTGTTATTTTGCTCAATGATCATGCTGTCAAACTGCCTTATAAGTATTTATGCTTATACCCAAAGACCTGGGCTGCTCTTAACTTTGGTCAGAGAAGATTCTTTTTACAATGGACATCAGTCAACTCAATGGAAAGTCATGGTACTAAGAATAAGAGATTGAGTGTTCAGTTCTAAATGGGACATCTGTATTAACCCTCCACCACCAAGTGATGTGGGAGTGTCATATATCAATCTGTTGATTTCATTGGTTAATTAAATAAAGAAACTGCTTGCCCTGATAGGTTAAAACATAGGTGGGAGGAGTAAACAGGAGGAAGAGGAAGTGAGGTAAGACTCCTCGGACAGACTCGACAGCTCTGCTCTCTGGAGCAGAGATGCCAGGCTCCGCTCTCCCAGGCAACTCCGACCCAGGATGGACATAGGCTAGAATCTTCCTGGTAAGCGCACCTTGGGGTGCTTACACACATTATTAGAAATGGGCTAAATTAATATGTGAGAATTAGCCTAGAAGAGGCTATATAGAAATGGGCCAAGCAGTCTTTAAATGAATAGAGTTTGTGTGTTGTTATTTCGGGCATAAGCTAGCAGGCAGCTGGGGTGCTGGGGACGCAGCCCCGCCGCTCCTATTTCAACAACGAAGGCTCAGGGAAATTATGGAATCGGAGGCAGAAAGAAGCTAAGAGCAGAAGGATAGGCAGAAATGCTAGGAAATGCTTTCCTCTGGGCAGGATGTTGTTATTGAATTTGTGAACTCAGAGCATCTGTCTTACCGGCACAAGATCACCTCAGCCCAAATTCCAGCATAGATGTGATAGATTTCTTAATCCTACACATATCGAGGGAGTTTGCAATGGGTAGTTGCTGAAAGAGTGAGAATTGTTCTTTTCAAAATAATATTTTTACTTTTTTGAGATAATAATTATAATACTTCCTTCCCCCTTTCCTTCTTTTTCTTCTTGTTCTCTTTAAAATACATGACCTCATTTTTTCTTTTTGTAATTAATTAAATGTTTTCATTTATTTTGCATTCTGACTGCAGTTTCCACTCTCTCCTCTCTTCTCATTTCTCCATCCCTACCTCCCCGCTCACTCCTCATCCATTCCTCCTTTGTTTCTGTTCAGAAAGAGCAGGCCTCCCATGGGTGTCAATAAAGTATGGCATATCACGTTGAGGTAGGACTAAGCTCTTCTCTTTCTATTAAGGCAGGGAGAGGAATCCAGCATGAGGAAGAGGTCCCCAAAAGTCGGCTCAAGCTTTAGGGACAGGCCCTTATCCCACTGCTAGGTGTCCCACAAATAAAGCAAGCCACATACACAACTGTCACACATCTGTAGAGGGTAGGTTGGGTCCATGCAGGCTCTGTAGCTGTCGGTCCAGAGTCCAGGAGCTCCTATGATTCTCAGGTTACTTGCTTCTGTGGGTTTCCCCTGTGATGACCTTGATTCCTCTGGCACATACCATTCTTCATCCAGTAACTGATGGAAACAAATACAGAGATTCACAGTCAAGCACTGGGCTGAGCCCTGGAATCCTGTTTATGAAAGGGAGAAAGGATGGTACGGGCCCCATTTTTTTAAAAATTGTAGTTAGTAAAGATGTGGTCACTAGTAGTTGTCTCATGATCAGGGGATATTCACATACTTGTGAGCATGTAGGCAGCACTAGCTGGACTCAACAGGTTCTCTGAAGAAAAATTTCAGTAGCTAAGAGCATTTGCTGCTTTTGCAGAGGGCCTGGGTTCAGCTCCCACCACCTACACAGTGACTCACAACTATTTAAAATTCCAGTTCCACAGGCTCCAGTGACCACTTCTGACCTCTGTATGTATCAGACATGCATGTAGTGTTTATGCAGGCAAAACACTCATACCCATAAAAATGAATCTAAAAACAAGACATGAAGTTGAGAGAAGGTGTGTTGGAGGAGCACGTGGGAATTGGAGGGAAGAAATTGGAAGTATATATGATCATATATCATTGTATATTTGTATACAAATTTAAAAATCACACTATATATGTTTGTGTTTGTGTGTGTGTGTGTGTGTGTGTGTGTGTGCATGCATGCACATTCATGCATCACAGCACAGGTGTGGAAGTCAAAGGACAACTTTGGGGGACTAGTTTTTTCCTTCTACCTTCTATGTTCTGCGGATAGAATTCAGGTCACTGGGCTTAACCCAGAAGCACCTTTATGAACCGTACCATTTCACCAGCCCCAGCTTTCTACTGTCTATATATCTCAGGACTCCAGTGCAGGAAAGAGCGCTGCATGTTTTTTTCCCACCTCAATTGACCTAAGCAACCTGAACCCTCCCAGGCATGCCTGGAGTTTAAATAACTCCTCACAGGTGTGCCTGGAGGCTTACCTCCTAGGTCACTTCCAGTCCTGTCGAGTTGATGACTGACATTTATCGTCATAACCTTCATGGCAGTTTATGGGGGATGAAAAGTTCTCAAAAGGTCACTGCATGCTTCAAGTTCTGTAATAACCATGAAATGGCATACAGAAGTATGCAAGTGATCAGTGCTTGCCGTGGGTTCTCATAGATATGGAAGAGACCTGTGACCATAAAAGGAAACCATGAGAAGATCTTGTGATGAGAGTGCTGTTGAGTCTCTTGATTATGGTAGTAAATACACACACCTACATATATGTATTGTACAGCCACAGATGCAATAAACACCAGTGATTTATATAGTATAACTGTCCAAATTTAAGTAAGTTCTATGTATGGTATAAATCTCAGTTTCTTGATTTTAACACCCTACAGTGCTATAAAATATCAATGACGAAGGCTAGAGAAATAGTATGTGAAACCTTGTGTTAGCTGCTTCGCTCTTGCTTGATAAAATATCATGACCGAGGCAACTTGCAGAAGGAATAGTTTATTTTAGCATATGGTTTCAGAGGGAAAAGAGTCCATCACAGCAGGGAGCAACAGATGTGGCCCTAGGATCAGGAAGCTGAAAGCTCATATCTTGAAGCACAAACACAAAGCAGAGAATGAACTGGAAGTTTTTAAACTTAAAATACACCCTCAGTGATAGACGTCCTCCCGCAAGAACCACCTAACAACACCCCTCCCCAAACAGCGCTACCAACTGGGGTTTGCCTGTTAAAATACCTGAGTCTATGAAGGATAATTCTCATTCAAACGACCATGGGCATCCCTGCTTACATTTATCTTGCAAATTCTTATGACTCTGTAATTATTTCAATGAATGTTTACTTATATGTGTATTTGTGTATAAGATGAAGTAAACAAAAACAAACTTTTACACAAATATACATTGAGAGAGATAAAGATGTAAGTGAATGAATGAGTGTTACCTTCAATTCAAATAGCATTTTCTGAGTGAATCTATGACCAAGATTCTGATTAAAGCAGAGCTGAATAAGTACATTTTCAATGACCATCCATTCCATTAAAGAAACTCTTTCTGAGAGGTTCCAATCAATATAACATTAATCTCTCAAGAGAAACCTATTAGCCAGAAACATAAAGTAATTGAAATCTATCAGCTTCCCTCGAAATAGATTAATTATGATGATTGCATAATTTATTCTTCTTTCTGCCACTCTACTAAACCAATTTATGTAAAAACCCGCAGATATGGCCTGATTTGCCAAATGGAAGTCCTAGACGACCTCTCTGAAATCCAGCTAACCGAGTTCTCCTTTTTCAAAATGAACCATTTCTTCAGCTTTCCTGACACCGTTCTTTTTAAGTTCCCATTTATGTCTCTCTAGCCAATTTTACTTGTTTCTTTCCCACACAATTTCTATGCTTTCCTGTACATTAAGAAATAAACTCTACAAGAGTCCCTATATCTTTTCCAGTATTAACTCTTCTAAGCTAAGACATTAATTATTAAATACTCAATGGTATCCATTTAAAGAATGCACAGAGTTCTCTAATTTAATTTGATTTCTTTCCCCCTATTCTTCCTCTTTACAGATGCCCTATGTAGTGGATGTTCAATAAGTATCTGAATTAAAATAGAAACACTCTTGATGTTCTGAATAACACACAATTCTACTATTTTTTAAACTTAGAAACTGCAGTGGAATTGTCTATCAGCTACCTTTTGTGACTCTGAAATGGGCTTGTGCTTAACTAGTTTTCATATATATATATATATATATATATATATATATATATATATATATATATATATACACTTGTTGAGACTGCTTGAGAAGCCCACATCTCAACTTGGTGTATACGACCATTTCTCTAAGCCCTTCTTTCTACTAATATCTGCTTAAATCCACATTAAATGTCTCTTCTTAATAAGCTACTGCTTCATACTGATTTGCCCTAAAATTTCTTTCTGTGACACAGTAAAGATTTTCAGCTACACCAGAGTCCACATATCTAAAAACAACTCAGCCTGCTACAGCATACAGCATGGGGATCTGTCCCCAGCTTTCACATTCATTGCGCTGACAGTTCCATGTCTGTGTCTACCAATGAATGATCAGAGATGTGGGGGGTGGGGTGGGGGGGGAGATGGAGAGGGAGACACAGAGAGGAAGACAAAGAGAAAAAGGGAGGAAGGGAGAAATTAAAGTGCTTCCTATGATATAAAATCATAGTTCTAAACTGTATCTTGGATTTATCGTTTGCTTTGATTTTCTTTGCTATGACGAAATATATGGCCAAACTACTGTAAGGGAGAAGGGTTTCCTCAGTTCACAGTTCCACATTACAGCCCAGCATTGTGATGAAACAAAGGCAGAAACTCCAGGCAGCTGGTCACATGACAGCTGCAGTTAAGAGCAGAGAGAAATAAATGCATGCACAGCTCTTGTGCTCAGCCCATTCAGTTTAAAACTCAAGACAGGAATGATTCCATCCACTTTTATGCTAGTTCTCCCTGTATAAGTTAATATAATCAAGACAATCACCCACAACCTTTTCTAGGTAGTCTCTCGTGGAGATTCTCTTCGCAGGGAATTTTCATTGTGTTAAGTTGACAATGAAAACAAACCACCATAAAAGTCTTTTGAAGCCCAATTTCTGGTTGGACAATCAAAGAGCTTGTGACAATTCTCAAGTGAAGGGAAGCAAGCCTTTAAGTTATTTCATTAGTACTATTATAAATGCTGTTGGAAATCTGGTGTGGTGCTCATGACCTTTATCCCAGCCTAGGAGGCAGAGGCTGGTGGATCTCTGTGAATCTGAGGCCAATCTGGTCTACATAACAAGTTCCTGGACAGCTTGAGGTATAATTTGCAACCCTGTTTCAAAAAGACAAAATGCTGTTGTCAGAAAGTTATTTCCCCTGGGTTTTCGACAAGGCCATTTGCAATCACAGAGTACAGGGTGTTGTGGTTACCTGAAAAATAGTTTGGCTCAGAGCCATGGCAATGAAATAAGCAAAGCAATATAGAGAAAGCTAAATGCATGGTAATTATATTGGAATTGTGAACATTTCTTCTTAGATACAGGGAAGAGGGTCATTGGTTACACCTGAGATTGCATATCTAACTCCCTTCTTCCCCCAGCTGCACATGGTCTTAGGGTGTTAGGATATGTAAGAGGTGGAAGAGACTTCATTTTCATGAATTATTCCACATGCTTAGAGTGGACCTTTACTGAGACCAACCTGTTTTTGAGTCATTCATGTTCCTGTAAGTAACTCCTCACCCATATTCCAGTAAGTAAACCCAACTAATTCATTATTTCACTGGGCTAGACTTGGACGAAATAATTTCTCTGGACTGTTGGTGCCATATTTGGAGTGAATAGATCTGTCGTCATGTCTCCTTAGGAAAGGCCAAGCAGCACATTGTGATTCTCCAAATAGTACTATAACAACTTAATAATGAATCAAAGCTGAGTTTTTGTCTGTGCAATGTAAGGTCAGAGAATTATTAGCTTAACAGGAATTTAAGAGTGAAGTCACAATATTTCTAAGATTTTAAGTTCAGTTTTAGCTACATCTTTGAGTTGGGTAGGGAGCTTGACTACAATAAGGTAATACCCATGGTTCAATGACTTAATGTTTTCCAACTTAGCCTTCTAAAATGAACTTTCAGGGCATTTCTGTTAGTTCTCTTAAAAAGTTGTTTTGATGTAAGATAGCTATGCTTATTGCCCTTGGGGGATTTCCAGCTCCTCACTGGGCAGTGTTACTGGTACTTATAATAATAGTTGATGTGGGAGGGTCTTCTGTTTTGTGTTGATTTCATTGGTTAATAAAGAAACTGCCTTCGCCATTTGATAGCCCAGCCCTTATGTGGGTGGAGTAAACAGAACAGAATGCTGGGAGGAAGAGGAAAGTGAGGCAATGGCCATGCCTCTCCTCTCTGGGTCACACGCCATGGAGCCAGCTGCCAGGTCAGACATGCTGAATCTTCCCCAGTAAGCCACCAACTCATGGTGCTACACAGATTATTAGAAATGGGTTAATCAAGATGTGAGAGTTAGCCAAGAATAGGCTAGATATAATGGGCCAGGCAGTGTTTAAAATAATACAATTTGTGTGTTGTTATTTCAGGTATAAAGCTAGCCATGCAGGAGCCGGGCAGGACGAAAAGCAGGCCTGTCCACAGCTCCTTCTACAAATAGTGATTGACTTTTTTCAAGCATTGCTGCTGGAGCAGATTAATGATTAAATCACCACCCTGAGAAAGAATTTAGAGATATACATTGCTAGTAATGTTAGGTTAAGATGTTTTTGTTAATGACTTGATATAGAAAATCTTGAGGAATAGTTTAAGGTTTATAAAAAAACACTTAATAGTTGAGCAGGGGACTCATTGAGGTCAAGAGACAAGAAGAAAGGCAGACCAGTTAGGACATAGCTGATATACCCTTGTTGCTAAGGATGGTAATCAAAGGCAATGGTTAATTTCTTGTACTCAGTTTTGCCGTCAGCTTCCTGGTATGATTTAATAAAAAATTGGTAATGAATGACTATATACTTTGAGAACTTAAGTAAAAATGACTGATTGGTTTTTAGATATAAAAGCGTAGATTGTAGACATGAAACTTTAGAGTCATAAAGAAATACTGTAACTATTATTCTTGTTTGATACTTGTTTTGTTATATGTAATTTTACTACATTAAAGTTAACATAGTAAAATTTATTTTTAAGTTAATTTATTTATTATTAAGTATATTTAGACAGAAAAAGGGAGATGGTGTGGGGTTCCCTCTATATGCTGTGAATATGTTTTATTACCATTGGTTACTAAAGAAGCTCTGTTGGCCTATGACAGGGAAGAATATAGCAAGGCAGGAAATCTAAGCAGAGATAGAGGAGGAAAAACAGTAGAGTCAAAGAGATGGCATGCGGCTTCCCAAAGGAGAAAGATGCCAGAACCTTACTGGTAAGCCACAATCTCATGGTGATATACAAAAATCTAGATTAACCAGTTCAGTGACTGTTTCAGGAACTAGCTGAAGATAAAGTTAGATTATAATCTTGAGAAACAGGGAGTTACCATCTTGTGATTATCACTGGTGTTTTTGGAATTTTTCAATCATCACTGGTATTTTCGGAATTTTCCAATGATGCCATCCCTACCCCCTTTGGATGGGTTTTCCTTTAAATGTTAAAAAGTATTCCCTTAAATACTTCTCCCAGCTACTCGGGGTCAAACTCTCTACCCCTGCATGGGAAATGAGTTTTAGCCCCAGTGCACTGGTTCCTGTCCTGTCAATAAACCTCGTGTGATTGCAGCAGGATGGTCTCTTGTGAGTTCCTGGGGGGTCGTGTAATCCCAAGACTTGAGTGAGAGTCTCCCTGCTCTGGAGGTCTTTTAGTAGAAATAATACACCAGCAAAGAGTTAGAAGGAAAACACCAGGAAAGATGTAGAAGCAAAAACATCAGGGAGGAAGTAGAAGGTCAACATCAAGGAAGAAATAGAAGTAGAGCAAAAGGGAAAGTATTATGAGATAAACCAGGAAAGACTGACAGAGTAGATCTGGGAGGTTGTTAAAATCCAAGGGAATGTGTTCAGAGGATAAAGGTCCTTTCTCCCACAGCTCACTAGGGAAACCAGGAATGTTAACCAGCAGGATTGTCTCTTTGAAGGAGGAAATACATTCCTTTTTTTCTGCCCAGAATGCTGGGGGTGGGTGTTGTTAATGACCTTGGTGACCTTTGCTATCTGTAGAACCAGACCTCACCCAAACTCCTCAGAAGGTTTATCCCAGACTCTCCCTCCACAGACACCTAGTTATAGCTTTGTCTAGTAAATAGAATCCATCCTTAGGGGAGAGGTTGCTTGTATTCTGTAACCTGCTGACCCCTGTATTATTTTAGTCAGAGACTACACCAGATCCTATGCCCTTAAGCTATACAACCCATTTTCATGGTCACGTGTACTTTGAGTTGAGTTTCAATGTATTTATGCCTCCTTGTGCACCAGGGATTGTATTATACCAGGAAGGTTTTTTTTTTTTTCTAAAATTTTATTTATTGTGTTTAAATATGCTTATAACAAACTACCTGGTCAAGTCTATTCAGTGTTCTGTATGCTTCTTGAACCTACAAAGGAATATCTTTCTTTAGGTTGGGAAAGTTTTCTTCTATAATTTTATTAAATATATTTTCTGGACCATCGAGCTGTACTTCTTCTCCTTTTCTACCCCAATTATTCTTAGGTTTGGTCTTTTTATTGTGTCCCAGATTTCCTGAATGTTTTGTGACGAGAATTTGTTGGTTTTACTGTTTTCTTTGATCAGTGTGTTTATTTTCTCTATGGTATCTTCAGTGTCTGATATTCTTTCTTCTATCTCTTGTATTCTGTTGGTAGTACTTGTCTCTGTAGTTCCTGTTCGTTTACCCAGATTTTCCATCTCCA
>NW_026068148.1:1128127-1142858 GCF_014885135.2 Alexandromys fortis
AATATCTTGCATATCACCATAGAACCTTCATCTGGAGATGGATGGAGATAGAGACAGAGACCCACACTGGAGCACCGGACTGAGCTCCCAATGTCCCAATGAGGAGCAGAAGGAGGGAAAATATGAGCAAAGAAGTCAGGACCACGAGGGGTGCACCCACCCACGGAGACAGTGGGGCTGATCTATTGGGAGCTCACCAAGGCCAGCTGGACTGTGACTGAAAAAGCATGGGATAAAACCGGACTCTCTGAATATGGCGGACAATGAGGGCTGCTGAGAAGCCAAGGACAATGGCACTGGGTTTTGATCCTACTTCATGTTCCGGCTTTGTGGGAGCCTAGCCAGTTTGGATGTTCACCTTCCTAGACCAGGATGGACAGGGGAGGACTTTGGACTTTCCACAGGGCAGGGAACCCTGACTGCTCTTCAGACTGGAGAGGGAGGGGGAGAGGAGTGGGGGGACTGGGAGAGGAGTGGGAGGATGGGGAGGGAAATGGGAGGCGGGGAGGAGGCGGAAATTTTTTTTCAATAAAAAATTATATTTAAAAAAAACAAAAACAAAAAACAAAAAAAAAAACCCACAAAAAAACCAAACCAAACAAACAAACAAACAAAAACAAAACTACCTGGTGTGAGACTCACTGAAGTTTGAACTTGCACAGACTAAGTCAGGCTGAGTTAAGTTTTCCTTCTTGCTTCTCATGGTTTGTTTCTCAGCTGGCTATGATGCTTGCATGGACTTACCCAGTAATGAGTTCATTTTAGAACATTTATATGGAGCTCTTCAGAGCATTCATAGCAAGAAAGCAATGTGCGCTGAATTCATTTTAAAAGGTAATCATGGCCATTATATCTTCAAATCTTGGGAAAGGTAAGTGCAGGAACACGAAAGCCATTAAGTTAGCCATTGCCATAGTTTATGTTTGAAATGAAGGTGATCCAAACTAGGAATGATAGGAAGGAAGTTAGTAATGGATAATTGGACATGTTTAAAAGTTGGAACCACCAAGATTTGTTGATGGGTTAGATGTGTGTGTATGTCTGTGTATGTGGTGGGGGGGCAGGGAGAAGAGAAGAGAGGGAGACAGTAATTAAAAGCTTCAAGTCTATCTGGGAGGAAAGCTCAGTTCAATGGCGGAAACTATTTCAGACATCAAGAGAAGGATAGGTAGAGTGAGGGCTGCTTTCCTGGTACTAGGAAAGTTTTGGTCAGCTAGAGACATAACAACAACAACAAAATTACAAGTATATGGGGCACTTGTCTTGAGCTGCCTTCTTTACAACTTGGAGACCTGGACAATGGGACAGTCCTTAGAATAGCAGCTCAATATCTTTGAGATGACATGTCTCAGGAGGATTCTAGGCATCACACAAAGAAATAGGCTGTGCAATTGTGACATTAAGAAACACCTCCATTTACAGAAGGAAGTATACTACAGGATAAGGTAATGGCACTTGCGATACTTCAGTCATGTTAGAAAAATGAATGATAGAAGATACCAGAAGATAGCACTGATAGGAGGAGCACATGGGTTAAGGCAAAGAGGAAAGTCCAAAATAATACTAGGTAGACAGCATAAAGGAAGACTGTGGAACCTTGGGTATGACAATAACGTAAGCATCTAGGACTGCCCGGGATAGGAACAACTGGCTGCTCATGCATGGTTAAGCATTGCCAGGGCATAAATGATGATGATGATGATGATGATGATGATGATGATGATGATGTAGACCTGACTTGGAACTCATTATGTAAACCATACTGGCCTCAGTCACAAATATTTGCCTGCCTTTGTTCTCTGGGTGCTGGGCTTAAAGGCAGATGCCACCATGCCTAGCATTGTTGTTTCAAAACAGGGTCTCATGTAGGCCAGGTTGTGCACCAACTGACTGAGAATCACTCTATGTTCTTGATCTTTTTACTTTGGCCTTCCTAGTACTGAGATTCCTGGTATGTGTGTGTTGGTTTGTTTTTGTCCACAACACAAACTAGTGTCACCTGGGAAGAGGGAATCTCAGTTGAGGAACTAGCTTCATCAGCCTGTCTGGTACCTAGTGCTACAGTTAGGTAGAAAAAGACCTTCCCAAGTCTGAATAAACGGCAAACGGCATTCGCTTGATCTCCTATCGAATGACCCTGGTCTCTCTGTGTCATGTGTTTAACCTCCAGGCCTTGACTCGCATTTGGTACAGTGGCGCGCGAGCTGTACCGAGGGTGTAACACCAAAACCGGGTGTTACATTCCTATCCTATCCCCGGATACTTCAATAAAAGAAATGCATAGTATCTTACTGCCCATAAGGAGTAAATTGACCTGCTTACTGATAAAGTTCATCTAGATGAGTGTCAATATCTAAAAACTGCATATGAAAGAATACAGATATTTACATGTATTTGAATCCAGAGTATTAGAAAACAACAAAACACTATTTTGTACATTTTACTCATATAGAAAAGGGGATAGATTAATACCCACCAGAAAACTATAACCAAATTGTACATGTTCATGAGATGCCAACCTGTTAGTTTTGCTCACATTCTAAGCCTTTATTAATTGCATAGATAAGATAGATTTTTCTGCTGCAATTTAAATATGAATTTTTGTTTTTTGTAAATTTGAAATAGAACAGAAGGATCTTTTCTTCTCTTGTTCTACATGCTATTCCCAGTAATTATAGTGCTATATAGAAATACAAAGGGACAATAGTGCTTGGTTAGTAATAGAATTTATGTATAAAAACAAGTGATACATATTCATGTCCATTTCAGAAACTCAATATTGTATTAGTCATTACTGTGTCATGACTTTTTTGATTAAATATATACATGAATTCAATATAAATGTGCACAGCCATCATGATGAAGTTTCTTTTATTAAATTGTGATTAAACAGCCATCAGCATAAATATTGCTTTACAATTTTTCATATGGTTCTTTCCTAATTACCATCTGAAAGTAAGCAAGCTTTGTTATCTATAGTTTTATTTTTTTCCTATGTCAAAATTTTGGTACAATAATGAATTTGTGACATCATTACTAATTTCTAAAAGAACTTATCATAGTAGGAATGACATATATACAGCTTCATAAGTAATCAAGCAAATTAATGGATGATGAAGTCAAATGATACATTCCTTTTTTTCCTGTTGTTTATTTCTTTTGAGAGAGGATCTTGCCATGAAACTATTGTGGGCCTAGAACTCCTTATATAGGCCAGACTGTCCAGGAGTTTACTGTGATCTTTTTGTCTCTGCCTCCCAAGTGCTGGGTTATAGGTGTGTGTTACCATATTGGGGTTTTAAGGGAAAAAATGAAGCATTTACATTTAGTTACTTCATTTCTTAATTAGGTTTCTATTGCTGTGACAAAACACCATGACAGAAAAGCTAGTAGGGGAGGAAAGGGTTTTTTTTTGTCTTACCCTTCCATATCACTGTTCATTATTGAAGGAAGTCAGGACAGGAAAAAAACAGGGCAGGAACCTGAGTGCAGGAGCTGATGCAGAGATTGTGGAGGAGTGCTGCTTACTGGCTTGCTCCCTGTAGCCTGTTCAGCCTGCTTTCTCATAGAACTCAGGACCACAAACCGTGGCACCACTCACCATGGGGTGGACCCTTTCCCGCCAATCACTAAGAAAATGCCCTACAGATTGATTTTTTTGATATTTATTAAGCTCTACATTGTTCTCTGCTCCCCTCCCCGCCTCTCCCCTTTTCCCTTCAGTCCTCCCCCAAGGTCCCCTTGCTCCTCATTAACACAGGAGATCTTATCTTTTTCTACTTTCTACTTCCCACGTAGATTATATCTATGTAAGTCTCTCTTAGTGTCCACATTGATGTCTAAGTTCTCTGGGATTGTGGTTTGTAGGCTGGTTTTTTTTGCTTTATGTTTAAAAACCATCTATGAGAGAGTACATGTGATAATTGTCTTTCTGTGTCTGTGTTACCTCACTCAGTATGATGTTTTCTAGCTTTATCCATTTTCCTGCAAAATTCAAGCTGTCGTTATTTTTTCTGCTGTGTAGTACTCCCTTGTGTAAATGTACCACATTTTTTTAAATCCATTCTTTGATTGAGGGGAATTTAGGTTGTTTCCAGGTTCTGTGACAAATAAAGCTGCTACGAACATAGTTGAGCACATGTCCTTGAGCACAATTGAGCATCCTTTGGATATATACCCAAAAGTGGTCTTGAGGAAGGTTGTTTCCTAATTTTCTGAGATATCGCCACACCTACAGATTGATTTTAAGGAGGCATTTGCTCAATTAGGGTTCCCTCCTTTTAGATAACTCTAGTTTGTGTATCAAGTTGACATAAGCCTAGCCAGCATACCTTCTTACTTAGAGAAATGGTCTCGTGTAACAAAGGTGGGTCTGGAAATCACTATGTAGCCCAGTCTTGCCTTGAACTTACTGTGTAATGCAGACTGGCCTTAAACTCCTAGCTTTCCTGCCCAAACCTGTGGAGAGCTGGTGTTCCACGTGTATGGTTACTATATATTGTTCTCAAAATGATGCCTTCTAATTAAAATTAAATGAAGTAATTCAAATCTAAGTTCCTACTATGAAACAAAAGATTTTGAAGTGGTACTAAGAGCATAGGCTAGAAAGAAGTAACTGTCACATTTTAAATTTATTATGTTTATCCTTTCTACATGTAAAGTCTCAAGTTGAGGCTCAACTGAAGTAGAAAATTTCTTAATTCAGCATTTGAACAGTGAGGTAAAACTAAGAGAATATACAAAGAACAGTCACGCCTACACTCCCAGCACTTGAGAGGCTTAGACAGGGGATGTGTGAGCTGGAGACCAATCTGAGATGACTAATCGCATCCTGTCTTATGTCAGTGGCAGAGTGCATGACTAGTGTGCAGACAGCTTTGGGTTCTACCACCGTTCTATCAAAACAACAGCAGCAACAATACAGCAGATGTGGCTCTATTGTATTAACACTGGCGAGTTGTTGCTCCAATCTCGGTAATGAAAACTAAAATTCCTGCTAAATCTGTCTTTCAGTGGGGATGACCAAAATTAATTGCATCGTGGTAAAATAGAGTAGATGGGCCAGGGCATGGACTTTGGTCTTGTCCCTAAGCAAATTCAGCCAGAAGTGTTAGAGAAAATATGATAAGAAGAAAGAGTCTGATACTTGAAAATCATTTCAGTATGCAAGTGCTTTGCCTGCATGTGCATCACGTGCATGCAGTGCCCCCAGAGGCTAGAAGAGGGTGCCAGAACCCTTGGAACTGGAGTTCTGGGTGCTTGTAGGTTGTCACGAGGGTGCTGGGAACTGAGCCTCTTGAAAAGCAGCAAGAGCACCTAACCCCTGATCCATCTCTCTAGCCCCAAAAGTTTGATGCTTTGCTATGCAATTAATCATCCAATTACTATCAACTTAGGTGCTAGGTTTTGTGTTAGTCAGTGAGGATACAAGAAGGAATTCTTTCCTATAGAATCTCGTGCATGCGAAGGAGAGGATTGCAACGGAGGGAATAATGCCCGAACCTTAAGCAATCATTGCCACTGCCATCAGGAGGGGAAACTGAAAGTAGTTTATAGTAGGGGGGGGGGGGTCAGGAAAAGTAGTGCACCTAGATTGTGAGACGAAACAATTTGTGTTTTTGTTTGTTTGTTTGTCTTTGAGATGGAGTGTTGCTTAGCCTAGGGGCTTACTCAAACTCCCCGTGCAGCAGAGTCTGGCCTTGACCTGTTGCTCCTCTTTTTTTTTTTTTCTAGAAGGAAAATGACAATCTGCTGATATAATACAGAAGTGGAAGGGACTTCGCAAGCAGTAGGAGGAGAGAGTGTTCTTTTTTTTTTTTTTTTTGGTGCGTGCTTTTAATCCCAGCATTCTGGAGGCAGAGGCTGGTAGTTCAGGGTCATTCTGAACTCCCTGGCAAATCTGAGTTCAGCAGGGGCTAACTGTCTTTGAGACTATCTCAAAAGTTAAAAACAAGCCAGGTGGTGGTGGTGGCAGTGCGCGCCTTTAATCCCAGTACTTGGGGGGCAGAGGCAGGAGGCCATCCTGGTCTACAGAGTAAGTTCCAGGACAGGCTCCAAAGCTACACAGAGAAACCCTGTCTCGAAAAACAAAACAAAACAAAACAAAAAAGGATATTCAGTTAAATATCACCAGATATCTGGGGACAACTTTCTACTTTAGAATTCCATGTATTTAAAGTGTAGTTCCGAGGTGCTTGATCTTATAGTAGCTTGATATACCATGCCTTGCTGATGCCCATGGGAGGCCTGCCCCTTTCTGGAAGGATGTGCAGGAGTGGTGAATTGAGGGGAAGCAGAAGGGAGAAGGGGTAGAGAGTGGGAGGAGAGAAGGGAGGGGAGGCTGCAGTCTGGATGTAAAATAACTACATAAATAAAGTTAAAAAGCAAAATAAAGTGCAATTTGGTACACTGTACTTGTGTGTGCATTTTCATAAAACTCCCGACAATGAGGGGTGAGACTCCTCCTCCTCTAATCCCTGTGATCACAGCCTCAGTTATTGTAGTCTTGAAGGAGAAGGATTTGTACTAGAGCGCAGGTTAGAGCAAGCAAATAATCAAGGTTTATTTTAGCAAGTAAGAAAGCTAAAGCAAAGTACAACCTCTGGCGTGGCAGTAGACTAAACTGAGTGGCAGTGCTTGAGGCTGTCTGAGTATCGGGAGGCACACACCATAGTCTCCCAGTAAGTACGCCTCTCCCTGCCTGTGCCTGGTAAAAGGCTCTGAAAGGCTCAAGCGTGGCAAACGTGGCGCTGACAGATTTGTCTTTTACCCTTCTCTCCCCCTTGCTAAAAACCATCAGATTACGTTCCTAAAGCTGGCTCCTCAAGGTCCAGTCCCTTATTTGGCCACTGACTCATTCCTAAAACAAAGCGCCAAGGTCCAAAAATCAAAATTCATGATTTGTCTAACATGTGCAATCAGGATTTACCAACGCACCCCAGCATAGATTCTCCCTCCCTCTTTTCTTTTAAAAATTCACCCCTACAAAAACCATTTGCTGTTGCCGTTTGCTGTCTGCCTTAGCCTGATCCCGAGGCAGACCCCTACCCCTCCTGTGTTAGAAATCTCCATTGTGCTGAGAATTTGGAGTCAGGGAGTGTCTTGTACTGACTCAGAGGGGTCGCCTCTCCCTTACACCTGAAGTGGTCTGTAGTGTTCTTCCTGAAACCGGTAGAGGCTTTTATAGAAGTTATCCTTATATACTGGATTCTGTGTGTGCAAGCGTTAACTACTCAGAAGGCTGAGATGTTTACTGCAAGGGCAGTGATGACTTGAATGCGCTCTTCAGGGGGGCTTTGTTAATGCTGCCTGGAGCATGCTGATAATAACTTTGTTATTGTTCCTAGGGCTCTGTTCTTTTTCTTAGCTAGTCAGCTCAACTATCTCCTACTCAGCTCAAAACCTTTTTACCTTCCTCTGTATATCCAACCTCAAGCTTTTAACCCCACCATTCTTTTTAACTGTCATGTTTGTTTTAACCTATCATCAGTATAGTGAATAAATATATCTACCACTCGAAGACGTAATTCTCTTGAACTCTCTCTTTGGTCCATGTGTTGGTTATTTTTATTGTTACCATGACAAGCTATCTGTCCAAAGCGACTTGAGAAATGAAGGGTTTATATTAGCTTATGGTTTGAGGGTATATAGTCTATCATGGCAGTGGAAGACATGGCAGCGGGAGGCCGAGGCACAGGGTCATATTATGCTGTCAGAAAAGAAAGAGACAGGATGCTGCAACTTAGGTCATTTTCTCTTTATGCAGTAGGGGATCCCAGCCCATGGGAGGGTGCTGTTCACATTCAGTGTGGAAATTTCCTCCTCAGCTAAACTTCTCTGGAAATACCATGGCAGACATGCCCAGAGGTGTGCTTCCTCGGTGACTTGAAACTCACTCCTGTTGGTAATTAAGATAACCCATCACAACTTATTACCAAGTAAATGATGATCTGTTTTCCTTCCTTACAGATTTGCTTCCTGTATGATTTTATATAAATGGAATCTTGGTGATGTGTTATATTTTGTTTGGTTTATTATCTTTAGTGTAATTATTTTGAGATTCCTCACTGTTTCTTCAAACTCCCTATAGAGTGGAGGTAATCTTGAACTTCTAGTCCTCCTAACTCCATTTCCTGAGTACTAAAATGAGAGACATGTGCCACCAAACTCAGTTGTTTAAATCTTTTTATGACAGGCATGTTACAAAACACATCAAAACGTATGTGACCTTCCAACCAAGTCATATGTGAAATTTTAATTTTTATTAGCCATTTTATAAACATAGAAAAAGTTTATATTAGTTCAACTAATGTAGTTTACATTATCCAAAATATAAAATTATAGTTTTCAATATGTGATAGGTATGCAAACTAGGAATGATCTAGTTTAGATTCATTGTTCATATTATATCTTTGAAAGCCCATATGCATTTCAATTTAAATCAGTGACATTTCAAATACTCAATAGGTGCATGCAGCTAGAAATGGCTATTCAAAAACATTTCTTTGTATAAATGAACAGGTTCTTTTTATTCAGCATGAGTGTGTCTCCATTATTTATTTCAGTATGTACTTCATTTCATCAGGAAATGATGAATTCATTCACCATTTTAGCAAAAATAGAAAATATATAAAAAATAAAACAAAACATGGAAATAGGATGGCTCAGTGGGTAAAAACTCTTGCTATGCAAGCCTGACGGCCTGAGAACAAGCCCTAAAACCCACAGTAGGAGAAAGAACTAACTCTCCAAAATGATCCTCTCACTTCAGTACATGTGTCACGGCACAAATGGGCCTTCTCACACAGCAATAATAAAAATTTTAAAATAAAGAAATTAAAAATGGAAATAAAATGCTCAATAAAAGCAAAATGTAGGAGAAATAGTCTTCCCCAGGAAAGAACACACTGATTGGTTATCCAGTACCAAATGATCAGCCCTGAAAACTTACACATGAGTAACATTACACAGACTGAGCAGGCCATATTTACGACTATATATGTATATACATATATAAATGCAATAACAACAAAAAAGAGTCCATGAATTTGGAAAAATAGCAAGATGCAGATATGGGAGAGTCTGGAAGGAAGCAAGAGAAAGGAGAAATATATGTATATTATAAACTTAAAACTACAAAGGTAAATAAAAGAACAAAACAAAGACAGGACCACATGGTTATGGTGGTACACGCTGATTGATGAGTGCTGACAAAGATGAGGCAGAGGAATCACATGTTCAAGGCCAGTTTTTTTCTTTTTCTTTCTTTCTTTATTTATTAAAGATTTCTGTCTCTTCCCCACCACCGCCTCCCCTTTCCCTCCCCCTCCCCCAATCAAGTCCCCCTCCCACATCAGCCCAAAGAGCAATCAGGGTTCCCTGCCCTGTGGGAAGTCCACGGACTACCCACCTCCATCCAGGTCTAGTAAGGTGAGCATCCAAACTGCCTAGGCTCCCACGAAACCAATAGGTACAGTAGGATCAAAAACCGATTGCCATTGTTCTTGAGGTCTCAGTAGTCCTCATTGTCCGCTATGTTCAGCGAGACCGGTTTTAACCCAGGCTTTTTCAGACCCAAGCCAGCTGGCCTTGATGAGTTACTGATAGAACATCCCCATTGTCTCAGAGTGAGGGTGCACCCCTAGCGGTCCTGAGTTCCTTGCTAGTGCTCTCTCTCCTTCTGCTCCTGATTTGGACCTTGAGATTTCAGTCAGGTGCTCCAATGTGGGTCTCTGTCTCTGTCTCCTTTCATCGCCTGATGAAGGTTAATATTCAGGAGGATGCCTATATGCTTTTCTTTGGGTTCTCCTTCTTATTTAGCTTCTCTAAGAACCCGAATTATAGGCTCAATGTCTCAAGGCCAGTTTTTCTTAAGAATGGAGTGTGGCTTCGTTGGTAGAATGCTTGTCTAGTACACATGAAGTCTTGTGTTTTATCCCTAGCGGCACATAAACTAGGCATGGTTGCACACCCTTGTAATCTCAAGACATGAGAAGTGGGTTAAGTTCAGGGTCATTCTCTTCTATGGAACAATGGTCTTTTAACTTGTCACTTGTATTATTTTTAATAAAATGCTGATTGGTCAGTAGCCAGGCAAGAAGTGTAGGTGGGGTGACCAGGCAGGAAATAGAGGCAGAGCAACAAGAATGCTGGGGATAGGGAAGTGCAGTCTGCCGTCGTGACCCAGACACAGAGGAAGCAAGATGTGACTGCCTTGCTGAAAAAGGTACCGAGCCACGTGGCCAACATAGACAAGAATTATGGACCAATATAAGTTAAAAGAATTAGTTAATAAGAAACCTGAGATACTGGGCCAAGCAGTTTATAACTAATATAGACCTCTGTGTGATTTCTTTGGGACTTAACTACTTTGGGAACCTGGCAGGACAGAAACCTCAAATAACAATTCTCAGCTGCATGTAACCCTGCCTCAATACAAAGAAAACAACAAAGAGAAAATAAGAAACATAAACTTTGTCCTTTACATTGGGTATAATAAATATGTTAATGCTTAAAATTATTCCCAAAGATAATAGAAACTAAATATCTAATTTATGGATAAATACAGTAAAAATCAGTTGAAAATTTAGAACAACTGCAAATAGTGCAGGAAGGGAGAAAAAAAGCACAAAGAAAAAACAAAGATAAGAGATAGATAATGGCCCCACTGCCAGTGGCCCTATACACTGCCCCAGTTACATCATCATAGCCTGTGTTCAGGGAGCCTAGTTCAGTCCTATGCAGGTTCTCCAGTTGTCAGGCAAGAGTCACTTTTCTTCCACTAGTTCAGGTGAACTCATTCCATGGGTGTCCCCATCACGGTCCTGTCCCTTTTGTTCATATTATCACTTGTCCCTCTCTTCTCCTGGAGCTCAGCCCAGGAGTTACCTGTGGATCTCTGAATCTGCTTCCATCTGTTTCTGGAGGAGGATTCTAGCATCTCGGGGGTTGTGGACTGTAGACTGGTTGTCCTTTGCTCTCTGTCTGGAATCCACTTCCGAGTGAGTATATACTCTATTTATCTTTCTGGATCTGTGTTACCTCAGGATGGGTTTGCCTAGTTCCATCCATTTGCCTGCCAAGATACCTTGCTTAGCTTAGGCAAGATGGGGAGGGCCTTGGTCCTGCCTCAATGAGGTGATGGGACAGACTTAGTTGACTTTCCAGAGGGGAACCTTAATTTCCCTGAGGTGGGTGGGGGAAGGGAGAGAAGTAGGAGGAGAGGAGGAAAGAGGAACTGGGATTGGTATGTAAAAACAAATAAATTTTAAAAAAGGAAACACAAAGATAAAAATTCAAATCTATTGGCAATCCCTGTAAATGTAAATGAGCTGAGCACATCAATTAAAAGAGTGTATTAAGGGAAAGTAAGAAATTTAGTCTTAGGGTTCTTATTGCTGTGAGGAGACACCATGACCATGGCAACTCTTATGAAGGGAAGCATTTAACTGGGGCTGGCTTACAGGTTCAGAGGTTTAGTCCATTATCTCATGGCAGGAAGCGTGGTGGCGTGCAGGCAGACATGGTGATGGAGAAGGAGCTGGGAATCCTACGTCTGTCTGGATTGCCATGCAGCAGGAAGAGAGAGTGAGTGAACCACTGGTCTTGGCTTGAGCATAGGAGACCTCAAAATCCACCCTGGATGACACACTTCCTTCAACAAATTCATGCTTCCTATTATTTCCACTCCCCATGAGCCTATAGGGTTATTTTCTTTCAAACTACCATGAAGTCCAACTGATCTTCCACTTGTAAGATCTGCCCAAGTTACAGAACCTGTTTACTTTAGATGAACAAGTGAAAAACTGTACCTGGCAAGGACCAACTAATAGCAACCTCATGAAGCTCTATTAATGTGATAAAATATTTATCCAAGAAGGTGGATAAAACAATTGTGGCATATTTATTCAGGGATATACGACAGTAAAAATTAATGATGATGATCTCAAACCTAATAAGCAATCATTATCATAATACGTTGCTGGAGGATATGTGCATTATGATCCATTTATAGTATTTAAAATATGCATCACATGTTTTTTAATGTACCATATATAATGAAACAAATCAAATTACACATTGTCATGTGAAGCACCAAGCTGAGAAAAGTGATATCATCAGCAGAACCTGTTGGCTGGTTTGTTTACTCTCTTTGGTGACAGAATATCAGTTCCCTTAGTGTTGCTAGAATCTCAGAGGGGAGAAAGACAAGGCCGGAGTTTATTGGGAATTGAAACTTTGGTCAGCAGGGTGCTTTTAGACGGCGATGCAGTGCAGTGTTAGAGCACACACTTATCCTCATGCAAGACTTGACCCCCAAGATGGCAGCAAACAAAGGAACAAAAACTAAGACAGATTTTCAGCGTGGGAATTTAATTAGAGTTATGTATGAATTATGGTACAACAGATTCCATTTAGCAGAAACAGCAGAGATTTTAGTTTTGCTTTCTCTTGAATCTTTGTCATTATACTGTGTTCTCACTGGCTCCCTTCCTCTTTACCTACTACCCTCTTTCAGTCTCGCTCCAGCCAGTCCTTCTGTGCTGCTTAGATTTTTGTCAACTTGACACAAGCTAAGTTCATCTGGGTAGAGGAACCACGAATGAAAAAAATGCTTCAATCAATTTGACCTGTGAACAAGTCTGTGAAGCATTTTCTTGATTAGTGATTTGTATGGGAAGGCCCACTGGTGCATGACTGATAAAAATTCAGAGACAGAAATGGGGTTTAACCTGAAGGTCATAAAAGCAAACATCCAGCCACTGGCTCTTACCTCTACCTCAGTACAGAAAGGCGATCCTGCCTCCAGGAATCTCAGAATGAGACTGAGAGCTGTCTCCTCCTGTTTTATAATCCTCTCTAATTCTGGGATTAAAGGCGCATACTACTACCACCTGGTTTCTATGATAAACTAGTGTGTCTACTGGGATTGAAGGTGTGTGTCATTGTTGACGGGTCTGTAAGGCTGGCCAGTGTGGCTGTTTTACTTTTCTGTTCTTCAGGAAAGCTTTATTTATTAAAACAAATGAAATGCCACATCCCTGTGGATGGAACCATTCCTGGACAAGTGGTCCTGAGTTGTAGACGACAACAGGCTGAGAAAGTCAGCAAACAGCATCCGTCTATGGTCTCTATTTCAACTTCTGTATCTAGGTTGCAGTTTTGAACTACTACCTTGGCTTCCATTCATGGTGGGCTACAATTGTAAACTGAGAACAACAAAGCAAAACAAATATTTGGTCATAGTGTTCTAACATGTCAACAGAAGACAGCTACAAGTTGATTCTATTTCCTTACTGTATGTATTCTATTACACTCCCTATGCCCCCACTTCCCTTAAAATCCACTTCACTCTCATGACCCCTTTCAGTTTCAAAAACTATAAACATACAAACATTAAATACACACATAAGCCTGTTTAGGTGCTGTGGAGTTCCATCTGGACGGGTGAGTGTGTGCTATCCAGGGGCAGATTGTCCCTGAAGAGAGCACAAACCCCCTCCCCCAGCTCCTTCTGCAGGGCTGTCTTTCTTATGCACGACTCAGCCCCCCAGGCACCCCCCCCCCAACCCTGCCCTGCTGTATGCTAGGACCAGTGCTCAAGAATGGTTTTAAGCTCCTACACTAAGACTACCCACCCAGAGCAGTGAGTGCCTGCCTACCGGGCAGGCCTCAAGGTCCCCTGTAAGGGAGCCTGGGCACCTTCAGCTTGTGCTCCAGGGTCTTCTGTGCTCTACTGGACCCCGCCCTGCCTGCCACGATCTTCCTTCTGTCCCCGGCTCATTGGGCTACCAGGCGGCCCTGTTTAGGTGCTGAGGAGTTCTATCTGGATGGGTGAGTGTGTGCTATCCAGGGGTGGATTGTCCCAAAAGAGAGCACAAAACCCCCTCCCCCAGCTCCTTCTGTCTTTCTTACACAACACCTCACCAAGCCTGCGTTTTCTGTAAGGTCCTTTGCTCAGGAACAGTTTTCTGCTCCTACACTAAGGCTTCCAACCAAGAGCAGTGAGTGCCTGCCTACCGGGCAGGCCTCAAGGACCCCCGAAAGGAAGCACGCGCACCTTCAGCTTGTGCGGCAGGGTCTCCTGTTTTCTACTCGTCCTCGCCCTGCCCCCCAAGTTCCCCCTTTTGTCCGCGGGTCATTGGACTACCAAACGTCCATGTTTTGGTGCTGAGGAGTTCCATCTGGACAGGACAATTTCTGCTTCTACACTGAAGAGATAAAGCCAGAGAGTCAGTCACAGCAAAGACTGGACCAAGACACCAGGCCTCTACTGGCTCCATTTGAAGGAAGAGATGGGAAGGCGCCAATGCAAGACTTCCTCCAACAACCTGAAAGGCAACATGACATCACCAGAATCCAGGGATTGCGAAATAAGAAGAATTGTACACCCTACTCCAGAAGAATTAGAAGAAATCGATTCAAAAGTGAATTATACGAAAATAATAGAAGACCTTAAACAGGAGGTGAAAAACTGCCATAAACAATTAGAGATTACAAACAAAAAGGTAGAGGAAATGAATAAATCGCTCAAAGATACCCAAGAAAACCAAGAGAAAAAAGAAAAAGCAATCAAACAGGTAAGGGAAGCAGTTCAAGACTTGAAGAATGAAATGGAAGTAATGAAGAAAACACAAACCAAGGGAAGGATGGAGATGGAAAATCTGGGTAAACGAACAGGAACTACAGAGACAAGTACTACCAACAGAATACAAGAGATAGAAGAAAGAAT
>NW_026068148.1:1147626-1182750 GCF_014885135.2 Alexandromys fortis
GGGAGAGAAAAGTGAGAAGGGGAGGTTGGGGGGAACTTGGGGAAACAGGATGACTGGGATAAAGGAATGTTGGATAGGGGAGCAGGGAAGCACATGTCTTAATTAAGGGAGCCATCTTAGGGTTGGCAAGAGACTTGGAGCTAGAGGGGCTCCCAGGTGCCCAGGGCGATATCCCCAGTTAGTTCCTGGGGCAGCTGAGGACAGGGAACCTGAAATGACCCTATCCTATAGCCATACTGATGAATATCTTGCATCTCACCATAGAACCTTCATCTGGAGATGGATGGAGATAGAGACAGAGACCCACACTGGAGCAATGGACTGAGCTCCCAATGTCCCAATGAGGAGCAGAAGGAGGGAGAACATGAGCAAAGAAGTCAGGACCACAAGGGGTGCACCCACCCACGGAAACAGTGGGGCTAATCGATTGGGAGCTCACCAAGGCCAGCTGGACTGTGACTGAAAAAGCATGGGATAAAACTGGAATTTCTGAATATGGCGGACAATGAGGGCTGCTGAGAAGCCAAGGACAATGGCACTAGGTTTTGATCCTACTTCATGTTTGGCTTTGTGGGAGCCTAGCCAGTTTGGATGTTCACCTTTCTAGACCAGGATGGAGGGGGTAGGACTTTGGACTTTCCACAGAGCAGGGAACCCTGACTGCTCTTCAGACTGGAGAGGGAGGGGGAGAGAAGTGGGGGAAGGGTGAGAGGAGTGAAAGGGGGGGCGGAAATGGGAGTTTGGGAGGAGGCGGAAATTTTTTTCTTTCAATAAAAATACACACATAAATAAATAATATACAAATTACTTATATATTTATAAACACAATTATAAACACACACAAATATAAATCTAGATTCTACATATGAGAGCAAATACATGGCACTTTTGGGTATATAACCAAAGGAGAAATTGACACTTTCAAGAAAAATTTGATGAGTTTCAAGGGAAATTCCTATAATAAAAAATTAAAACCATCTTTCTAAACAAGAGTCTTCTTTTAATGCTTATAGAGGGCATATTGGTGTCTAAGAGTAAGGGATCTCAGTGTCAGTATCTAAGCTGAGAAGGAAGATAGATGATTCAATTCTCAGTATTTAACTCTAGAATTGAGGACTGGGTTCACAGGCGTGTGCACAGGACCTTCTATTCTGATTCTAATGCTTATTTCTTTAAAACCAAAGAGAAGCAAACAGGGTAAAATGTTTCAGGTATGCCAAGGTGTACTAACAGATTTATAGAAAATTCCTTTGTTTTTAATATTTCTTTGTATTTTTATAAAAGCTTAAGACACTCATTGCCTAGGGGCCATATTTTACTCACTGTTTTCTTGGATGAGAGTTTCTTTCTATAGCATTGTCTCTTCTTTTACCCACACATATGCATATATAAAATAAATACATATATACATAAATGCATATATTTTTACAAATACATATATACATATATCTGTGTACATATTCTTTGTGTGGTGTAGACATGTGTGTTTTATGTGCAGAGAGGTATAGGCATATGTTGTATCAAATAGATGCATCTGTTCATGGACACAGACAGAAACTAAGACGTTCTGTGAGTCACTTATTTGATTGAACTTCTTAGCCAATATCTGAATAACTCCTGCAGCATATACCATGCCATGTGCCATGCTGATAGCCACTGTCTGCAGATGAGAGTGACAGCTCAGTGGTGCTTATTTGCTTTGTGACCTGGGACAAGTTTATAAACCTCAATATCCCATAGATAAAACGGGGTGATGATAATGACTACTGTGTAGGCTTTTGTTAAAATTATCCTAAAAAATCCAAGTAAGATAGTGAGCATAGAGCTTGAGACACAATATATCAGTAATTATAGAAAGGTTTCATTTTTAAGTTATATATTTGTGGGTTTGTGCACACATGTGCAGGTAAAGCCACAAGCCGAGGAAGGCACAGAAGACTGTCAGATCCCCTGGGACTGGTGTTGCGGGAGGCTGGGAGCCACCTGATATGGTTTCTGGAAAGCAAACTCAGGTCCTCTGTGAGATTACTATGCTCTCTTAAGAACTGAGATTTCACCACTTCACCATTTTTCCAGTCCCAGTAATTGCGCTCTGATCATCACCATTATCTCTGATAAAAATGATCAGCAATTTTCCTTTAAATAGTATTTAACTTTGCAATGCTGGCTTGTGTGACTAGAAATCCACATTACTGGAAATACAATGACCTTAAATCATTTCCCTTTAAATTTGATATTCTGGTTGTAGTTTTACCTTTGGAAATTATACAGGCCATGTCTCTCCAATTTCAATGTGAATGCTTTGATAGCTTGAAATGTTGAATTTTGAAGGGCTTAGTATATTTGACATTAGCCTATCTCCAGGCATTTAATGAGGTTTGAACCTAAGGTTGGGTGTAAAAAGGTTTTTTTCAGGCTCCCTCTCCTCAACTGCCCAAGGAACTAGCTGGGGACATCTGCCTGGATACCTGGGAACCCCTCTAGGGTCAAGTCTCTTGCCAACTCTAAAATTGGCTCCCTTAATTAAGATATATACTTCCCTGCTCCCATATCTACCCTTCCTTTATCCCAACCATCCCATTACCCCAAGTTCTTCCCATTCTCCCCTTCTCACTTTTCTCTCCCCATCTCCCCTTTCCCCCATCCTATAGTCATACTGATGAATATCGTGCATATCCTCATAGAATCTTCATTTGGCGATGGAAGGAGATAGAGACAGAGACCCACATTGGAGTACTGGACTGAGCTTCCAAGGTCCAAGTGAGGAGCAGAAGGAGGGAGAACATGAGCAAGGAAGTCAGGACTGCGAGGGGTGCACCCACACACTGAGACAATGGGGATGATCTACTGGGAACTCACCAAGGCCAGCTGGACTGGGTCTAAAAAAGCGTGGGATAAAACCTGACTCTGAACATGGTGGACAATGAGGGCTGCTGAGAAGCCAAGAACAATGGCACTGGGTTTTGATCCTACTGCACATACTGGCTTTGTGGGAGCCTAGGCTGTTTGGATGCTCACCTTCCTAGACCTGGATGGAGGGGGGGGGACCTTGGACTTCCCACAGGGCAGGGAACCCCCGACTGCTCTTTGGGCTGGAGAGGGAGGGGGATGGGAGTGGAGGAGGGGAAGGGGAAATGGGAGGTGGAGACGGGGAGGAGGCAGAAATTTTTAATAAGAAATAAAAAAGAAACAAAAAGTTTTTTTATTTATTTTTATTACTAATTAAAAATTTCCACCTCCTCCCCTCCTCCCATTTCCCTCCCGCTCCCCCATTCCCCTTCCCCTCCCTCTCCAGTCCAAAGAGCAGTCGGGGGTTCCCTGCCCTGTGGGAAGTCCAAGGTCCTCCCCCCTCTATCCAGGACTAGGAAGGTGAGCATCCAAACAGACTAGGTTCTCACAGAGTCATTACAGGTAATAGGTCAAAACCCAGTGCCATTGTCCTTGGCTTCTCAGTCAGCCCTCCTTGTCAGCCACGTTCAGGGAGTCCGGTTTGATCACATGCTCCATCATCCAGCTGGCCTTGGTGAGCTCCCAATAGATCAGCCCCACTGTCACAGTGGGTGGGCACACCCTCGCGGTCTTAACTTCCTTGCTCATGTTCTCCCTCCTTCTGCTCCTCATTTGGACCTTAGGAGCTCAGTCCAGTGTTCCAAAGTGGGTCTCTGTCTCTAGCTTCATCCATCGCCAGATGAAGTTTCTATGGTGATATGCAAGATATTCATCAGTATGGCTATAGGATAGGGCCATATCAGGCTCCCTCTCCTCAGCTGCCCAAGGATCTAGCTGGGGACATCTCCATGGACACCTGGGAAGACCTCTAGAGTCAAGTCTCTCGCCGACCTTAAAATGGCTCCCTTAATTAAGATATATGCTTCCCTACTCCCATATCCACCCTTCCTTTATCCCAACCATCCCATTACCCCAAGTTCTCCCCATCCTTCCCCTTCTCACTATTTTCTCCCTATTTCCCCTTACCCTCACCCCATCACTACCCCCAAGTTTCCAATTTTTGCCTGGCAATCTTGTCTCCTTCCAATATCAGGAGGATAACTTTATGTTTTTCTTTGGGATCACCTTCTTATTTAGTTTCTCTAGGATCTCATATTATAGCCTCAATGTCCTTTACTTATGGCTAGAATCCACTTATGAGTGAGTACATACCATATTCATCTTTTTGGGTCTGGGTTACCTCACTCAGTATTGTTTTCTATTTCCATCCATTTGCATGCAAAATTCAGTGTCATTTTTTTTTTTTTTACCGCTGAGTAGTACTCTAATGTGTACATATTCCACACTTTCTTTATCCATTCTTCCGTGGAGGGGCATCTAGGTTGTTTCCAGGTTCTGGCTATTACAAATAATGCTGCTATAAACATAGTTGAACCAATGCTTTTGTAGTATGATAGGACATCTCTTGGGTATATTCCCTAGAGTGGTATTGCTGGATCCTGGGGTAGGTTGATCCCGAATTTCCTGAGAAACCATCACACTGATTTCCATAGTGGTTGCACAAGTTTGCATTCCCACCAGCAATGGATGAGTGTATCCCTTACTCCACATCCTCTCTAGCAAAAGCTATCACTGATGTTTTTGATTCTAGCCATTCTGACAGGTGTAAGATGATATCTCAAAGTTGTTTTGATTTGCATTTCCCTGATTGCTAAGTAGGTTGAGCATGACCTTAAATGTCTTTTGGCTATTTGAACTTCTTCTGTTGAGAATTCTCTGTTCAGATCAGTGCCCCATTTTTTTAATTGGGTTAATTAGCATTTTAAAGTCTAGTTTCTTGAGTTCTTTATATATTTTGGCAATCAGACCTTTGTCTGTTGCGGGTTTGGTGAAGATCTTCTCCCAGTCAGTAGGTTGCCTTTTTTTTTTTCTTAATGACAGTGTCCTTTGCTTTACAAAAGCTTCTCAGTTTTAGGAGGTCCCATTTATTCAATGTTGCCCTTATTGTCTGTGCTACTGGGCTTATATGTAGGAAGTGGTCTCCTGTGCCCATGTGTTGTAGAGTACTTCCCACTTTCTCTTCTGTCAGATTCAGTGTGTTTAGATTGATATTGAGGTCTTTAATTCATTTGGACTTGAGTTTTGTGCATGGTGATATATATGGATCTATTTTCATTCTTTTACAGGTTGACATCTGATGTGGGAGTGTCATATATCAATCTGTTGATTTCATTGGTTAAGCAATAAAGGAACTCCTTGGCCCTGATAGGTTAAAAGATAGATGGGAGGAGGAAACAATAGAATTCTGGGCGGAAGAGGAAGTGAGGTCAGACTCTGCTCTGCTCCCGGACAGGATGGACGGAGGCTAGAATCTTCCTGGTAAGCGCACCTTGGGGTGCTTACACAGATGATTAGAAATGGGCTAGTCCAGGTGCGAGAATTAGCCTGTAAGAGCTAGAGTTCATGGGCCAAGCAGTGTTTAATTGAATACAGTTTGTGTGTTGTTATTTCGGGCATAAGCTAGCCAAGCGGCCGGGGTGTTGGGGACACAGCCCCGCTGCTCCTATTTCAAGGAGATCCTGTCTTTCTCTACTACCCATGTAGTTTAGATCCATGTGTGTCTCTCTTAGGTTATCTAGGATTTTGAATTATAGGCTGGTTTTTCTTTGCTTTATGCCTAAAATCCACTTATGAGTGAGTACATATGGTACTTGTCCTTCTGGGTCTGAGGTGCCTCACTCAATATGATGTTTTCTAGATCCATCCATTTGCCCACAAATTTCAAGATTCCATTGTTATTTTTTTTGGCTATGTAGTACTCCATTGTGCAAATGTACCACATTTTCCTTATCCATTCTTTAGTCGAGGGGCATTTAGGTTGTCTACAGTTTCTAGCTATGACAAACAATGTTCCTATAAACACAGTTGAGCACAAGTCCTTGTGGCACGATTGAGCATCCTTTGGTTATATACCCAAAAGTGGTATTACTGGGTCTTGAGGAAGGTTGTTTCCTAATTTTCTGAGAAATTGCCACACTGACATGCAAAGGGATTTACCAGTTTGCACTCCCACCAGCAGTGCAGGAGTGTTCCCTTACCCTACATCCTCTCCAGCATAAGCTGTCATCAGTGTTTTTGATATTGGCCATTCTTTCAGGTGTAAGATAGATTCTAAGAGTTGTTTTGATTTGCATTTCTCTGATGGCAGGTGTAAAACTTTTTATATTTTCTTTATTTGCATTTGGATCAATGTTTATACTTTTACTAAATTCATTAATTTTGATCCATATCTTCATATATTTTGCTCTTTTGCAGTCCAATTTCCTACCAGTTTTGTTTTCTCAAACCTGTCCTCTACAAGCCTAAGCATGATAGTATCTGTCTATTGCATTAGTATCTTTATTTTTATTACCACTTCCATTGGTTCCATAATTCTGTCTCATCCTTTTCAAATAGTCCCTTTATGGACATCTACTTCTCATCTTTAAAAATTATTTAACTTTAAATTAAAATGTAATTCCATGATTTCCCCTTCCCTTTCTTCCCTCCAACTATTTGCACATCACCTTTGCTCCCTTTCAGATTCATGGCGTCTTTCCCTATATATATATTCTATTGAGTTCTTTTTTTCTGATACAGGGTATCTCTGGGTAGCCCTGGTTGTTCTGGAACTCAATCTCTAGGCCAGGCTAGCCTCGAACTCAGAGATCTGCCTGCCTCTGCCTTTCCAGTTCTGGGATTAAAGTTATACACCACCACCTCCCAGCTCTGCTGAGTTCTTTTAGCATTGCTTGTATATACATGAGTTCAGGGCTGACCATTTGGTACTGGACAAACAATTATGGGGCTCATCCTTGAGGAAGACTAATTCTCCATTTCTCAGAAGTCATTCATTGCTTGTATCTCTTCATGTAGGTGTAGGCCCCATGAAAATTTTTCTGTCCTCATTGGGATGTCATTTGATAATGTCCTTGTTCAGGTTTTACTTAGGCATTTGTATTCAATGGTTCAGTGGTACAGCTTCCCTGTCATATCTAGAAGACACAATTTTGCCGACTTCTGGTCCTTTGGCTCTTGCAGTCTTTCAATCACCTTTGCCACCATGTTTCCTGAGCCTTAGGTGGGTTGTGTTGGAGATGCATCAGTTGGAGCTGGGCACCCCACAGTCAGCACAGTTCTCTGCATCCTGACCACTTCTCTATTATTTATTATGGTGCACGTAAATGGTGTATGTCCACATGCGTGTGGTTACACATGCACACGTGCTTGCATGTGAGAAGGTCAGATGTCAGCTTTAGGCATTTCCCTCAACCACTCCTTCACCTTTGAGATAGAGATTCTTACTGAGCCTGAAGCTCACCAATTGGCTGAACTGACTGGCCAGCATGTCACAGGGATCCTCCTGTCTCCGTATCTCTAGTGCTGGAATTAGAGGCACATGCCATCACACCAAGGTTTTTGCATGTGTGCTGGGTTGCAAGCTCAGGTCCTCATGCTCATGTGACAAATGCTTTGTCTATCCACTGAGTCATTTCCTTGATCTTCTGTTCCTGACCTTTGCATTCAGAGTTTGCATGTGTTATCCCAGCTTGACATCTTGGCTGTGAGTCACTCTTTTACTTTTCATGTTTCAAACTACCTCAGGTTAAGACTGCTTAAACCTTGGATTTTCCCTTAAATTGCTAGACATGTGACTAACATTCCCCAAACAAAAGAGGAGCATATGTGGGCATATGCTACACACTATCATTCTTTGATGTGTAGTACAAATTCTTCCTGAGTGATCACATCCAATAACACTTGCTAAATTTATCTGTACAGTTGAACTTCTTTTTCTGAGCTCTGGACCCATTATTCAACTGCCTCTTTAATGTCTGCATTTTAATGCTTCAAATGTTTTCAAACTAAACATGTCCTCAATTGAATTACTCTCCCCTTTGACCTGCTTTTTTCCATCTAAGTGAATAAGGCCATTAGACCCTTGCTCGACCTTATTCTTTCTTATCCCACTTATGCTATTTGCTACCAAGTAATGTCGATCTTATCTTTATCATAAGGCACTTTGATAATGCCTTCATTGGTCCATTTACATTTTATCTTGCTCTTCTTCATTCCATTTTCAACCGTGCTGGCATAGTATGATTCCCTAAACTTACAATAAAATTAAAAAAAAAAAAGCGGAGAGCATTGCTCATAAAGTTCTACACACATTAGTCTCTTTTCCAGGTTAGCCTACATGATGAATAAATGAGTAAATGAATAACTGATTTATTCACATTTCAGATGTTTTAAATTTCTTATTTGTTACTTTTATAAAGACTTTTTTTTTTGAGGTAGCATATCTTGTATCCTAGGATATTCTCAAATATGCAATGCAGCTCAGGTTGACCTTGATCTCCCAATCCTTATGCCCCCTCATCTGGAATATTGAGAGTCTATGTGTGAGACATGGTGCCCAGTTTATGCAGTGCTTATGATTGAAAATGGGGCTTCCTCTGTGCTAGGCAACTGCACTATAGCCCCAGGCCAGAAGCATTTTCATTTCATACTTGCCATCTCTGCATTGTATAATCTGTTTTCCCCTCCATATTATATATGATTTAATACATAAACACTTCATAGGAAAACAAATTAGGAGCTCAAAAGTCACTCAAGTCACTATTCAAAATGTCTTCATCTACATTTATTTCTATCGTACATATCCAGTCTTCATCTTCCATGATCATACTCAAAGTGGGAATTGAGGTTTTTCATCAAGTTTGAATTTTTTTCACTTACAACTATGTACTGGTAGGATTTTGGAAGATAAAATGAAGACTTTGCAATCAATTCTAATGTCTATAATTACTATTTATTTGGAGAACTATTTTTTTTTCAAAACAGTCCGTTCTAATGTCTATAATAATTATTTCTTTGGAGAAATAAATTTTCAGAATGATGAAAGAATCTCTCTAGTTCATTCTTTGTGGGTGACTAAAGGAAGCTGGTCTAGTTAGTAATTATTTCTGCTTCAGCGTTAGCGCATTTATCATGGATCCCAAGTCATTGTACACTGGAAACCCTCTACAATTTTAAATAACCTCATTTATACCTAAGAGGAAGTGTTCTCATTTCTGCAGTTGGGGAGGAAAAAGAAAACAGTCACATATATAAAGAATTGGCATTGATCGTGAATAGTCAATCAAACATTAGAAAACAGGGGTTTACACTATAGTTCATAATCCTAGTATATTTCTGCTCATTCTTTGATCCATTTAAATTAAAAAACATAGGGTCTAATTTTGTGTAAACTTTCCCACAGTTTGGTAAAGAATCTTACTGCAATTACATTTTTCAAGAGATAGCAGGAGCCACAGATATAGCTCGATTAGTAGAGTGCTTGCCTAGCATGCATGATGCCTTGAGTTTGACATCCAGCAATGCACAACATAGGTGTAGTGGTGTACGTTTTGCAGTGGGCAGGTGGAAGCAAGAGAATAATAGGTCCTGCTGCCTACATTCTGGGTCTGTGGCCCTGTAGAGGCCAGCGTCTAGAGTGGTGTCCACGGCTCCTGTTGCTACTGAGGGTTCTTCAGATGCCCAGCATTTGATCTGCCATCTGAGACCATGTTGGTGTCCGAGGGCCATGCTGCCACCAGGGCCATAGGAATCTGGGTGACCTGTGCTACCACCAGGTCCATGGCTATGTCTGGACTTGAACTGCTGCCAAAGGCCATGTCTGGGTCTATGGTCCTGCTGCAACTGGGGTTTGTGTTGATATCTATGTCCCTAGTTACCACAAGGGCTCATAAGAACCATGCCTGTTGAAGTCTGAGGGCCGTGCTGAGTTGGCTCTGCCCTTCACTGACCCTGCTATAGTTGGATACTGCGATAGGAGAGCTAGTCCTGCGTCTTAAGAGAGAGATAATCTCCACACTTAAGAAAGATGGCCCCATCCTTCAACATGGAGTGCTCCTCACCTGGTTAGCACACGAAAGCTCACCCTGTTGGAGGGGGCATAGGGAAGCCATCCCTGAGGTACTGAGAACAAGAGAAAGAGAACTGGCCCAGCTCTTTGCTGTAGGCTGCATTGAGTGACCTACCAGAGGCGGTGCTGAAGAGCCTGCCTGGATAGTGACAATGAGGGAAGGCTGGCTGGCTGACCAACCTAGCTATTACTCAGGCCCAGAATCAGGGTCATGAGTTAGCACAAATTCACCTCAACTATGAACTGTTGGAACATGTGAAAGGAAAAAAATCCACAGATCCAAAACTTCAGGATTTCCAATACACAAGGCAAAAACAGGACATCCCAGAGGAGTCCCAGTGAGAGCCCAGCATCTATAGTGTAAAAGAAACCAGAGGCCTCTAACCAGACCAATGATCATGGCAAGGAACACTTACAAGTCAAGATGAACAGACTAAAGGGTAAACGGTGTGATGCATAGGGCCACACTACAGCTATCACATCGAGATTCTTCTCCTTTTCTGTTGTTGTTGCTTTGTTTGTTAGGTTTGGTGTTTTTTTTAATTTTGTTTTGTTTTGGGGGTTGTAAGGGCAGAGGACAGACACAAGGGGACAGAGAGAAGAGTGGGGTCAGGCTACATGATGTGAAATCCACAAAGAATCAATAAAAGCTAAAAGAATAATAAGTTTCAGGTCATCTCTTGCTACATAGCGAGTTTGAGATCACTCTGGCATATATAAGACTAACTAAAACAAGTGGCAGAATTAGAATTATTTGTTCTGAGTTGCTTGTGATGAAGAATTAATCAGTCTTAGGGCATAACTCTGTTATAGAATGGATATATCTGAAATGTCTATTCAATACTCACAAGCAAAGTGTGGGGAGAATGCCGAGGTAGGAGTACAGAGAAGTGCAGGGCAATCTTGATTTTGTCTCTGAATTACTATGAATAGCTCACAAATCTCCCCTGCTTCCTGTGCTGTCTTGTCAAATACACTGCATGCTTTCTCTACTCTTATTTATAAGGTTACTGTGAGGGTCAAATGAAAGTACAAAATGGAAAATCCATTTAAAATGTAACCTATCGCCTTAGATTGATGGCTCAGGAGGTAAGAACACTTGTCCTTGTAGAGGACCCAGGTTGGATTCCTGGTACCCATCTGGTGGCTTACAATCATTTCTAACTTGAGTGCCAGTAATAGGAAACTCTCTTCTGACCTCTGATGGTACCAGAAATGCACATGGCGCAGTTGCATACATGCTGGCAAACTACATATACACATAACATTGATCAATCTAATTTTTTAAGGAAATATCCCATTGGTGTGTGTGTGTGTGTGTGTATGTGTATATGTCACTTCAGACGCCTGATCTCACTCATCCTTCATATTCATTCTCATTGATAGTTGAATGTTATTTGCTTTTTTTTTTAATCTTAGTGCTAAATAAACAAGTTTGCCCATCAGTTTGCAAGTGGGAAAAGAATGATAGCTGGGAGGTTAGTAAACACAGAATAATAATGAGACCTCCAAATGACAAGTTCCAGAAATTTGTAGCAGTTATTACAATTTATATTGCAATGAAGGAGCTAATGCCGTGCAATTTACATCTTCGGACAACAGCCATTTGTTATCAGCAAACAAAAGCAGTCAGCACTTATTATCCAGGATCAAAGTGACATGCTGAATATTCACATAAATATGATTCCATTTGAATACCCTATGAATCTAATTCAAATATAACTGAGTTAAAACCAAAGAATTCTCGATTTTTTCACACAATTCTTCATTTTTGTAAAAAAACAAAGCTATTTTGTTCAAACACAGGTGAATAAAATGTCTTACTTAATATAACTAGTTAAATGCACTAAATGGACCCCTTACACCTACTTAGAAGTATGATGGTATCTACACAATCAAAATTAGCTTTTGAAGTCCAAAATTTTTAATTTGGCATGCATAGAAATGTTTGGATAAATTAATCTTTCCTTGTTGAACATTAACAGTTGTAACCCAGTACATGGTGCATAACCCTTTACAATATGCCTTGTTTCATATGACTAGTAATTCTGATATATATGCAATTATATATCATTAGTAGTTATTATATTAATGTATACTATTTGGAGAATTCTTGTGGTCTTTGTATTATGTTACATTGCAATGAACTGTTGATATATGAGCATTTTTATATACATATGATTCGATAAATCAAGCTTTTCTTAGAATAAAGTACACATACATATAAGTGACCTACCTGTTCATATCACAGTTTACATGCAATTTCAGGGAGAATGGGATGGGGCAGGGAATCGTCGAGTCTGTATTTTGCACAGAAAAATAAATTCAAACTATGCCCATGGGTTCTTATAGCTGACTTTTAAAGCTGTAGTATACTAATTAATACATTCAAGGATATAACACACTTGAATAGAAATTGAGATTTTTTCCTCGCTATCATGAAAACATTCAGTTTATTTTCTTAAAGATTAAACACTATGCGAGTTACCATAATGACACTTCTGCTTAAATGCATTTCCATTTATGTTAAACCACTGGAAGCTGTGGTGGATTATGTTGCTATTTTGGTGTAATCTCTGCTGTGTGCCTTGATTCACGCTCAGTTAAGATCTGGATCCCACAGGGGTTTTTGTGATGAAAGAGGGTGGTTGTTTTCCTGGTGAATAACCTGATCATAAATTAGGACTCATCACCCAAGGTTGTACTTCCAAAGCAGTTTTAATATTCTGCAATTTGGGTTGTGGTGGTTAGGTAACTGGGAGGCTGCGTCTCCATCAGCTTCAGCAGCAAGGCATTGAGGAGCTTCCTGTTTACTGCTGTGGAAATTGTAACCATTTCTAATATTTATCCAGCCACTGATTTCTCTATGGTAAAGTGCATTCAAATACTGTGGGTAGCAAAAGGAGAACCTGAAATAATGGGATACCTGCGGCCTTAAGTTCTTGGGTCTATTGCCCTCCTCGGGGAAGCCTATGTATGGTTAAGAGTAAAACATTTCGAAAGTCCATGGAGTCCGAGTATTGAATATAAACACAACTTAAATCAACAGTAGGTATTCCTGTAAGTAGTGCCTTTGCATTTCGGAAAAGATAAAGCCCAAAGTCCTAACTACATCTTAGGCTACCTGCTAATTTCTTCTGAATGGTGCAGAATGCAGCTGCTACCCCTGACAATGCACAGTTGTAACAGGTGTGACAGTCAGCATTGCTGCTAAATTTAGCTCTGCGTGTGGGGACTTCATGCTGTGCAGCCCCTTGGAGAGGGGAGCATTGGCAAATGACTGTGTATAAAAGTAGAAAGCACTTGGGAGTTTCACCACCATGCTAGATTTAGATCACAGTAAAAGGGCCAATCTAAATTGCTTACAGACTATAGCGAGACATAGGCCTGGCACGGGTGCCATGAATTTCACATCCATTCCATTTTTGCACAATCACCTCAGTCCCCAAGGGGAATTCCCTGAAATTTAATGACAATGCTTTAATTACAAGGGGCAACTGATTTTTTTTTATAAGCAGGTAAAAAATCTAAGACAGGCATCCCATTTCTTTGGCGGTAAGAATATGACCAATTTTGCAACTTCGAATTTGTAAACGTCACTTGTCTCCTTTGGCTTCACTTTGAAAAGTAAAGTTTTCTTTAATTAAATTATCCATCACTGGCACACTAGAGCTACTCATGAAAATGGAAATTTTCAAAATATACTTCTCTTATAGATAATAAGTGAAACACTTCAGCTTTTGGCAGGGATCAGGAAGAAAGGAGCATTTTCTGGGAAAGACAAATGTGACATTTGAGGACATTGATCTTAATAACTACTTGTTGCAGTGTAACTTTTAGTTTTATCCCCTTCAGTCTGTGTGTGTCTTATATCTAAAAAGTGATAACGAAATAGCTCTCTGAATAGTTTTCAATGAGAAAAATTCGAGACCTAGAAAGCTGGCATGCTTTGGTCAAAGTCACAGTCACTCATTAACAGAATCCCAACATCATTTCATTCTGCTTTGAAATAGACACTTGTGTCTTCATTGCCAAGTCAACCTTCAAATCAAGTTCATACTTATGTGCAACTCAATCCTGCTTTGGGGTAAGGAGGGAGAAAAAGACAAAGAAGCTGCATGTATAATGCAAAAATCCTTATGAGAAAAGTTTGACTTATTTTTTCCTTGATTTGGAAGGAGCTCATTGTCCCAGATTGTAGTAATACATCTGCCGTTATCTGCATTTTTAAAAGTCCAGTAATAGTAATAACATAGATATAATATGCACATTTTTCTCATTCACTGGAAACTTTCTGCAAAATTTCTCCTTAAGTAGTAGCAGGCTCTTTAAATCTCTTCTTTAATTTGGGAGAAATCTGAAGGCCTATGATAATTAAAGCATTGTTCTTTTGAGGAAAGATTAAGAATCCCTTCCATTCACCTGTGACACGATTTAGCTCCATGTCAAGAGATGTCTGTGTTACGCATGAAATAATTCTTTAGAGTTAAAGTAATAAATTAAAGCCTGTCATTTTCTTGGGGGTCCTCAGAACATCCTAAGGGAAATTCTTGTTTGCAGCTTCCAAGGATCTTGCATTTTAACAACTGCTGCATATGAATTTCTATGGTCTGCGGTTTGTTCAGGGCTCAGGAGCTCTCTGGTTACTATGGAAACCTACCAGCTCAACCAGCTGCTATTTGCCGTATTCCTTTAAAAGAATGACTCTTAAGCCTCTTAGATGTCCCACAAGCACAGTCAAGATGAAGAATGACAAACAAAAAACACGAACAGCTTGCTACATGCGAAGCCTCACAAGAAAAAGAAAGCCTTCCTGTACATCAGCCCTCCAGGTTTGCTCACATCCGAGGAAGTCTCACCAGCGTTCCGACTTTAAGGAGTGGGAATTCGGCTTTGCATTTCTACGTCGGTGAACTGAGGAACATTCTCTGTGCTCTCGGTGATGGGCGAGATGACATGCTTAAGCCGAAGAAGCATTGTGAAGAGCAGGATGAGAAGAATGGCCAGGAGGCTCAGAAACAATCCTACATACATGTACAGGTTGGAATACTTGTCCGAAGTGGTGTCAACGTCTGTTGCCAGAGTGGGGAAATGAGCCCGCCCCGTGAGATTTCCATGATACTTAAAATGCACCTCCGTCATCACTCAAGACTTGAGTTGATATTTGCTCCTATTTAATTTCTATTGCCCCTGAGGCATTCCCCAGTCACCTGGCCTGTGTGTGAATGTTTTGGTGGTGTTTTAACAGCGTGATACAGACCAAAATCAGTAGCGCATAAGCAAGACGGCAGTGAGTAGTCTTCTAATTTACCAGTTGTTACACTTCCCTGTGCTCTAGTAAGCAGACCCCTCACAAACAGGCCTACTAGAGCTTCTTAGTCAGGATAGACAACAAATAGTCACTTTTCACACTCTTAATCTTACACTCGTGAAAATAAATATGGTGAAACAACTTTATAATACTGGCACGGAGACAAGAATCTCTTAATGTATTATATTAGATTGTTGAGGCTCTCTTTTGTTTTGCTTTTACTAGATGGAGCAAAGGCTCCTTTTTATCCACAGTTCATCTAGATCCTCAGACTAACGATGTAGCTTTAATTGGGTTCCCCTGTGAGGTGATTTGGTAAAGGTTTTGTCTATCTCTGGCTCAGCATATCCAAGTTTTCAGCCCTCTTGCCTGACTTTGTCAATCTTCCCTAAGGTTGGAGATTACAATGTTCCTGCACAGATGCCCGGGTTGAAGGATGTCAGAGTATAGGGCATGAACCGTCTACAGCTTTGTTGACTTTCCTCACTGTATCCTGCAGGGGAAGGGTTGTCAGAGCTGTTGATTCTCAGTTGGAGAGGGTCTCAGATATGCTGACAACAGGCCAGGGCTCAGAGAATCCAACTGTTAGGATTCTTCACAGGTTAATTTTCCTGAAAATAAATTAGAAAGAAAAATGGTTCAATTATCTAAAAAAAAGTAGGTGGCAAATTATTTTGAAATAGATATGACCATAGGTATTACAAATTAGTTTTCTGTAGGAAAATTAGATTTAAAATAAAAACCCCATGAGTTTACATAATTTTAAATGCCTTTTTCCTGCGCAGGAAATGGCCTTTAAAAGGCAAAAGAATAAAAGAAGAGATTAAACAGAAAGGGAGAAAACAAAATGAAACAAAAACTTTGAAAGAACAATCGTATCACTTGCTAAACTGGAGCTAATTACTAGGCCAGATTCGTATGGTGTTTTTCATGCTGACAGATCATGAGATTTACTTAGTGTTCTTATTAATATGCAGACCCTGGTCCCCAGCCTAGATTTTTGGCTACCAATCTTCAAGGTACTATATGAGAGATTCAGACTTTATTTGTCCGGGATGAGGCTCAAGTAGTGCTAACTTTTCAAAGCTCCCCAAGTAACTCTAAACTGCAGCCAGGATTGTGAAGCACTGGAAAGCCAGCCATTGAATTTCAAGCCTTGGTTTTCAGTCTCCAGGTGCCAGTGCCAATTGCCACTTTAATGAATCACAGAATGTTTAGGAATCCAGGCTTCCCTAACATTGTTCTTGTTCTTTCTCATATAGGTTTATAGTGTGGGGATATACACTTGATGAATATTTGTAGATAAAAAGAACTTGGGAGGGGTATACCTATTCTGAGTAAAGAAATGACTCCTTCCGAAAGATGTAGGATAGATCCCTGTCTTTATTGGTAAAAAATATTCATCTGTGTAAATAGAATGGTTCTGATTGCCATCTCAAAGATCAACATTGAATATAAGTGGCCAAAATAAACAATAGAAGAAATGCCACCATTTGTCACACTTATGTAGGCAACAGTAGCAGATTGCCACAGTAGCCTCCTACTGCCTTTTTTTTTTTATCAGATCTAATGAGTGTTAATAGAAATAGCTCCAAAGCCACATTACTCACAGTCACCTAGAGTGTGAAACTCTTCAGTTTGAGTTTATATTCCCTAGTCTTCATTGCTATATTTTGGGTGATTCCTATGCATCTTAGTCGCTCTACCAGTGGTTCTCAAGCATCCTATTACTGTGACCTTTATTTAATACAGTTCTTCATGTTATGGTGACCCCCAACCATAAAATTATTTTCATTGCTAATTATTTTCATTGCTACTTCATAACTCTAATTTTTCTAGTGCTATGAATTATAACATAAATATCAGATATACAGGATATCTGATAAATGAGCCCCATGAAAAGGTCATTCAATCCCCAAAGGGCTGGAGACCCACAGGTTGAGGACCACTGTTCTCTTAGTGCTCCTGCTTCCGACACAAAGTCATCTTGCTCATAAGATATGAGCAAAATCCAAGGTCCTCCCCACTCCATCCAGGACTAGGAAGGTGAGCATCCAAACAGACTAGGCTCCCACAAAACCAGTACATGTAGTAGGATCAGGGCAGGGAACCCTGACTGCTTTTTGGACTGGAGAGGGAGGGGGAGGGGAAGTGGGGGGATGGGGGAGGGAAATGAGAGGTGGGGAGGTGGAAATTTTTAATAATAATAATAAAGTTTAAAAATGTATAATGCAAACTAAAAAAAGATATGAGCAAAAGAGAAAGAGTCTGCTTGTTTTATCATTGATGCAATGGTCTAGGATACATACTTGCTATACTTTAAAGAATATAATTTTTTGATTTTGGGTTATCTGGGATCAAGGTCTAGATATACACATTCTATGTGAGTGATTCTTTGTACATTGAGCTTTGAGAATGAACTGTTGTTTTCCCTCTATAGAGCAGATTTATTTTATTGATTGCTTGAAGGACTTTGTAAATTAATTTTTTATCACATATATTTTGGTTCTTTCCCAAACTCCAATTCCTCTCACATCTTCCTTACCCACTTAAGTTCATATTCTCCATCTCTCTCTTCCTCTCTTAAAAAAACAAAAATGAAAAATAAAAATCAAAACAAACAAAAACCACAAAAGGCAAAAATAATAAATTAAAACAAAAAGTATACACACACACACACCATGGAATTCATTTTGAGCTAGCCAACTACTCCTGGGTACAGTTTGCCCTAGAGTGTGGTTGACATACCCAGTGACATTCCATTGGAGAAAACAGATTTTCCCCTTTCCCAACAGGTATCAATTGTTATTAGCTTCTTGGTCAGGGGTGTGTCCATTTCTCCTTTTTAGTGCTGGTATTTTGTCTGATTTGAACATGTGCAGGTCTTGTGCCTGCTGTTCTTACCTCCAGTACCTGTGACTCTGACCTTATGTGGTAATAAGGCATTTGCAGATGTAATCAAATTAAAATGAGGTCATTGTATTGGCCATAATCCAGTGACTGATGTCCTTTTAAGACACACGGGGAAAAGACTGTAGCAGAGGCTGCAGTGATGGACCTACAGACCAAAGAATGCGAAAGATTGCCAGCAGACTATAGAGGCTAGATGAGGCGAAGAAGGATTCTCCCTTACAAATTTCCAAGGATGTGTTTCCCAGCTGATGCTTGGATTTGCATTAGTGGCCATCTAGGCAACCTTCTAGACTAAGAGAATAATTTTGTTTTTGAGACAGGGTTTCACTATGTAGCACTGGCTGGCCTGGAACTTGTTGTGAAGGCTAGGCTAGTCTCCAACTTGCAGAAATTGTCCTGACTCTGCCTTCCAAGTGCTGGGATTTGAGACTTGTGTCATACACACAATATCAATTTCTGTCGGTTTAACCCACCGAGTTTATGAACCTATGTTATGGAACTTTTAGTAAAGGAACACACGAAATAGTCACCAGGAAGCCCTGGGCTTTGCACGATAGTATTTCTTAACAGGAACGGAGAGAAGTCTCTTCAACCAGAATAAAGCGCCAGGAATATGCTAGTTGAAATGCAAATTCCTAGGCCAGTTCCCTCGATAGCTGCTAAGACTCCCTGGGGACAAGACCTTGAAATTTCTGTTTGTAGCAAGTTACCCACTTTGTTTCTAAGCATATATTCTTTAGGGAATGTGTATTAGTCATGGGTATTCTTCAGGATTACTTATTAAGCTTCTGGAGTGTGTTTACAGCCACACACACACAAACACACACACACACACACACCCTGTAGAGGTTGTGAATCACTCAGTTTATGTGGAGGGTGAACATCTGCATTGCTTAAAAGCTTCACAGGTGAAGTTAATATGCATCAAGACATAGAAGCCCCACTCTCCAAACAGAACAGAGTAGTTCAAATTTAGGACTCTTGGCAGTCATAGGCAACTCACACAGAAGCATCTTTTGATCAAAGTGCCCCTTTGGGTATCAAATACCTTGTTTTTTCTTAGCTAGGGTAACAGTCTGAACAGCTTTCCTTCCCAACTAACCTTCTCCCTGTGGCTCCTTTAATTAAGAGTACTACACCAGCTTAGAACCAGCCTTGGTATATGGCATTAAGCTCAAGAGGTGGAGGCAGAAAGACCAGGAGTTCAAGGTAACTTTCAGATACATGGGAAAATCAGGGCCAGCCTGGGCTATGTGAGAGCTCTCACAACCTCTTCCACAAAAAAAAAAAAAAAAAAAAAAAAAAAAAAAAAAAAAAAAAAAAAAAAAAAAAAAAAAAAAAAAAAAAAAAAAAAAAAAAAAAACAAAAAAAAAAAAAAAAAAAAAAAAAAAAAAAAAAAAAAAAAAAAAAAAAAAAAAAAAAAAAAAAAACAGACAACAGAAGAAACAATACCAGCCTAGCCTAAAAATAAGAGCTTGAGATACTTTCCACCCTTACGTTTTCAAGTTACTTTCCACACACCTTTCCGATGAGAAGCAGAAGGAAAAATAAGCATTCACTATGTATTAAGCTAAATGAGAAAGACCTTAACAATACTATAGTCACTTTCCGGTTGCCCTTGTAGATAAAATACACAGGCTTTGATAAATCTTATGCCTTGACATTTGGCACATTGTCATCATTAGTAAACTCAGGATTTTGTTTACTGAGGAATACAGTGAACAAACATAGACACAGACCTGAGAGTAAATATCAACTGCAAGAGGATAATCATTTATATTTTCCTCATCTAATCCCTCTGTCTACTTCTTTCAAGCAGTAGCCAATACCCAACACCTTGAAATTTATTCAGCAGCCAATGCCTAAGTAATGTTCATAGAATGTACTTCAAAATTTGAAAAAAATCCAGCAACAAAGGAATATATAAAGAAAATAAAAAAATATTCTATACAGTGGAAGTTTTCAGCCACAAAGATCAAAGTTACATTGGTTCCATGAAAATGAATCCAACTGGAAAGATGCATATTAAACAAATTATGTTAATCTCAGGAAGACAAATAACAGGTTTGTTCCCATCTACAGGTCCAAGACTTTATATAGACACATAAAATCACACACGCACGCATGGGAGGGGGGAATGAAAATAGAAGCAAAACTGTCTAGGAGGAAAAGGGATTGTTGGAAGGGTGAGGATATAGGAGATATATATACTCAGTGTACAATATGCACTTGTACGACATGTCTTGATGCAACACAGTACCACATGCAATGAGTATACACAATGAAACATTTTTAAATGTTTTGGCCTATGCATAATGCTCAAGTTGTTATTTTTACCTTACATTCTATTAATATATGATTTGATTTTGACTTCCTTACAATAACAGGATAAAGGAGGTCACAAATTGCTTTGAGGCTTCTTATTGCCATTGGACTTTGCTCCATTCCACTTAACTTGATATGTAAGATTACCAGTGTGCAGACTGCCCTTAATTCATTCTAATATCCTCCTTTCGAGCAGTACCCACTCAGTCTGATTCTTTGCTTTCAGATTTTTGTTGGGAAAATTTCCTCTATCTTTATATATCTCTGCATAGGGAAACACTATCATTCTTGAAGCTTCAGCTCATGAAACTGACCTTGGTTTCTCACCCCAATCTTAATTCCCACATTTTATTTCTCTCCAAGAGGAATTACCCTTGGCTAAAACTGGAGATATCTATTTGCTATGTTTTCTATACTTCTTGATGTTCTCATATAGTATCCCGTCTCTTATATAAATCTGCTTACAGTAGCTGGTCAATACCAATTGAATAAATGCATGGATATGAATAAAGAAATGCACTTAGTACTGAAGGCTTGCAGAAAAATACAACCCTCCCTTATTTCTGATTTAGTTGTGACTGTAACTGCCCCTTAGCATTGGTTACAGATCCCCACAGCTTCCAGAAGTCCAAGCATGCTCACTATCTTATGTAAAGTGGCTCATTTACATAGAATTTTTATACATCTTTCTGTATGTTATAATCCACCTGAAGATTACTGGTAATACTAAATGCAATGCATATAGTACATAAATTATTATATCTATTTTTACGGACTAGAGAGAAGACACAAAAGGTTATACAACTCAGTAGAACACATTTTTAAAAATTAATTTGCCATCTGTAGTTGACTGAACCTGCAGTTGGTTGGATTCATGAATTTAGTACTCTCAGATTACAAGGACTAACAGCACAACCTAGAGAAAAGCCTGAATTTCTTTTTTTTTCTAATCTTCTCTCATTCTTTTCAATTGCTTATTGTATAGAGACTAAATTCCAGATTATGATATGGAATTAAAGGAATAATAACTATTAAAACTTCATTCTTCAATTTTCATTTTAGTTATGCACTTTTAAGAGAAATCTACAGGCGTGAACTAAATTTTCTTCTCTCTCTCTTTTGGCTGCTGTGGGGACTGAACCTAGAATCTTATGCCTGCTGGTCAATTGTTCTACCACCAAGCCACATCCTCTAGCAGTTAATTTTGAAAGTTTAGAAAGTATACTTGTAATTATATGGCTTTGGGTAATAAATGAGAGTGCATTTTTTGGGTCCTATATCATTGACCAGGATTTTTCCTTAGGTTTGAATACTTATTAATTACTTATCAGAATTCTATGAAGATTGATGAAGGTTAGATAACAATGACATCTATGACAATTGTCAGTTTCTTTAAATATTCGCTTTGGTTGTTCAAAAATTAATTATACAATTTCTTAAAACCTCTGTAGTTTGTGGATAGCAAATGGCTGGGTCGATTTAGACAGGTGTATCAGTTTGATTTGTAAAATTCATAAAGGGCTTTGAATTTAACATTGTTAAATGAAAAGTTAAGGATCAGGGAATTGTCCCTGTGTTCCTATATATGTAACAATGTCTCATAAAAGTTTTCCAAATAGCAATACTGTGGTTTTTTGATAATTAACTAATAAATTGCACAGATAACAGGACTTTTCCATGCAAAGCTCTGCACCATATGAAAGGAAAAAAGCAAAACAAAAATGAACAACATTTCTATCCATTCTGGGGATCTGATTATCATGGAAAGATTTTTATAGAATTATTTTCTCATTCTGTATTCTTTTTCTAAAATTATATAAATATAACTTAATTTCTAGTCTTTCTAGAAAGTGATTGGAAGGTGTTGCTGGATAAAGATAAGAGTGAACGATGGACATTAAGGTGAGAATCTAGGAAAAGACATAGGAGAAGAAATTAGGAAAGAAAGGAGAGGGAGAGAGAGCACAGAAAAATTCTAAGGTGGGTATAGATAAAGAGGGATGTGGGGGAGAAGAGATGGGAAGAAATGAGTTGTTGAGACAAAGAGAAGGAAGAGAAATGGGAAAATATTGGGAAAGGAGAGAGGGAGAAAGGAAAGGAGAACGAAGTTTGGAGGAAAGGGAAAAGACAAGGACATTAATATAGTTAATTGGCAATGTCAACATGAACCTAACAACTATCTGCTTTACTTCACTTATAATGTAAATAAACATACCCAAGAGTGATATGAATGAAACTTTGGTTTTGGTTTTCTATTTGCATATTTAATCATTAACTTGGTAAACAAGTTCTTGGTAATAAAAATGTTGTATTTTACTATAAGATTTGGATTGCTAAATTTAGTGTATAAAGTCTCATAGGAATAAAATTACATATACTCATAGATCATGAATTTTTCTCCTTCAAATAAGGAAAGAATGTGGCACTTTCTTTGTCTACCCACCCCAGGGGGGATCACAAGTGTGAGCCTTATTTCTAATGAAAGCGGCAAAGTTCTACGCAGGTCTACAAAATCAGACTGACATTTATTCAGTCAAACTTTACTGAGTGCCAATCAAATTCCAAGCACTAAGGTTAGTGCTGAGGACACAGAAATAAGTGTAAACTTATCCTTGTTTTGGTCATTGGGGTGCCCCAATCGTTGCTTATTCTTTTTATTGATAAAATTCTGGAAACAATCTTGGGCCATTTTATAGTTCTTTGCATACTACCTGCTGTACATAATTTCAGAGCTGATCTCCCAACACACAAACAGGGAAGAAAAACAACCAATAAATTCCAGAAAGCAAGTCCCAGCTGTTAATTGGTATCACTTTCAAGAGTTAACACATTCTGCTTGCATATATCTGCCTAATGAGGAACCAGAAACTAAGGGAAGTAGATACTCTTAGAGTATCCAGTTTCTTAACAGCCTATGGAAAATCAACGTCAGCAGTGAGTGCTCCTTCAATTGTTGGAGACATGAAGTAATAAGCGTGCACAAGTGGGAGCTGCTGTATCTTCTGCCGCAGAAGGTGCCTGTTACACCTACTGGTAAATAAAATTCATGCTCACTTGGGCGTGAATAGCATCATTGTACCTCTACAGATTTCTTACCTTTCCTGGGTCACAGAATGAATGAATGCAGTTGGCCTTTTACATATCCCCCTAGAAGCTCAGACCAGCAGACAACTTGTTCGGGAGCACCTCTGGAATATCTGGAAAATAGAAGAAACCCCTGAAGAGTTCCCCTACCCAAAGAAACAGTGCTATGCCCATACATTCTCTTTCACCTTCCTGAAGAGTCAGCTTTTTCAGAAAAGCAGGAAAGCACCTTCAGTTAGTTACTTAAAATCTGTTAGCACTTACGGTTTCAGAGTGCAGTTTCTGGTGTGCGTTTCTTCTTAGCTTCAAAGAGCACTGAGAAGTCTCCGGATGTGTAGATGCCCTCTTGGAACATTTGAATAGAAACAGCCCGAATTGGTTAAGTTCCTCGTTCTTCCTTTACAGGCAACAGTTTAGCGAATGCAGGAAAGGTGACGATTCCACTCAGCTCAGCTCTGCCTGAGCGGTGTGGAGCCCCAGAGGGAGGGAGGAGATGCAAGAGCAAAGTTTGTACAAGCTTTCCACTTTAACCCTTTCAAGCCTCCTTCGCTGAATCTATGGGATTAGCTACGGCTTTCTCCCTTTGTAGAAGCTGCTTCGTGTGTCGTTTAAGAGGATCAGATCTCTTGTTCAGTTCAAGGGATTTTCTCCTCCTGTTTCTCATAGCAATATGGGCTTAGAAACATGCCAGGGTGTGGTGGTATTTAAATAATTCCATCTTTACAAAGAGAATGAATGTATGTGGATATTTCTGGGCTTGAGTAACTTCTTTTAGGCATAATGTTAATAAAGTTTAGGTTGACTATAATGTGGAAATTAAGCAGCCGCCTGTTGCCAGTTAAGGACAAAAAAATCTTTGAAAGAGGAATATGTTATCCATTAGAAATAAAATAATCTACCTGTAGTTTAAATACTCTATCTTGCATATACTAAGGAGGAGACTAGCATTTCTTGAAGGCCAAATATACATACAGCACTGATTAAAAAGAAACTTCATTTCCTGGGGCAGGTGTGATGGCAGCATTTGAGATCTGAGACAGGATGATTAGGAGCCTAAAGCCAACTTGTCTACGTAGTATGTTCTAGGCTATCCTGGGCTACATGAGACTGTGTTCCTACAAACAGAAACCAAATCAAAGAAGTCAATTTCTTTTTCATAGCAATATTGTGGTTTGTACAAAATGATCCTCCTTTTAGTAACTGAGAACCCGAAATTCACAGAGAAAGTCTCCAGTATGCCTGAGGGAGGATGGAGCCAGCATGTAAAAACAAGGCAAAGTGGTCCCAATGTCTCTCCTCTTCTCTCTGGAGCAGTGGTGCTTAACCTCTGTCAGTCATGGATTTCTTTGAGAATGTAATGAAAGTCTAGTTTGGAACCATCAGCATCGCTACTCCAGTGTTGTATCAGCACCCGTGCATTGTTTATTCAACAATTCCTGGTTATCAATAATTCCTAGTATGATAACAATAAGAATTTTATTAATAGCAGCCAATGTCTTGCCAATTTGAAGACATTACTGGGCTGGGCATGTGGCTCAATAGTAGCGTAATTTCATAGTATGCATGGGGGCCTGGGTTCAATTGCCGGCACTGCAAAAAATTAAATAAATGGCTGCCTGACTTTCTTTTTATTCCCACACTCTCCTTAACAATTTAGGATTTTATGTCCTCATTTTCCATCACTCCAGTAGTTACAATTGTTTGAGGTCTCCTTGAAATCCTAGAGCCTTACTTACCAGGTAGAGGGTGCTGGGATTTCTCTAACTGGAACACTATGCTTTTGAGTAATGAAATTGCAGGATAAAGCTAGTATGTTTTTCTAGAGAGGTGATTTCACATAAATATTTGGAAAAATAATAGTTACATAATATGATTAAAATTCAACTTTCCAGGAAGATAATAGATGTTCTGTAGTAGATGAGAAACACTGGAGCCAGACCATCATGTACAGAATTTACATGGAAAATGCTCTAATAGATAAGAAGCCTTATTAGAGAGGGAGCAGCAAAGGAGTCTGTGGAAGAATTTCTTTGCAGAGAGTTATTGTCATCTTTCACTTCATCACCCATAAGAGTGACAGGACCAGAGTGAAAATATCTACTACACCTCAAGTGCTCTCAAGCACCCGCGGAAGAGGAGGTATTCTCAAGAGAGACACTTATGCCATTCCCTTTGGCCAACAGATGTGCAAGAGTCCAAGCTTGAAAATGAGTGTGCTTAACAAGTGTTAAGAGACAAGGATTGAATATGAGTGTGATCTACAGGTATGCAAGAGTCCAAGCTTGAAAATGAGTGTGCTTAACAGATGTTAAGAGACAAGGATTGAATATGAGTGTGATCTACAGGTATGCAAGAGTCCAAGCTTGAAAATGAGTGTGCTTAACAGGTGTGCAAGAGTCCAAGTTGGAAACTGACCTGGAAAAAAAATGTCTTTCTTTATTTGCAAAAGAAATGGACCTAGGAACAAAGAAGTCTGCTAGACATGGAAGAGCTAGGCATTTACATCCACCATCCTAGAACCCTTGAGATCATTCTCACTTTTAAAAATGGGAGAGTTTTTTTCTTTCTTATTGATTTTTATTGAGCTCTACATTTTTCTCTGCTCCCTTCCCTACCTCTCCCCTCTCCTTTAACCAAAAATGGGAGAGTTTAAATGGTAAGCTACCTCAGACCTCTGATACTCGTGCCTGCAAAGCTGATGCAGGAGGACTATCATGAGTTCTAGGCCAGGCTTGGATACTTAGTGAGTTTGAGGCCAACCAGAGCTGTAGTGTGAGATCTTTTCTCAAAACAACAAAGCACCACCAACAATAACCAACAAATACTAGTCAGAGACCCCTTAAGATGGAATGCCAACCCAATTTTCCTCATTTGGTCAAGTCTCAAGAAAAACCTACCTGTCTCTGTAACACAGAACAGAGGTAGTGGAAGAACCTAGGACCTGGGTTGACTTTCTCCCCAGAAAAAGATTTATTGTGGTGTTTCTAATACACTACATGTGGGCTGAAGGCAATTAGAGATATCTGTGAATACAGCCCAATACAAAATCATATACCTACTTAAGACATTGTGAAATTATTGTGTATATGTGTGTGTGATTTCTTTTTATATCTTTTTCTAATTTGGTTGTTCAACTCCTTTTTTAAAAAAATTTATTCTCCTGTCTTGTATTACATCCCAATCACAGTTTCCCCTCCCTCCCCTCCTCCCCATCTTTCACCCCAGATCCACTACTCCTTCATTTGCCTTCAGAAAAGAGCAGGCCTCCCAGGGATATCAACCAAAAATAGCATTTCAAGTCATACTAAAAATAGTCACATGCCCTCATACTAAGGCTGGATGAGGCAACCCAGAAGGAGGAAAAGACAAGTCTTGCTCCCACTGTTAGGAGTCCCACAAGAACACCAAGCTACACATCCATAACATATATGCAGAGGACCTAGATCAGACCCATACAGGCTCCCCAATTGTGATTCAGTCTCTGTGAGCCTCTTTGAGCCCTGATTAGTTGATTCTGTGGGCCGTTTCTTGGTGTAGGAGGTCCTTCTGTATTTGTGTTGCTTTCATTGGTTAATAAAGAAACTGCTCTGGGCCTGGTGATAGGGCAGAACTTAGATAGGTGGGGAGACAGAACTGAATTCTGAGAGGAAGAAAGAGAGAGACAGAGAGCCGCCATGGAGCTGCCAGAGACAGACATGCCAAATCTTTCCAGGTAGGCCACTGTCACGTGGTAATAAACAGAATAACAGAAATGGGTTAAATCAAGATGTGAGAGTTAGCCAATAAGAGACTAGAGATAATGGGCCAGGCAGTGATTTAATTAGTATAATTTCTGTGTGATTATTTTGGATGTATTTCAGGTGTAAGCTAGCTGGGATGACAAGCAGCTCGCTCCTATAACAGTTTCTTGTGATGACTTGACCCCTTTGACTCCTACAATCCTTCCTTGCCTTTCCCTGCAGGATTCCAGGAGCTCTTCCTAATGTTTGGCTGTCGGGCTCTGTATCTTACCCCATCAGTTGTTGGATGAAGCCTCTCTGGTGATGATTATGCTAGGCTCCAGTCTACAAGGAACACAGAGTATCATTAGGAATCATTTTATCGACATTTTTTCACCCAGGCATGTTTGGTTCTATCCTATGTCTCTGCGCTATCCAATTTCTGATTCCTGACCCTCGAGGCAGTGTCTGGCATGGGCTCCTTCTCGTGGCATTGGTCTCATTTGGACCAGTCTCCCACAAGATCTGAGCCACCTTTACCCTACCACATCTTACAGGCAGGATGAATGGTAGGTAGGTCAAAGATTTTGTGGATGGGTTGGTGTCTCAGGCTCTCCACTGGAAGTCTTGTCTGGATGCAGCAGATGGTCACCCAGTTCTTGAGTGAGTGTTTTGGAGCTGCAAATTCCATGGTGCAGGCTCAAAAGTTTGGGCAAGCCTGGACTAGTAAACTGTATCACAACGAATTTTATGTATGTTGTGGACTTTACCTTCTAGTCTTATTTTGTTGAGTTTTTAAAATAATACTTATTAATTTTCTTTGAGAAGTTTATAAAATGTATCTTGATCATATTCATGCTCCCACTCCTTCCCTCAACTCCTCCCAGATATACCTCCCCCATCCCCAGTCACCATTTTGAGTCCTTTTTCTTTTCTTTAAAATACATTTTTTTTGAGAGAGGGCTGGGTTTAATGTTGTTATGCAACAGAGGACATCCTTGAACTTCTGACCCTCCTACTGCTACCTCCTAAGTATTAGGATTACATGCTTGTCCCACTATGTCTGGCTTATGTGGTACTAAAGATGTTTTCACTTCATCTTCCCTAAAAGTGAAAGGTCCAGGGTGGTAATACCTCCTGAACCTTAAGTGCAGCCGTGTAACAGTGCTCTCATGCTGAAACGCTGATAGACGAGGAGCATTTTACCAACTGATGTACAGCCCGGCCTTGCCTCTTGTTCTTCTATAAATTGTTATAATAACCAGTGGCACAGAATGCTGGAAATTAGATTTCATTCTCCCCACAGTTCGTCCAAAAGTATATAAATCCACTTTTCTCAAGGTAGCAGGTAAGTACATATGTGCTAGGTAACAGTGGAAACATAACTCACCAGAATTTGACATTTATTCTCTGCAACAGAAGCAGAACATTAGAGCTACAAAAGCCAGGGTAGCCCTCAGCAGAAGGAGAAGGTTGATGGTGTTGGAAATTGTGCTAGAATTGTTCTGTATTTGGTTAGTTTTTATTGAAAGACCATGTTTAAGTGTTTCCAGGGAATCAAATGGAGGTTAACTCATCCTGTACCCTATAAAATAAAACCATCTAGGGGGAGGGGTGGTTTTAGGAATCCCTGCAACAGGAAGCTGGAGAAAAACCTCTAAATACCTCAGCATAGAAGGAGTTGAACACTAAATAGAAATGTGTCAACTCAGAACTCCCAGACTACAGAAGATGGATTCTCAGTGACAAGGCCTTTGAAAAGACCAGAGACCCCAGTAGTGGGAAGCCATTTCACTAAGGAAGAAAGGACCAATTTCCTTATTTTCCTTCTATATTCACATGTCCACCCTTTTGAAGATTCAAAGTGGAAGGGAAAGAAAAAATTATGTGTGCCCCCATAAAGTCCAATATCATATCTCTATTTAATATCTCTTCCAAAGACATTGAAGTCTATGGGCCTTGGTATGGCAAGGGGAGAAGAGTTTATCTGGAGGAAAGACGAAAGAGATATTCTTTTTTTGGGGGGGGGGGTTGTCCTACGTAGCTCATAGTGGTCTCAAAATTACTCTCTTTCTGAGCCTAAGCATGATCCTCCTCCAGCATATACCTTCCAAGTACTGGGATTATGGGCCTGTGCCACCAGACAGTAAGACTGAGGAATTTGATTAATCTCTTAAGTGAACTACATACTGATTGCTAAATCAAGATTATGTTTTGTCTTTTAGTGTGACTGGAGAATTGCCATCTGCCCAAGTTTTCATCTAAAGCAGTGTTTATCAGTATATGGGTCCTAATCCCTTTGACAAACCTCTATTTTCAAAATAGTATTTGCATTAAAATTCATAACCATAGCAAAGTTATGATTATGAAGTAACAACAGAAATCTTATGGTTGGGGGTCACCACAACATGAGGAACTGTATTAAAATGTTGGAGCAAGGCAAAGGTTGAGAATCAATGATCTAGAAAAAGTCAGAAACAGCATACCTCGATGGGGTATTTTATTGGAGCATTGAGAGACAATAATAAATTTCACTTTAAAAAATACCAGTGTGAGCTGGGAAGATGGCTTAGTTCATAAAGTGTCTGCTCTGCAAGCTTGAGGGCCAGGATTCTTATCTGGATTACCACATGAAAACTGGGAATAATGAAGTGGATCCATGCTGTGGGATTCCCCTCTTTATGCTGTGAATACCATTGGTTAATTAAAAAAAACTGGCTTGATCTGATAAGGTAGAACAGAGCTAAGCAGGGAAAACTAAACTGAATGCTGGGAGAAAGGAGGCTGAGTCAAAAGAAGCCATGGAACCATTGTTGAACACAGACGTGTTGAAACTTTGCTGGGTAGGCCACGACCTCATGGTGATGCACAGATTAATGCAGATTGGTTAAATTTAGATGTAAGAGTTAGCAATAAGAAGCTAGAGCTAATGGGTCAAGCAGTGTTTTAAAAATATAGTTTCTGTGTGATTATTTTGGGTTTGAGCTGCCAAGCCACCAGAACGGCCAGGTGGTTTTCCATTACAACAGATCCAGAACCTCAGCACTGAAGGAACAGAGACAGAAGACTCCCTGGAGCTCTTAGCTAGATGGATAGGCCCCATGTTCAGTGAAAGACCCTGTCTGGAAAAATGAGGTGGAGTGTAATGGAGACAGATACCTGATATTGTCCTGTGGCATCTACATGCAGTACACACATGTATACATGTACCTACTTGAATGCACATATGCATAAATACTACCAATTGTACTTGTCAGTTCATTATTTTATTCAACAAGCGTCATGCATTATGCCAGGAATAGGCCATGCAATGAGAAGGTTAAAAAAAAAAAAATCCTTGCCCTCAAATTGCTTATTGCTTATAGCAAAGGTTAACACATCTTTTTTTTTTTTTTTTTTTTTTTTTTTTTTTTTTTTTACAAAAGACCCACCTGATAGATCAGATAGATATTAAACTTTATGGGGTACACATGATTTTACCTTTTTCCTTTCTCTGTCTGTCTCTCTCTCTATATCTTTGATCTTTATTGAAACAGGGTCTCATTGTGTAGCTCTGAGTAGCCTAAAACATACTATTTAGACCAGGTTGAGCTTGTATTTGTTACAATCCTCCTGCCTTTCCTTCCTGAGTAATGAGATCATAGGCCTGTATTACCACATTCAGCTAGTGTGAATTATTCTTTTTAAACTAACTGTTAAAAGCAGGCATGGCTGATATCTGCAATCCCAGCACTCAACAGCCTGAGACAGGAGAATAGCTGCAAGTTCAAGGGCAGCTTGTGCTACACAGCGAGTTCCAGGTCACTTTGGGTCACAATAAAAAACAAAACCCAGAAAATGAAAAGAATCAAATAAATAGATAAGCCAGCAATTTAAAACTAAAAATGAGTCTTCCTTGAGAGCTAAACGAAAAGAGGTCATGTGTCAGAGTTGGCCTCTAGACCCGTGTTTGCTGCTTCTTAAACTACGGGCGAAGGAAAATACTTAACTACCAGTAATTACTATACATTATTATTAATTTTAAGAACACATTTATTCAGCATCGCAATCATTCCACTACGTTTAGCAATCAACAGCATGGGCAGGAGAAATAAAAGGTGCAGATTAAAGCCTTTGTTGGAAGGCTTTACCCTCTCTACAGACTAGAAACTAAAATGACCTGTTATACAATTAGTCATAAGTACAGTCCTTGATTTTTTTGCCTACACATGAGTATTGTTTAAGACATCATTTTCGTAGTAGCTAGGCACTGCTACCTCGGTGATTGGCTGAGCACACAGATCTGTTGTAACCTGCAGCTTCCCTGTCGTTCTCTGCCCCTCGTCTCCCGCTAAGCTTTGTTTCTCAGCAATAATTAAAACCTTCTGCCCCATCATAGCCACCGCTGCTGCTGGAACTGCTGGATCCACTTTGGTTTTGAGGTTTCACAAATTGTTGGCCTCAACCATGATAGGAGTCAGAGCTTCTGCCTCTAAAGTTTCTTCCTTTTCATAGATGCAAAATTTGAAAACTGATGACAGAATTTCCAAAACCACTGTAGCTTCTCTCATCTTCAAAATTTCTCTCACTACCATCATCAAAGCTTCCTCTACTTTCTTGGTTTATGGATTTCATTTGAACCAGCATAGCCACTGTTCTGGATTCCATAATCCTGCCTACCTCTTCTATTGCCTCTGCTTCCTCCACTGTAAACAGGGCCACCTCCTCCATAACCACCATTACTAAATACATTATAGCCACAAATTTCTACAACATCCACCCCCACCTCAGCTGCCTCCAAAGCCACCATATCACTGTCACTAAAACTAACTTGGTAACTGCTACCAAATTTTCTAGCACCACCGCAACCCCTTAGACTAGATAAAGCACTAGCCATCCCTTGCTTCCACAAGGCTTCTCTTACTTCACAGCAGTGGCAATTCACATGATGTTATTTCTGAAGGACAATCTTACCCATGGCATCATGGTTATCAAAGGTTACAAAGCAGAGCCCCTCTTCCCTCCACCACCTTTGTCAGTAATGATTTGAAACACTTCAACTTTTCCATAATATTCAAAACAATCTTGTAGGTGATGTTAGTCAGTGTCATCTTTAAGCCATCAATGAAGATTTTTTTCACAGTCAAGTGGGCATCTCTTCACACAGCTTTGGTTTTTACAGCTTGTGTGACCTCTCATTCATGGCTGTACCAACTTCCTCCACAATGGTGTAAATGACAAACACAATCTCCTAGAGAACTTGGAGTTTGGATCTATTTATCATATAGTCATTGAGTATTCCCAGTTGTACAAAATGGCTCCTCAGACTCTTCAGTTGTTTTGAAGCTTGGCCCTCCAATGAAGAACTTCCCCAGCTATTCAGGCTCCTTAAGAGACTATAACTGAGAAATGAGGGCAGCAAGATAAGACAGTTCAGTGATGCTTCCTTCAGGATATCCACAGGCAGAAAAGAGTAAGCTAAGGAATATATCCCCATATGGTAATTAGTATTGAAGATGTGTTTAGGGCATTAGGAGACAAAGAAAACAATTATTCAGCAATGATTGGAAATCAAGGCTCCTAGGAAGATGCACTGTTGACCAGAGATCAGAATAAATAGGAGGTAAAGGCAACAAATGGTGTTCAAGGTCAAGGGAGCTGTCAAAGAGGGAAAGAGTATGGTTCACTTTAACAATTCAGTGTGTGTGTGTGTGTGTGTGCGCGCGCGCGCGCGCGCGCATGCGCACGCACGTGCACACACATACTTCTAGGAATTGTTTCTCTCTTTATATTGAGTAGGTTCTTGGTATTCATAGTTAAGTGTCCTTACTTTCTGAGCCATCTCATGGCCTTTGGTTCATGCTAGAAAGTACAGAAAGGATAACATTTAGAGAGGTTAAATTATTCAGGGATGGAGGCAAGAATCAATTTAGGTGTGCCTGACTCCACACCTGTGTTCCTAACTACTGGATCACATTGCAGCTCCACTATAAAGCTATGTCCAATATCTATCTCAAGAATTTACAAAGTGGAAGCTCTGTTTGGCTCATTCTGTTTTCCCTGAGGGAGAAAATGTGAAAGTTCTAAAGGGCTTAAAGGTCTTTAAGGCAGGAGACTGAATCAATAATGTTGGGTTGACTTCATTAGACCTCCAGTTCTTCCTTTAAAACACAACCTCATTCTCCCAGCGAGACTTAGAATATACTGTGCAAATTCAAGGAATTTTGATGTTTCTTCCTTATAGGAGTTTTTTTTCAAGGTAGCTAAGTTTGAAGAACACTATAACATGAATTCTAACATTTTTGATATAGATTTAAACACTTAGAGAGTATGGAAATCTCTGGCTTGCAGTACTGTTCCTATCTTAATCACAACATTAATGATTGTAGGTCAGTGAGTTTACTCAATATAGATTAAATCTAGCAGTTTTTAATTGATTGCTTTTGGGATTTTTACTGAAGTAGGATTATCAGAAAAGTTAGTTTGGCCATCCAGTTACTATTTTTTGAACGAACTCACATTAAGGACTGCCTTCTACCCTTATAGTCAATCAAAATTGAGGGAGAAATGGATAGGAGAGAATAGGAATGTCCCAACCTTTGCTGTTACTGTCTTTCCGGTGTTCTGTGGTTCTTACTCGGGACTGTGCTTTGCACATAGGAAAAAGAAAGAAGCTAGGCTAATTTCCAGACATTTCTAAGCCCAAGGCTCATGAATTTTGTTTTGAGTCAGGGCCTTACTAAGTATCTGTTTTTGACCTGGAGCTTGCTATGTAGACCACAGTGGCCTCAAACTCACAGGGACCTGTTTGCTTCTGCATCTTGAATGCTGTGATTAAGATATGTGTTACTATTCCTGGCTCTGAATATGTATTTTTAAAACAAGCTCTTCAGCTAAATAACCACTACCAAGGCATGCAAATGCCGACAGATCTAATTTAACGAAACAATATATCAGACTCCCTTAATCTATGCTTAGAAATTCTTGAGAATGAACTATATAAAATTATACTGTAGTGTTTCAGTTCATTGTGATAACAAAATGGTCTTTTATTACCAAATAAATTGGATGTTATTGCAGCAATGAATATGATGCTCTTTGGTGCTATATTCTCAGAAGAAACATCAAACTGTATTTGAAATGATTTTGTACATTTCATAAAGTTAAAGATCAAATACAGATTACTGGCATGTATTGATTCAACATCCTGAGATACCAAAGGAATACAGAAGATACAAATTTGCAATGATGGATAAAATGGGAATGGCGTTATTAGATAATGAAGTTGTATGAAAGTTAGGAAGCAGGGGAGTGGTAATTGGCGAGGCTGTGTAGGGAAAGCCACAGTTTAGAGTAATTGCAGGGGGTGATATACTGAAAGGGAAGATCGGATGTTGTGGTTTAGAAAACTGTCCCACAAAGGTCTGTGACTCAAGGCTTGGTCTACAAGGTAGTGCAAGTGGGATATGGTTGGACCTGTAGGAGGGTTCACAGAGTGGAAGAGGATCGTCCTCTAGATGTTGCAGTCATATCTTTGCAAAGGATGGTGGAACACTGACCTCTCCCTCCCCAAGCCTCTTGTAAAAGATGTGCTTACACGCTTCTTCACACATGCATAGTTGACGTTGCCATTCATGCCATGACATGAGGAAGTTTAGGGACATCCTTTAGTGAGCTCATGCTACTTTAAAATTGTGAATTCAATAAATGATTTGCCTCTAATCTTTCATTACAGCAATACGAAGACAATTAAAACAACTTTCCTCACATGGCTTGAAAAAGAAACTAACACAGAAAGTGGGAGGTAAATGAAGTCATTTTTAACACAGGTGATTCATTGCCCTCCTTAATCTAATGAACAGAACGAGATATATATA
>NW_026068148.1:1183058-1183939 GCF_014885135.2 Alexandromys fortis
TTCCCTGCCCTGTGGAAAGTCCAAAGTCCTCCCCGCTCCATCTTGGTCTAGGAAGGTGGACATCCAAACAGGCTAGGCTCCCACAAAGCCAGAACATGAAGTAGGATCAAAACCCAGTGCCATTGTCCTTGGCTTCTCAGCAGCCCTCATTGTCCGCCCTATTCAGAGAGTCCGGTTTTATCCCATGGTTTTTCAGTCGTAGTCCAGCTGGCCTTGGTGAGCTCACAATAGATCAGCCCCACTGTCTCCGTGGGCTGACTACTTTTTAAAACTTTTATTTTCCTATTCTTTAACAAACCAGTGATCAACATATTTGAGAATTTTTTTTCAAAATAAAGAGAGATATAAATGGACAAAACAGAGACAAACATTAGAATTATGGTGTTGTCCTAGTTATTTTTCTACTGCTATGACAAGACTCCATGACCAAGGGAACTTAAAAAATAAAGCATTTAATTTGGGGCTTATGATTCCAGGGGACAGTAAAGCACATGACTATTATAGAGGCGAGCATGGCAGCAGGCAGGCACAGCACTGGAGCAGTAGCTATGAGCTAGCTTACATGCTGAAACAAAAAAAAAATGAGATGGGAAGAGGGAGAGAGAGGGCGAGGAAAGAGGGGGGCACTCATTGGAAATGACGTGAACTTTTGAAAGGCCCACATAAGATTGTTGCCATAATGCAAAATTCACTTAGGCCAACTTCAGAAGTCTGCATACTCTTTTGGTCTCAACACAGTTTAAAAATACAAAGTCTCTTCTGAGATTCAAGACAACCTCTTAATTGCAACAACCTATAAAATCAAAAAGCAGATTATGTACTTCCAACATACCATAGCTCGCTCTCTCTCTCTCTCTCTCTCTCTCTCTCTCTCTCTCTAT
>NW_026068148.1:1184013-1189806 GCF_014885135.2 Alexandromys fortis
CAAGTCTCATCTGAGACTCCGGGCAGTCTCTTAACTGTGAGTCCCTATAGCATCAGAAAATAAAGTACAAACTTCCACTGTACATAATGGCACAGAACAAATGTTCTCATTTCAAAAGGGAAGAATGGGGACATAATGGGGAAATACTGAGCCAAAGCAAGACTAAAACCTAGCAGTTCCAACTCCAAATCTTGCACCTCCGTGTCTGATGTCAAAGGGCTTAGATGGCTCCGTTCTTCCAGCTTTGCCAACTGCAACATACTCCTCTCTCTTGGGACAGTTCCATTCTGTGTCTGCAGCTCTTATTGGCAGATATCTCATGATCCTGGCATCTCCAAAATATTGTGATCTCCAAGGCAATCCAAGCTTCAACAACTTCACAAAATAGCCTCCCCTGTCCTCATATGGGTTTAAAGGAGTTACCCTACAATAGGGTATTGTATCAATACAATTGGGGGAACAATACCCCAACTAGACACCTCATGATAGCAAACAAAAGCCTCAGTACCAGAAATGGGTCACCTCTTTTTGTTGGTCTTTGGAGTCACATAGACACCCCCCAAAATTACTGGCTACTGCCAATACTTTTGGCTACACTCTAGAACTATTGTTAAAGACAATGCACAGTTGGGTCATATAATGTGGAGAAATCAACTTAAAACTCAACCGGAAGTCTCATCTGCACTGGACAGTTGGTGCTGGAAGGTGCTGTGTATGTTGCCAGAAGAGAAAAGCAGTTATCAATCTCATTTGTCTGTGAACTCTAAAAGGTGCAAAACTAATTGGTCTGAGAATAAATGGCCACTGTTGCAATAGTGGCATGGATGTCCTGGAGTAACTAATCATTTGCTGATTCTTATCTAAAGCTCAGTTAATTGGATGGAACCCATACATGACACTGTTAAAGAAGCCACGAATCTGTGACTAGGCCCTAGGGGAGAGCACATTTTATTCTACTAAATGAACATAATATCAAAATAACTTCTAATGAATTATTGCTATACTCATAGATAAGAGAATCTCTCAACCTTCATTAGAGAAACTTTTTGTAGTAGATGGTAACTAACACAGAGACCTCCAGCTAGTCACTGTGCAGAGAATGACACTATGGAGTACTCAACTCTAAAAATGGGGCATACATATTATGCCCTTCCCTCCAAGGCCCAGAAATCTTTGCATAAGAGAAGTTGGAAAGATTGTAAGAGCCAGAGTTGGTCGATAATGTCAAGAAAACCATTGAACATATAAACTCATGGTCATTGTGACAGCATGTACAAAGCCTGCATCAAATCTAGCTGGATAAACAGGACTTACGAAGAAGACATGAAATCACATCACTAGCTGAGGAACTATTGGCATTTGATAGCTTCTGGGAGAAGATGAGTGAGTTTCCTTTAATGACATGATCCCTGGTATGTTGAACACATACCAGAGTAGGTCCTATTCTCAGGACTAGCTGAAAATTGCAAATTGGACTTGATGGGGAAAAATGTTGAGTGGGAAGGTACCTTTAAAGTTTGTGCCAGCTGGTGTCTTCGACCTTGTAGCATTGTGACATGGCATTGCTCAGGACCAAACCTTTTTTTGTTTATGGGATGCTTGCAAATTTAATGCTTTAGAGCTACACAATTAGTTTACAAAAGAAAAGCTCATACTATTTGGTGTTAAACCACATTATAGTTGAAAACACCTGCTATAAAGAAGAAATTTATATTGTACCATGAGGAGCCAAATTTAGCTTTCATTATAAATCCTTCCATAGTTTATTATATTTGGCTTTATACACATATTACATAAAAATACTTCTTAACCTAAAGATAATTTGTCCACAGACAGCAGAAAGCAGTTTGGAGAAAACAACAGCCACATTCCCAAGAGCTGGGGGGTATGGATGGTCTTCAGTTATTTAGTAGGTTACAGATGTTTGTTATATTTAAGGCAATATAGGAATATAGGATAAAAAGACAACTATTAATCTCAGATGTTTTGAATTAGCATTAATTTTACTATAGAGATACAAATTTCAAATTAATTTGGTTACATTGTATATATGTTTCTATTCTTGTTTAGAGGATTTTGTATATTGATACAAATTTAAGATCAATTTAGTTACACTGTATGTGTATTCATACTCTTGTTTAAGATATTATGTTTATGCAGCTTGTTTAAAAATGTAATGCATAGTTAAAATAAAAATTAATATACATCTATAATAGCCAAACTTATAGACATGTTAGTTAGGTTTTCTAGATATGCAAAGGTATATTTCAAACGGATAAGTAATCTTCAAACCCTTCAGAGATCTACAGAATCTGGCACTTAAAATGTTTTAAAAGCTTAGAATTCTTTGGACATGAGATATCTGCTCCTGCCAGTGCCAATTACTTCAAAGAGGATGATTGGCATGGAAGAAACTTGTTATGGAGTTTGTTTTAGATGTGGCAAGCCTAGACATTTAAGCAAGAAACTGTTTTTGCCTTGTGTCAGGAGCCATTTCCCCCCAATCATTAAAGGAACCATCACCCTAGGGAGTCTGCAGAGAACCCCTCACCCAATTAACTGCTAATCTTAGCGGAACCCGCCTTACATTCCAGCTATCCAGGGAACCAGGTGTGGCAACTTGTGACTTCTGGCCTACCCCTCCGAATGTAACCTAGCCTACGTGACCGGAACCACGAGGCGAGATCCCGTGCCCTGCCCCCCATTCCTTACCATATATAAACTGTAACCCGTCCCTAAATAAATGGAGGCTTTGACAAAAAAAAATATTCTTAATTGCTTAGAAAATTGTTTTCAGTAATAATTTTAGGTTTTTGCATGGAGACAATTGTCACCATGGATAAAAGGATTTTGATTAGAAAAAAATTAAGTGATAGGTATTTATTGAACATTTACTTTGTGTCAATAATTCTATTAAGAGTTACAAAGGTACTCTAAGACTACTTAAGACTCAGTTTTGGCCAGGCAGTGGTGGCACACGCCTTTAATCACAGCACTTGGGAGGCAGAGGCAGGCAGATCTCTGTGAGTTCTGAGGCCAGCCTGGTCTACAGAGGGAGTTCCAGGACAGCCAGGACTGTTAAACAGAGAAACCCTGTTTTGAAAAGCTTTGAAAAAAAGATCTAGTTTTTGTGCAGAAGAAAGCTGAATCAGTACAAGGAGCAATATAAGAGTAAAAATGCTTAGTAAATGTCGTAAAAGGCTGAATTGTCAGTGTTAGATCATGGTTACTAGAAAATCTGGCAGCGAGAATGTGTAGTTAGCTTGGATTGAAGTTACAAAGGACTGTGAATAGGCTGCCTTTTGTTTTAAATTACAGAGAAGATAGAATAGGTCAAGAGAGGGAAGGCCTTAGAGGAAGGAACATGAGCAATGGCCTGGAGCAGAACTTTTTCTTTTTATGTATTATTAGAAATTTTAATCTTCTCTAATATCACTAAAAAGCTTTTTCTGTTTAAATCTTCCTAATATAACAACTTTCTCTGAGTGGATCATTTTTTTCTCTCTGACAGTGCAGTAAATTTTGTGTCGCTTTACAGAATGGGAGCTGCCATTTTCTAAATGAGCCCTTCTCCATTCTGCTCTCCTTTGGTGCCAAGTCTTAATAAAGACAAATGGCTTCTCCCATCCTGTGGCTGCCATCCATCTCAGTGGATGACTATGAGAGTGAGTGCCTGACCCCCCTTCCTGTCAAATAATAGAAAAAACCTTTATCTTTATTTATTGCCATACTTTAATTACTAGAAAAAAACCTCTCAATTAAGGAACAAAGGGTTTGAAAAGTCGTTAAAACAAAACCAGGATTTCTGAGCACATCAAAATGTTTTCTATTTTTCCTGTGTAGGAAGAGAAGTGTTGAGGGTGATTGGTGTCATTTGGGTTAAATTCTAAGGCATACAATGTCACAGTATGTATTGTTCCATGGAAGAATGTTTTTTGGCAAAAATTATAGATAGCATTATTGGTGGGCCCACCAATTTAAGGCTTTGGGGTTAGTTCAATGACAAATTTTGTCAGGTGATTAGACTTTACAGGTGATCCTGGAAGCTCTTTACAGACATAGCCAGAGTCAGTCCATCAGGCTTTTGAGTGGTTTCCTGACAGGAATCACTATGACATTTAGAAAAACGTGTTTGTTCCTTATGTGTTGCTCTGTGATGTAAAAACAACAGGAACTGGCCACCTCGAATGTTTTTCTGCTCTTTTTCTGTTTAAAATCTAAAATGCCATTCCTCTACTCCCTGGTGGTACAATTTTGCATCTCTATAGAGCCTCTGGTAAATGGCAGGTCAGATTTTACTGGCCTCCTTTGGCTATTTAATACTTTAATGTGAATTTGTTTATCTGAGTATGTGTGTCTGTATGCAGGATTTTTTTAGAATAACAATTCTTTCTTACAAGTTTTAAGTTATAAAAACAATAGCACAATTTGTATGCTATGAAATCTGACATTTGTATGAGAACATTTGCAACATATGCAAATATTTAAGAAATAATTATGAAATGAACAGCCACTTGCTAACCGCTCAGCCTAAGAAATTGAATGTAAACAACCAAAACCTTTTCAGTACGTGGGTCTTCTCGCCTCCTCTCCAGAGCTGGCAATTATTCCAGGATTGAACTTGTTGCCCTTTTGTTCCTACTGATGCATGTGTCTTTATATAGTGTGGCTTGGTTTTAATGCAGCTTTCAGATCTTGAAATATGTAAATCCATACTGTATTGATTCTCCTGAAGAAATCTTTGCTTACTATTTGGTGAGATTAACTGATGTTGATATGTGTGGATTTATTTAGTCATTGTTACTGAACTTTCTATTATATAGATACACCATAATTCATCCATTCTCAGGTCAAATGCTTACATTGGATTAAGTCCTTTTTCATCTGACAATACATGCTACGATTGGAAAGGAAAACCTCAAGAAATGTGGAAACATATGAAGTAAAATTTGGCTCATTCTCCCCATCCCTTGTATGCAAGCAAGCACTATTAAGAGTTTAGTTCCAGGTAAGCCATGTTTTGTTCATATTCAAGGGAGGCCTGCCCTTTTATGAATGGAGGACGAGTGGGTGGGGCGTAGAGGGAAGGTGGGGTGAAAGACTGGGAGGAGGGGAGGGAGTGAAAGTTGTAGGTGGGTTATAAAATAAGTAATTTAAAAAATTTTTTTTTCTGGTGCCCTCTTCTGGCCTGCAGGCATACAGACAGAATATTGTATACATAATAAATAAATAAATATTTAAAAAAAAATTTTTATTGAAAAAAGATTTCCGCCTCCTCCCCGCCTCCTATTTCCCTCCCCGTCTCCCTTTTCCCTTCCCCTCCTCCCACTCTTCTCCCCCTCCGCACACTCCTCTCCCCCTCCCTCTCCAGTCTGAAGAGCAGTCAGGGTTCCCTGCCCTGTGGAAAGTTCAAAGTCCTCCCTCCTCCATCCTGGTCTAGGAAGGTGAACATCCAAACTGGCTAGGCTCCCACAAAGCCAGAACATGAAGTAGGATCAAAACCCAGTGCCATTGTCCTTGGCTTCTCAGCAGCCTTCATTGTCCGCCATATTCAGAGAGTCCGGTTTTATCCCATGGTTTTTCAGTCACAGTCCAGCTGGCCTTGGTGAGTTCACAATAGATCAGCCCCACTGTCTCCGTGGGTGGGTGCACCCCTCGTGGTCCTGACATCTTTGCTCATATTCTCCCTCCTTCTGCTCCTCATTGGGACATTGGGAGCTCAGTCCGGTGCTCCAGTGTGGGTCTCTGTCTCTATCTCCATCCATCGCCAGATGAAGGTTCTATGGTGATATG
>NW_026068148.1:1190556-1222436 GCF_014885135.2 Alexandromys fortis
CGAATTTCCTGAGAAACCGCCACACTACTTTCCAAAGTGGTTGCACAAGTTTGCATTCCCACCAGCAACGGATGAGGGTACCCCTTCCTCCACAACCTCTCCAGCAAAGGCTATCATCGGTGTTTTTGATTTTAGCCATTCTGACAGGTGTAAGATGATATCTCAAAGTTGTTTTGATTTGCATTTCCCTGATCGCTAAGGAGGTTGAGCATGACCTTAAGTGTCTTTTGGCTATTTGAACTTCTTCTTTTGAGAATTCTCTGTTCAGTTCAGTGCCCCATTTTTTAATTGGGTTAATTAGCATTTTAAAGTCTAGTTTCTTGATTTCTTTATATATTTTGGAGATCAGACCTTTGTCTGTTGCAGGGTTGGTGAAGATCTTCTCCCAGTCAGTGGGTTGCCTTTTTGTCTTAGTGACAGGCAGGCTATTGGGACAAAGGAGCTACCACTCTCCCGTTTGCCCTCCTGATTCGGATTGGGTCCCAGAGCCCGAACAGGCTGAGCTGGGAGATGTTATGTGGTCAAAGAGGGGAGGGAGTCAGCTGCCATGACTATTCTTAAAAAGACATTTGAATGAATATAAAAACAGAATTGATTGAAAGACAGTTTTAATTTTTTCACGTATTTGTCTTTACATTTCTGTATTGCATTTTCTTTTCCTTATGTTTTCTATAGTAATTCTACATGTTTTTTCTTCTAACTATCAAAATATACTTCATGTGTAGATAATTTGGAAAACAGAGAAAAGTAGTAAGAAAAAATCAAAATAGCACCTCCATATATCTTGACTATGTCTATACTTTTCACTCATAAGATATGATTTTTGGAGGAACTGTAGTCAGTAACTGAAACAGACTCTTAACCACTTTTGCTTATGTTTCCATGGACAGAACACAGTGGAACTGTTCATATTAAAGATCTATCACATTGTCTAATTCAATCAACTCTACAATATTATTTATTTGGAAATTTGACTTGGTTCTTATGAGATGAATCTGGGTGAAGTACTTGCTTTCAAACCTGAAGACCTGAATTTGATTGCAGGGAACCACATGGTAGAAAGATTCAAGTTACTCATGCAAGTTGTACTCTGAATTGCTTGTGTGTGTGTGTGTGTGTGTGTGTGAGAGAGAGAGAGAGAGAGAGAGAGAGAGAGAGAGAGAGAGAGAGAGAGAGAGAGAATAAGGTCATAAAAAATAAAAATAAAAATCCCAAACTCCTACTGCTTCGTAAGTATTATTTACATATTTTTACTCTCTCTTCCATACCATTAGCAGCAATTGCATTTATAATCTTCTTTTTAGAGCACTTTGAATCAAACTGAAAATACCCACAGAAACAGCTGATCTAAGCTAGTGAGAGCTCACTGACACTGATTGATAGTGGAAGAACCTACATAGGACCGAACTAGGCCCACTGAATGTGGGCTCAGTTGTGAGGCTTGGGCAGTCTGTGGGGCTACTGGTAGTGGGACCAGGATCTATCCTTAGTACTTGAACTGGTGCTTTGGAACCCATTTTCTTTGGAGGGATACCTTGTTCAGCCTAGATATAGTGGGGAAGGCCTTGGTTTTTGTCTGGAAGTCAAGTCTTAGAATTTGTTGATTCCCCATGGGAAGCCTTACCCTTTCTGAGGATTGGATGGGAGTGGGGTGTGAGGAAGGGTGGGACAAGGTTAGGGGAGGGAGAGCAAACTGGGGTAAAATGATAAAATATTGTATTAAATAATTCTTAATAAAAATCTAAAAGAGAAATTAATAGCTATTCATTTTCACCATATTTTCTTTTTTATCCTTGACATATTTTTGAATGTGCATATATTTTCAAGTCTACTTAACACTGGAACTGTAAGATTTCTATATCTTTTTGTAGCTATGCCTGGGCTAATAATGAAGACTGATAATTGCACTAATGATTTCCCAAAATGAGTAGAGCATCTCTGTATTATCTAGTATGCAAACATGATCATACCATTTTGTAGTTTTGTTTTGTTTTGTTTTCATGTTTCCACAAAATACTTTTATGCTAGACATTTTAATGCATAGTTCTATTTTTTTTTGATTTTTGTGGTCATCTTTTACACTCAACATACAAAGATCCACTTTTAAAAAATAATTGGGTTGTCCTATAGAGAATAATATACTATAATTTGCTCAAACATTATCTTATATGTCATTTAGACTTTATTTTTGTTGTTTGGTATTATGACCGATACTCTACCACACCTGCCTGTACTACGTGCCAGTATGGCACTACTCTTGTATTGTGGTGCCTGCACTACAGGACCCTTGGTGAGCCAGGCAAGGTCCTGGAGATTTAAGCATACAAAAACACACAGACACAGGTCATCGTTGAAACAGGAGTGCCCCATTTATTGTGTCCAGGGGCTGCTTATATAGAGATCCTTACCTGATAGCCACACCCCAGCTGAACCCACCAGAAACCACTCCCCTGCCATCAGGGTCTCCTGAAAGAAGAAAACAAGATGTTTACAAGAGATTCAGGATCTGGGGGTTCACAGCTCCCAACACTCTATGAGTTACCAGTTGTTTCAGTTTATCTGGAACCTTTTTGGATTCATCATGGAAAGTTTCAAACTCCAGAAAACCTCACTTCTCTGCTAAAACTGAAATGGTGGGCTACCATAGTCTGCCAATTTTCCCATTTATTTATTTATTTATTTATTTATTTATTTATTTATTTATTTATTCATTCACTGGTACTTTTGTTGCCATTGCATCTATTCCCAGGAGTGAGATTGCCAAGTCATCTGATTTGATTCATACATAACACTCTGTGCAAAGGGTTTCTGGAATAGAATTCGGGTTCCTTTTAGGGTGTAGAATGTAGATAATGAGTCATAGATTAAGAATCTAGTCTGTATTAGAATTCACAATAACATTCTTTCATCATTTGACCATTTCAGTAGAGGAAGAGGAAATTGCAGAAGGAAGATGAGGGATGGGTAAAGGAGAGAATGTTAAAGAACCTAATGACAAAATTCATCTTCATATTTTAATCTATAACCAATCAGCATTGCTGTGTATGTCTGGTTTAAGCGCAGAGCAGGGAGATGAGAGTCTGGAATTCTATATTGTTTCGTGTCTTTTTAAAAAATAAAATGAGAAGAACTAGTGTTTTGTTTCTTTCTGGGGTTCTGTGTACATTAGAAAACTAGACTCTAGTCTTAAGACAGACTTAGAGCACTTCAGCTGTTATAAGGGTTATAAAATACGAATATTGCTCCTAGCAATCCACAGATGTCTTCTTGGACTGTTTACAGATGTTGGGTTATATTACCATCTCTTCATTAATACTGAACAAATAAGGTTTCAGCTGGCTTATTTAATATGCACATGTACAGCTTCTTCTGCCATCTGAGGTAGCAGATCGAGCTAAGATTCTCAATATTGTTTGCTGCCTGGTTTTCGTAAAGCGGCAATTAAGGAAGGAAGAACATGTGCCTTCCAGGACCTTGCACTCATCTGTCACTTCTGAAATAGCTTCAAGGCGATTTGTTACATAGTGCTGACTGAATGATTGCTTTTACTGAGATAATTGCCAATGAATTTCCTGTAAGGGCAGAAAAGGAGAGGGGCAAAGGGAGAAGGTTAAGAAGGAACATTCCAAGGCTCTTTATTCCTTATAATAGTCTTAAGTCATTAGAAATTCTTAGATTTAAAACATCAGAAAAGAACAGCAAATAATCTGCTACACTGTGATGAAATCCTCAGTGGATGGGAAACTGACCTTGAGGCGCCAATTTAACTGAGAGACAGAACCATGGAAGGTCTTGCACACTTATAGTCCCAAACTACACAACAGCTTTCATCAAAAGATTTCAGATGCCTCTGTTAGAGAGAGAGAGAGAGAGAGAGAGAGAGAGAGAGAGAGAGAGAGAGAGAGAGAATATGAAGCAGGGACTGTGGATTTATTTATTTCTGTTGAGTGGTTGTTGACTTCAGGTACTGGCCATTAATTTCGTGTCTTTTAGATGTGGCCAGTAATTCCTGTGCTGTCTGGAAAGACAATATCAGATAGTCATTCTCAGTGCCAACTATGGAACCAAACTACTTTAGTTTCAATCTTGATTGTGCTGTGGATTTGTTATATGACTGGGGCAAGAAACTCTGAACCACTCCTTATTTTGCAATCTGTTAGATGGAATAATGACACTGCTTCCCAAGGACTGTTAGAGGTTAAAGTCATTCTATTTATGTGTCTCTGTGTTTTGCACGTGTGTGTATGCATGTTCACAGATATGTGGATACACTAGTGTGTACTTCTACATATTCGTACGTGCATGTGTGTGAACATATGGAGACTTTAGAGACCGACACTAGAGACTCTTCCTTGATAGGTTTTCCCCTTATTAATTGTTACAGGCTTCCTCAATTGAACTCAGAGTTTGCTGTATGGCTAGGCTAGCTTGCTGACTCCTGAGATCCCTGCCTCTGCCATCTAATCTCTGGGATGGCAGGCAATTGGCCGTTCCCACCCAGCATTTATGTGCATGCTGGGGATTTACGCTTCACTCTTGTGCTGTAAGTGCTTTATTCATAGAACCTTCTCCCCAGATCCCTCCTTTAAAGATAATTCATGACAAGTACACAAAACACTGTCTCACCTAGTTTTCAGAGAATTGTGATCATGTGTTATCATAGGCACAGAATCTAGCCACCTTGTGTCTAAATCATGATTCTGCCGATAAGTGACCCTAGAATATTGCTTAGCCTCTGTATGCTTTCAGATTTTCATCTGCAAAGTGAGGCTAGAAACGGATACATACTTCAACTAGTTAAAACAATTTGTTTCAGACTTCCACAATGAGCTTCCATAAATAATGGGGTTAGGATTTTAGCTTAGATTTATCTATTTTCTAGCATTCTTATTTTATGACATTTGATAAGTTTTTGTTTAGGTACTTGCCTTCAGGCCTGATGACTTGAGTTCTGATCATGGAACCTACATGGTAGAAGGAAATTACTGACTTCTACAAGTTTTCCTTTGACATCTGCATATTGTACACATAGTCTTCCCGCATTCAGTCAGTGTCCTGTTGCTATGAAGAGACACCATGACCAAGGCAACTCTTTTTTTTTTTTTCGGTTTTTTGAGACAGGGTTTCTCTGTGGCTTTGGAGCCTGTCCTGGAACTAGCTCTGTAGACCAGGATGGTCTCGAACTCACAGAGATCCGCCTGCCTCTGCCTCCCGAGTGCTGGGATTAAAGGCGTGCACCACCATCACCCGGCTCCAAGGCAACTCTTATAAAAGAAAGCATTTAATCGGATATTACTTCAAGTTTCAGAAGTTTAGTTCACTATTACCATGGCAGGGAGCATGGAAGCATGTAGGCAGGCATAGTAGTAGCTGAGAGTTCTAGATAAATATTGATCCACATGCAGCAGGAGGAGAGAGCCACAAGACCCAAGATTGAACTTTTAAAACCTCAAAGCTTCCTCTAACAAGGACATGTCTACTCCAACAAGGCCATAACTTCCTAATCTTTTTCAAGTAGTACCATACTCTGATGACCAAGCATTCAATATATGAAGCTACAGGGGTCATTCTTATTCAAACCATCACATTCCACTACCTGGATCCCATGGTCTTGTAGCCAAATCACAGTGCAAAAATACATTCAGTACAACTTCTAAAATCCTCATAGTCTGCTTTAAAAATTCAAAGTCTCTTCTGAGACTCAAGGTACTCTCTTAACCATAACATCCTGTAAAATTGAAATGCAGATCACATACTTCCAACACACAGTGTGGAATATACATTACCACTTCAAGAGGGAGGAAAGGAAACATAACAAGGAAATACTGGACAAAAGCAAGACTGAAACAAGCTTGGCAAACTCCACACTCTGCATCTCCATATCTGAGGCCAAATCACTCTTCAGATCTCCAACTCCTTTTAGCTTTGTTGACCACAACATACTTCTCTCTCTTGGACTGGGTCCACACCTGATCTGCAGATTTCTTTGCCAGGTATTCCATGGCTTTGGTATCGCCAACATCTTGAGGTCTCTAAAACAATCCATGTTTCACCTTCAGTGCTTCACATAAGGGCCTCTCTGGGCTTCCATGCAGGGACAACCCTGAAACATACCTAGTCTCACTGGCTTTCCAGAGAGAGAGAGAGAGAGAGAGAGAGAGAGAGAGAGAGAGAGAGAGAGAGAGAGATTCTAGAACCCCTTTATTGTATCCTTGACTCTAAAGCCAGAACCCCATGGTCAAAGCTGTCAAGTTCTGCTGCTTGATGGAGCTGGAACTCAGTCTCCTCATTCAGTGACATCTGTATCAGTTTTCTGTTGGTGATGATTTCTCTCACTGTTTAAGCATTTGTTTAATTCCCTTTTACAAGTTGGAAGCTTAGCTGGTTGGGATCTTTCCCTGAGGATATCATTCACTTTATTCCATTTAGCAAACAGGCTTTTCTTTAAATTTGTATCTCTTTGAGCACTGAACTTAGCTCCATTATGCTTCAAGGTGCTCCTTTTATCTTCAAAATGTACATTTTGTGGTTTTTTTCTTACTTAGTGTGTTCCTTTTCATTATAGATCTGCATAAGAGTGATCATTAGTCACCCCATAACAGGGTCAATACTAAGCTGTCCTGAAATCTTCTCTACCAAAGTCATTAAATCAAATTTCTTTTTATTTTATTTCTCTTCATTTTAGCCACAGTCAAACTTTAGACAAGAGCAAAAAGCAACCACATTCTTTGCCAAAATATCACAAGAGTGGTCTCTAGACTACTTACTAATATTTTTCTTCTCTGAAACCTCTTGAGATGAGATATTATAATCTAGAGTGCTCTCAGCCCCACTGTCTGCCATGCTTCTACTAGTATGACCCATTAAACCATACTGTTTAACATGTTCAACTGCTTTCCTAAACCAAAATTCCAAAGTCCACACCCTGGTGGCTAAGCTTTCAAATATATAAGCCTATGGGGACCGTTCCTATTCAAACTACCACACTCCACATGTACAAAAATAAATAAATGTCAAGAAAAATTTAATGACCCCCCCAAACACAGTGTTATTAATAATGAATCACTCTACAGAATGAGAGATTTGTCTGGTAGCTTGGGTGAAGAAACAGCAAGACTGCTATAAGCATCTTCCTTATTGCTATGCTTGTCTGCCCTATTTCCTGTACTGTAAAACCAAGAGGACAGCAGTGGTGCTTATCAGAACTGAAATTCATTTTGGAACTGTTGTTGTAAATATCATCTGGATCCAGGCAGTGGATAAAACTGATCCAAAGTGCTGACTTTAGAAGTTCTATATTTATAAAAATGCAACAACAATAAAGAAAGAAGGAAAACTAATTGATGACAGGGTATGTGGTTCCTCCCTTGAGTTCTACCAGGCTAACATATAAGTAAAATCAGCATAGTACTTATCCCCTCTGTTCTTTAAAAATATGTAGTCATTCATCTAACTTTACCTTTGGAATTCAGCCTACATAGCATTGATTAAAATGGTGGAGTGAGATGGGGGAAGTCCTACTCTGTACAAGTTTTTAAACTATCTCCCATGGAGACAATAAGAACAGATAGCAAGGAACAGGCAATAAACAGACATATATTTTAGTTATAGTTGTGTAGTATTTTCCAAAGAATACACATGAATAATATTCTTCACGGGTCATATTTTAGGGATGCACATTATAGAAAAACATATAGTATAAAAACTTTTCTCTTTTTAAATTTAGTTGTCTTTCTGTCTATCCATCCATCTGCCAATCTGTGTGTGTGTGTGTGTGTTTATTAATGTCATGGTGTGTATGTGGAGGTCTGAAGACAATCTCAAATATGGATCTTCACTATCAACCTTGTTTGAGTCAGGATCTCTTGTTTGTTATTGTGTACACCAGGTTGAATAGACCATGAGATTCAGAGCAGTGTCCAGACTTTACTTCCTATCTCCCCATAGGATCATGAGGACTGAAGATGTGTGTCTATATCCTTCACATAAATTCTAGGAACTTGAACTCTGGTTTTTATGCTTGTTTAACAAGTACTTTACTCACTGATCCATTTCTTCAGCCCAGAAAGGCTTATTTTGCTTTTGAAATGTTCCTTTTACTGGGGGCACAAGATAGTCTTTTGTTAAATATGGTATGGGCTCATCTAAGATTATGTCTTAGGAAGACTTTGTAACTCAATTGATGCATGATTCACCAGTGGAGAATAAGAAAAGATTGATTATTTGCTTTTCTCCCAATAATACCATGGGATGACTACTACTTTGAATGGAATCACATTTCCTTATCCTCATTCATTCTGAGTGTGCACTTGTTGAAATGGTTATGACAAACTACAAGCTTTAGCAAGCAAATTTGAATATTAGATAAACACCAATAATTCTTTTAGAATAAATTTGTTCTGTGCAATAATTATATTTTATTTTTAAATATTTTTATTATTTAAAACAGTTTTTAAAATTTAAAATATATTTTGATCACATTCTTTCCCTTCCCCAAGTCCTTCCAGATTTTCTTCTCCTCCCTACCCACCCAACTTTAAGTTCTTTCTTAAATACAAACAAAGAAACCCAGTACTAAAACAAAACCCCTCCCAACCAAGAAAGCAAAATACACCCCCAAAAAACAGAAAACACCAAATTGTAATCAAATAAAAGCACACACAAAAAACTGTGTGAGGTCTGTTATGTATTGGTCAACTATTCCCAAACATGACGCCTGCCTTGGAGTAGTTGACAACACTCAGTATCATTCTATTAGAGAAAACGGATTTTCCCTCTCTCAGCAGGTATAAATGACAATTCAGTTGGTAACCTTTAACCTAGTGTCTAGATATTCATTTATTCATTCATTTAGAAATATAGCAACATAAACTAAGAAAAGATGATCACATTGAAGTTGGAGAAGACAAACAGAAGGAAAAGAGCCCAAGAGAAGGCACAAGAATTAAAGACCCACTCATTTACCTACTCAGGGATCCCATAAAAATACTTAACTAGAAGTCATAAGTATAGAAGGCCGGGGGCAGACCTCTGCAGGCCCTGTACATGGTGCTTCTGTCTCTGTGAGTTTGTATATATTCACTGTCACTCTAATGATTATATTTTAAAAGTGACGTGAAATTTAATGTCATGTTGTATTTTTATTTTTGTTTCATTTTTGAGACACGGTATCATATAGCCTATATTTATATAGCTGAGGATAACTTTGAACTGCTAATCCTTCTTCCTTCACATAACGGGGGCTGGGATTAGATGTATATGCCACCAGGTCTGGTTTATGTTCTTCATTTTACTTTACAGAATCACCAAAAGTATTTGTATGGTGTTTTCTTTTTTTAATTGTTTTATGATTTCTTTATTCTTTTTATTTCCCGTCATATAGTTCAAGAAAATGCCAATATATGTAAGAAGTGAAGGAATTCAAGCACAGAAGCATTATTGCATGTTCTCATTTATTTGTGGAAGCTAAAGCCAATCTCGAGGAACTTAATTAACATTTGGAATGTTTGGGGGGGGGTCAATGGGAAGAGGTTGGTTAATGGTTCCAGGGGTACATCATGATAAACAGAACTTCTAATGTGATACAGTAGTCTGATGCGTCCTTTTAAATGCCAATAACATTGACGTGCTCATTGTTATTGCTATTGACAGTTAAAATGTTCGACTGTTGAGTCACCTGGGAAGAGAGACTCAATGAGCGACTGTCTAAATCAGGTTAGCTGCGGGCATTTCTGTGGGGCACTGTCTTGACTATTTTGATTGGTATGGGAAGACCCTGCTTAAAAATGCGTGGCGGCATTCCTTGGTTTTGAGCCCTGTTCTTGCCCGTAGATGTGACTAGATGCTTCACATTCCAGTCTCTACTTTTGTCCGAAAATTTTGTCACAGCAGCAGAAAACAATGCTAACATAAGTAGGACAGCTCTAATTGAGAAGAATCAATTGTATATTTCAAAATAGCTAATAGGATTTTGAATGTTTCCAATGCAAATAAATGATGATAACTAGGCAACAGACATGTTACTACCGATAGGATTATACTTAGCATCCACATATAAAAATTTCACACTGTACGTTATGCATATGTACAATTGCTGTGCGTAGATTAAAAAGAAAAATCTATTTTAAAAAGAAATGAATTGAACTACTACTCAGTTACATTCCAGCATTAAATAAGGGAGAGAAATGACAGAGGGAGAGCAAGTACATTTCAAAACAAGGCAAAATTAGGCAAGGTCTTTTTATTTATTTTATTTATCCATACTGCATGTATATGCAAGGCCTTTTAAAGAAGAAACTATACAAAATGGTAAAACTAACAATTTCCAGGGAATAGTTAACAAAGGATTGAGTTTGTAGTTGCCCCTGAGGTGGGGAGAAGCTACAGAGTAAATGTACACTGAAAGCCTCTAAGGAACTAGAATTTTTTAAAACTTTTCTGAGATGGGGTTGATTTCTCTGTGTAGCTCTGGCTAACCTGGAGGTCCCTCTATAGACCAGGCTGGCCTCAAACTCACAGAGATCCTTTTGCCTGTACCTCCAGAGTGCTAGGCTTAAGAGGCATGAATCACTACTGTCCTGCAGTGGATCCAGGGGTGGTTGACTCATCTTTTATTATTATCCCTTCAATTATAGATATGCTTATCTTTTGGGCAAAATTTCATAATAAAAATGAAAAAAAAGGTTTTCTATATTTGTAGGCTATCTGCCCAATGTCAGTGTTTGACTGAGACACGCTTTTTTTCTAACTCATTGAAAATGCAAAATTTCAGTTAGTTTATTTCTATTTAATGCTTAAGTCAGAAGTTGTTTTCTGCACCAGGTGTATTTGCACAATTCGAGACGGACCAGTTTGTGTGAACAGATATTTTTGTTTGACATAAAGTGCTTCCTGTAAATCACCTAACTATGCCTTATATTTAGCACACAATAACTCACTCACAGATACCAACTGGAAGGACGACATTTGTTAAGTGACTGTGATGTATATCAGTCTCTGTTGCTATTAGAGATGGCCTATGTGAAATTGCATCTGTGCAATTCAACGTTGAAATGGACCACAGGCACAGGTAGTGATAAATCAAGCTGTAGTGATTGCATCACACTTAAGGGAAACCATGAGTGGTGTCTGCCAGGCCGTACTGCAGAATTAAGTCCTTGTCTTGATCTTTTACTTCAGATAAACTGCTCTTTGCTTTAGGCTGCAGACTCAGGAAACATACTATAGGAGCATAATAATGTCTTTTATCATGGGCATACCACTCAATTGCTCTGTACTCCAGGTTCCTCTTGAATAAATAAAAAGAGCTTAAGTAAGTAATATCTAAAGTTAGTTTAATATCAACATGCTATGGTTCCATAGTTTGAGAAATACTGTCAATCCATCTGTGATATTCCCTATGATTTCTAAAAAAATATTAGCTTATAAAAATTAGCCTCTATTGTGGATTTTTCAAATAACATTTGTTTTTGTTGTTTCTCCCCCCTTTCCTCTTCACCTTCCCTCCTTACGTGTGTTCTCCTATCCCTAGCAACCACGTTTTCACTTCCATGTTTCATGCAATCTTGTCGTCTTTCTGCCTTGCAAAACTCTTTCTTCTCTTGTGATCTCCTATCTAGCTTTGTAGCCTGTACTCACCCTATACCAACTCCCCTAAGAAATCAGGGAAATAAATTATCATTACCAATCTAAAGATAAGGAAAGCAGGGCTTGGACTGGAGAGATGGCTCAGTGGTGAAAAGCAGTGACTGCTCTTGTAGAGGATTTGTAGTTGATTCCTAGCACCACATGCTGGTTCGAAGCTGTCTGTCACTCCAGTTCCAAAGGATCTGTCACTCTGTTCTGGCTTCTGATTGTTACCAGGCATACACTTGGTATGCATGCAGGCAAAACACACATACACATAAAATAAAACAAATATACATGTTTTAAAAAGGAAACCAGGGCTCAGAGTACATGTCACCATCAAATATGCAATCCATTTCAAGGAAATTTTAAGCATCACTGAGACAGACTAACATTTGTATTGATGCTTATATATAACATTTGATTTATAACAGACATAGAATTTCAAGACTGTGGTGGCAAACTCGGACTATTTAGCACATAGCACTGAAATAAATAAATGTCCATATGGATAAAGTGAAATTGGATCTTTATTTCACATTATATACAGCAATCAAATCCAGATGGTTTTAGGGGGTCTATGTATAAAATGCAAAAGTGTCAGTATAAAAAAACATTTTATTGTAAGAAAGAAAGGTTTCTTGAATGAAGCAAAGGTATAATCTAGAAAAAAGAAAACATTTAAATTTTACTGTACTAAAATATTGCAAGAGAGATAGCTGAGTGAATGGATTAAGAAATAAAGAGTTGAGTGTATTTCTTGAAGTTTAAAGCTTGATATAGATACTAAATGTGATCTCACATATCTGAAGGGTTAAGGAAGGCGGTAGAATTTGTGAGTTAGAATCTTAGCCAAATCAAGGGAGAAGTCAAGGGACCCAGATTCATCATCTGTGTCAATATAGATTAAATGAGATAAGCCAAGAACCAGAGCAAGGCAAACAGCATCAAAAAACACTACACACAGAAAACGAGATGCCTAAAGGGATTTGTCTGGGAGCACGAGGCAGGGAGGCAGCATTTCACTTGTCATTTTGTAGCACTCTGTACTGTTTAGGGTTTTATTAGCCATTTACATGTTCCCTTTTTATAATAAAAAACATAATTAAATGAGTAGGCAAATAAATATGACCAAGTTTTAGGCTTTGACCTCATTTTCTAGCTAGAACTTTCAATAAGACATGAGAGGATCAAGTTGGCAGGTTAGATTCTAAGCATTGCATCTGTTAAGTCCCTGGAGAGATGATTGCATTTCTGAAATAAGGCAGAAGCAGGTTGGAAAGTGTTTCAATCCTTCTCCCGTCTCCTCTGTTTACATGATTCATGGGGAACAGATGGCCCATCTGTCTGTATTTATGAGAGATGTGTGTGTGTGTATGTGTGTGTGTGTGTGTGTTGGGGGGGGGTTGTTCATGGTTTGTAATCAATGAAGCAATAATTACATCCATTTCGAGTAAACTGGACTCCATAAAATGTTTTGATTTATGAATGAGATGGAGGACAAAGAGAAGGTAGGGTGATTGGAGTGTAATTACAGCATATTGAGGAAAGAGTCTTTAACACTGAAGCAACTAAACACCTCACTAGAGCCCTGATAACACTATGTTAAGGGAATAGGACTATGGATGTTTTTGATTGCTCTATCCCTACCTTACCTAACCAACTTCACACCATAGCTGGTATTTTGTTCAAAACTGACATATTCCCTTTCATCCAGGAAAGACTACTGTTACTAAGAATATACTAGAGTCAGCCAACTTCGAGAGCTAGGTAGGAAAGCTTTATTTCTTCCTTTATAGACCCCTGGCATGTTTAAACATTATTATTTGGTGCTATTGACTCCTTCCCCTCTGAGAATGCTTCTCAGCAGTAAGAATGAGAATGCTTTGTGTCTCTCAAATAAACGTTGGATAGCTGTACAAAATGATTGGCGTTATAGGATTAAGGACAAGGACAAAAATAAATTCCGTCCACTTCCTGGGGTTTTAGAATGTATAAATGCAGTCATGTCATTCTTAGCAGTGTCTTTTATTTACTTAGGGTTCAAAATATCTTATCCGTATGCTAACAAAAATATTAAAAGGAAAGTTCCCAGCCATTAATTCCTGTGTAATGGCCCAGCTTGTTTACTCCATAGCAGCATATTCTAGCTGTGTCTATATAACTTTCCCGAATTTGTATCAATTGGGCTATCAATTGGTAGGATGGTCCATGGTGCACAGGTAATGGTGAAGACTGGAATTACATGGGAATCCACTTTTCCAGCTTTTTGTCTTAGGTTGGCACTTGGAAAGATCTATAAGTATATACTGATAAATATAAATATATTTGGCTTTCAAGGCCAATACATTCTCTTGTCAAACTCTGATATTGTAGTACAAAAATGGCCACAGATGGTAAGAAAATAGATATGCTATTTTATGCCAATAAAATTTTATTCACAAAACAGATAATAGATAGGTTGTTCATTTTTGCCCTAAATTAGTTTTTCCAAATTTTACTACATGGTTCAAAATACATTTATTTGGAAATGTATATGGCAGACACACACATTTATACTAAAGAAAGAGAGATCTTTTCAACTTTCTTTGTGGCCAAGATCATTATCACTGTTCTTGGAACATAACAGGTGGTCAATACATAAAAGTTCCTTTTCCATTATTTTGTTGAGACAGGATGTCTCCCAACCTTGATCCCTAATTCCAGATCCTCCTGCCTCAGCTTCATAAATCCAGGTCTTACAGACTTCCTTCAGCACTTTCTTGAATAGACACTAGTACAGAAAACACTAGAGGTAATGCTTCTATAGTGTTCTGAAAAATAATCTAAACTTCTGGCTTTATCAAACGCAAGTAGCTTTGCATAAAAACTTATTTACTGAAGCAAAGCCTTGATTTAGTGAGCTTTAGACATATTTTGTAAGCCTACCTCATTTAAATAAGTCATAACCAGGACAATGCTTGACACATAGAAAGCATTCAATAAGAGTTTGTTTTAGGCTGGGTGGTGGTGATGCGTTCCTTTAATCCCAGCACTTAAGAGGCAGAGGCAGGTGGATCTCTGTGAGTTTGAGGTCAACCTGATCTTCAGAGTGAGTTCCAGGACAGCCAGAGGTACACACAGAGAAATCCTGTCTCAGAAAAAAAAACCTAAACAAAAAAGGTCTTATTATATTTAAATAATAAAATGTATCCTTCTTGGGGCCTTTGCTATAGAAAACTAAAGTGCACAGCCAAACTCATTTTAATTGTTTTTCTGTTCCTGGCATCTTGAAAGGAAGGAAAGATAGGAGGGAGAGAAGGAGGGAGGGAAGAAGGATGGGAGGGAGGGAAGGAAAGAAGGAAGAGAAAGAAATGAAGGAAGGAAGGGAAAGGAAGGAAGGAAAGAAGAGACAGGAAGGAAAGAAAGAAAGATAAAGATAGATAATAGATAAAGAAAGGAAGACAAGGTGGGAAGATGGGAAGGAAAAAGGGAGGAAGAGAAAGAAAATGACAACTCAGCACTCAGGTCTCAGGACATATGATGAAGGGATACTTCTTCACAAGAAACAGAGACATTAACCACACATGATGGCACATATCTTTAATTCCAGAACTCAGACAGGGGCAAGGGGCTGCCACAAGTCCAAGGCCAGAGCTATATAGTAACAAAACAGAGACTGAAAGACACACATACACAGAGAGACAAGCAGAGAAAATTTTTTACAGAAGGTGAACTTCTCACACGCAGAGATGAACTTGCTTAGTTGTAACTATTTTCAGTGGTCGATGGTTTGTACATAAAATAGAGCATCACCTTTGTAACCAAAGATCACTCTTAAGGCAACCTGCTTGAATTTTTCTGGGGGAAGCAGCCCTTAGTTCATCTTCTTTCTTGTGCGTCTTATTAAGCTGTTGTGAGTGTTGGTGACACATAGGCACAGGTACAGAGTCTATGAAAACTACAGTATGTGCCTTTGTGTGGACAGAGAAGGCAGAGTTGGTGATGAGGTGGTATCCCCAAGGGAGAAGGCATTTCCAATGCCCGAGCAGTACCATGCATCGGAAAAGCAGTCAAACTCAGGCAGCTGGAGTCACCTTGTTAGATCTGGGGCTTGTTGTTTGTGGTAAATTGGATTGTGGAGCAAGGCATATCTGTCTCATAAGCATGTATGACACTGATATTTACCAACTGTTGAACTCAGAGAGCAGAAGAGACACCATCTGCCTGATTGAGCAAGGATGACCAACACCCGGAGGCTATTTCTCTACTAGTTATAGCCATGGCCAACCTGTGGCATGCAGGCTGCTTGCATCCCAGGGTATAGGAGACCCTAACACATTTGAATATATTATGTGGCAATGTCAAAAGGCGGGCCATCTCTGACAGAGTGTATCAAAATTGTGTGTGTGTGTGTGTGTGTGTGTGTGTCTTAGGTATGAAGAGACAGCATGACCATGGCAACTCTTACAAAGAAAACGTTTGTGTTTAATTGTGGTGGCTTACTTACAGTTCAGTGGTTCTGTCCATCATAGCTGGGAGCATGGTAGCATACAGGCAGGCATGGTGCTGGAGAAATAGCCGCATGTCCTACATCTTGCAGACAAAGAGAAGTTGACTGACTGTCACACTGAGTGAAGCCAGAGAAAAAGACCTCACAGTCAGCCCCCACCATGACAGACTTCCAGCAGAAGGCGTGGCCCAGATTAAAGTTGTGCCCTGCAACCTCAAGGTCTGAATTCAAGGCGTGTGTCCTCCAGTCCCCTAAAAGACCACACTTCCACACAACAAGGCCACATGTCCCGATAGTGCGAATCCCTAGGAGCTTATGGGGGATGGACAATTACCACAGTGTGCAACACAAACCGAGGGATGTGTTTCTGGAGGAAAGACCAAACAAGCTCTGATTCTCATGTTGATTTCACACGACACTGCTATGGTTTCCTGCCATGACAGACCGAAACTGTGAGTTTGGAGAAATTCCTCATCCCTTAAATTACTATTGCCAGGCATTTTGCCATCTGAAAAAACTAATGATGAGAAAACTCATATACCATACAAGAGGATGCTACAGCAATGGAGGGGTGCAAAGTGTGCCTGCCTAGATGTTGCAAATGTTGATGAATTAAAAAAGCATTATATTAAGGGTAGGGAAGGTGGATCAGCGAATAATTGCTGGCTGTGTAAGCACAAGGATCTGAATTCAGACCCCAAGAACCCACAGGAAAAAAATGATGTGCATCAAGTGTGTGGGATTGGGGTACATAGTGGAGGCAAGAGGATCCTAGGGTTCGGTGGTCACACTGTGTATATGAGAATGATTGTTAATATATATGAGAATTATCTCCAGGGTGATGGAAGGTCCTGAATTATTGAAATGGTTGCACAACATTGCTAATGTATTAAACCATTGAATCTTATTTTATTTTTTGAGAGAGCTCTCATAATTTGAAGAATGATTCTAGTCATATGAATTGTATGTTAATAAGCTATGCAACTGAAGATGCACTTGAATTTCTGACCCTCCTGTCTTTACCTTCTGAGTGTTGGGATTACAGGTGTGTGTTACCATACCCATTTTACCTGACAATATTAATTCTCATGTATAACATATCCCTCTAATATTAGCTGAATTCCTGTCATAAACACTCCCACTAGTTATGTCTGAAGAAAATGGACTAGAGAAATGGTTCCATGGGTAAGGATACCTGCTGCTAATGTCAGTGAACTAAATTCATTGTCCCCAGGACCCAGGAAGTGGAAGCAGAAAACAGACTTCCTAAAGTTGTCCACTGACTTCCACGTACTACTATGGCGTGCACTCACCCCCGCCCCCCGACATAAATAAATGTGATTTGTGAAGTACTACATTTTGTGGAGTATGTAATGTCAATTGACAGCTTCTGGGAGAGGTACGATCAGTTTTCTTAAAAGTGTGGCCCCTGCTAAGTTGTCTGTGCTCCAGTGGAGGGCCACACATCCAAGAATACATGGACAGTGCAAATTGGATTTGATGGCTTGAAAAAAAAAGAGGACGCCTGAAGGGTGAGTAAGGAAGAAGGCTCATCTGAATGAAAATGATCAAAACACATTGTTTGAAGGTCTCCAAAAACTAATGAAATATTTTTCATTAAAACTTAATAAAGGTTCCTAGCAATGAGATCAGGACCTGTCTCTGGAGCTTAGGTGGCTTTTGAGAACCTGTTCCCAGTGCTGCATTAATTTGCCCAGCCTTGATGCAAGGGGAGGAGCTTGGTCCTGCCTCAACTTGATGTACCATGCTTTGTGCAAGCCCATGGGAGGCCTTCCACTTTCTGAATGGAGGAGGAGTGGATGGGGAGAGGGGTAGATGGGAAGATGGGGGACACAGAAGGAGAGAGGAAGGAGGGGAAACTTCAGTCGGTATGCAAAACAAGTGAGAAAATGTTATTTCAATATAGTAAAAAACAATAAAAAGACCAAGAGGAAGAAGAATTGAATGCAGTACATTACTTTCTTATTATCCAATGTCTGCACATGAATTTGGTATGACTCTATCCAGAGAGCTGATCTGAGAATATCAGTCCATCACAAGGTCAAACGAGTCTCATTTTAAAAAAACTGCAGCTTGCTGTGCATTAGCTTTGTGACATTGGGCAATAATTTTAACATATCTGGTATACATACAGCTACCTTTAAAAGGTCAGAAATGTATGCAAAGATCCATATCTAAGAACATTCTTACTACATTGATTGTAAATGGTGACTGAAACCATTCAAATGCACTCTGACGGGGGAGTGATGGGAAAAAGCCATGATGCAATGGTAGAAAATTGCATTGCCATTGCAAAGGCATGATTGGAATATTGGTAATGATGAGGGAAATTCCTGCAAAATAAAAATCAAAATAGATGCAGGACATGGTGCACATGCCTTTAATCCCAGTACTTGGGAGGCAGAGACAGGCAGATCTCTGTGAGATCAAAGCCAGCCTGATATACAAAGTGAGTACCAGGTTAGCCAGGGCTACACAAAGAAACCTGTCTTGAAAAACCAAAACCAAAAAACCAAAACTTACACACACACACACACACACACACACACACACACACACACACTATGTAACAATTTTAGGACCACCCAACACTTGAGTCTAGGTGGGCAGATTACAAAACATTTTTATTTTGTTTCTGTATATTTCCATATATTTTAGAAGATTTTCTTTGCGGACAACTCTTACAGGCACGTGCACTATATTATTTGAAATATCAACAATAAGAATAATAAACTTCAAGGAAGTTACCATTTTCCTGTGCCTTTCTGGATTGTCTTGCTTTTTGGTTGCTTGTCCTATTGAATCAACCCATGAAAGACAGAATGATGTACAAGTTTTACCATCAAATGGGTCAATTAAAGGGCAAGGGCATAAGATTGAGTGAGATATTTGAAGGATGAGAACTGTGGAAAGCAAACTAAAATGTGTGAAATATGATCAGTTAGCAGCTGGAAAATATCCAATGAGAAGACTTGTCTTTCACGAAAGACTGAAGAACAGAGGATTAAATTGCAGCTGGAGGGAATTAGAGCAAAGCTATTGCAATACAATTGACAGTAAAGACTGTTAAACTCAGCAGTGGTTCACATGGAAATTATTGCTCACCCATGCAAGATGATTTCAACTCTAGATTTATTTACAGGTGGGCACAGAGAACGAGTGACTTCATGTAATATTTATCAGACACAGAATCCTATGATTTCATGTTTCAGTAGGAAAGAATGGCAGCGACTACTTATTAGAAGGAAGACAGTCAAGGAGAAGTAAATGAGAACTAATAATCGATCGCATTTTCATCTTTCTACCATGTCCATTGGTAGGGGATTTCCATATTTTCAGAACAGTCAAATATCACTTATTGCCAGTACACAATGGCAGCGGTTTTTTTTTTAACACAATGCAATGAATAAATCTCAAAGAATTTTCTTCAGCTGCCATCTGCAGTAGCTCTTAATATATAACAGCTCCGAAGAATTCTAGGTGTCAGGATCCTGTAAATGGTGAGTCTTGGCACTGGAGCTCTGGGAGATTGGCTCAGGCTCAGGGACACATTTAGCTGATGCTATGTTTTGAAATCACCCTGCAGTGCTTCTAAGTGCCAAATCTCAAGCTAACTCAATGGCTTGACTCTGCAAACTTAACAGGATCCCAGGAAGCCCATTGCAGCAGTGTGAGTTGTTGCTGTTGCTCAGCTAGGGAATTGTTACTGTGAGTTACAGCTCTCTGTGCCCTAGACAAAAACACTGAGCCCAAAGGGAGTGCTGTGTATCTTTGAGTAGGGGAAAATATCTGGGACCTCAAAAGAATTTGATGGTAATTCTCTTCTAGCGGTGACATGAGAGGCAATGAGAAAGTCTGAAAGATTACTTCTGAAAGATAGCTGGTTGATATAAATGTGTGCCTTTGGCAGCAAAGCACAGTATTTCTGTAATAGAAACTAAAACTTGCTATGCATCATTTTTTTTGGTGAGAATAGGATGATAGCAAATTCATCCATGCTCAAGTGAAGTTGTAGACAGAAGTTTCTACTTGGTGGATAACTGAAGTCGGATGTACACTTTCTTCAGGGAACGGGTTTCAAAACAGAACCAAGAAGAGAAAATGAGATGACAAGATGAATCTACCTCTCTTCCAACCTCATTCCCAGAACAGCATCATTAAACTCCAAAAATACATGTATACATGTTGATATATATATATATATATATATGTGTGTGTGTGTGTGTGTGTGTGTGTGTGTTTCTTTATAAGTGTGCAAGGGTACAGGCAAAATATGTTTAAATATTGTGAAGAAATATTCAAACTTGCTGGATACCCATAGATGCCAGACATTATGCACTCATTACCTTATTCTATACTTACAAGGGAATTGTTGCTCCTCTTTTCAGGAAAGTGAGGCTAAAACTTAATGAAATGCTTGCTCAAAACTTTAGGACATTCCTGAGTCTGGAAAGAAAATGGATACAGGGATGGGATGCTACTCTTTGATTTCTACTTAGGTTTAAACATCTTTCATTGAAGTAATATTACAGAGAGAGACAGAGAGACAGAGAGAAAGAGAGAGAGAGAGAGAGAGAGAGAGAGAGAGAGAGAGAGAGAGAGAGAGAGAGAGAGAGAACGAAAAAGTTTTAGTATTTGGAATAGGGCTGGACCTCCTTGGAGTTCTGAGTTACCATAAATTGGTGGGTAGAAAGCATGATACTTAACTCACCTTTCAAAGGCTTCTGTTTTGATCCATTTCAAGGCTAATTTTCTTAGCTTTGTGTTTACTGATCTGACTTCCCTGAAAGCCGTCTTTTGTGACCTTACATCACATAGCCTCATTGAACTTTGAACTGGCTTTTCTCCAAATGTTCAGTCTCTAACTTCATTATCCAAGAATATCTCATCCCGCTTTTCCACCTGGATAACTGTCACTCTTCACTAGAATAATTGCTGAAGGTGCCAGGCAGACAGTTCTACCCTAACTAGAGAGCACACCACCTCTTGGGGCGGGGGGATCAATACCGAATCAAATCAGAGAAAGACAATAGGATGGCATGTGAACCTATCTTTCCCAACTCAGCTCCAGAGAATCCTTATGCATGTTGTTTAGTATGGACGTTCCCCAGGGTAAAATGAGGGCATGGGATTTAGTTTAAAGTTAATAAGTAACATAAAGTTAAACAATGATTATGCAAAACTACTCTTAAAATGTATTCAACCATTTGCGTGGGCTCCCAAGATGCATGTTTTGCACAGCCTTGTATGTATATATGAATGTGAAATATATGTAGCATAAAATTGTACAATCGCTTTCAGAATAATGCAGAATCACAGAAACCGCGAACGTGGCAACTGAGACCTCATGAGGGAATCACAAATGCCAGTCTGCCTGTCCGTACTCACAGAATTCTGGGACCCGCTGAGACTTCTTGGTAGCCTGAATTATTAAAATTACGTATTTGTTTTCAAAGCAGTTGTGATCCTTTAGGCAAAAGCTCTATAAAACTTTGCCCTCGAAACGAACTACTCTTAAGGGTCGGCCCCATGCCCAGCTGTAGAACTCAACAGAAAATGAACTCAGTGACATCTTTGTAGGTTCTTTGCCTCATAATGTAGTGTTGGGGCTTTTTAAAAAAATTATGTTTTTAAGACTTATTTTTACTTAATAATACATATATTATTATTCATTCTCTATATGTCTCTTACCCTCCAGGTTTTCTGCATATATGTTATGACTGAGTCCAGTTTTGGGCTTTTATGGAATTTCTGTGTGGGAGCAAGTGGATCCCTGTGTCTATATCTGTTTCTTGTGCCATTCCCTGGCCATTTTTCTTCTGTTTGCTTTGTCCTATTCAGATGTGTGCATTTTTTTGGCTTGTATTTTATCTTATTATTATCCTTTAGGAGCCTGTTTGTTTTCTAATGAGAGACAGAAAGGGGTTGATTCCAGATGGGGAGCGGTGAGATGGGGAGGAACTGGGAGGAGTAGAGAGGGGAGACTATAATTATGATATATTATATGAGAAAAATTTATTTTCAATAAAAGGAAAAAAAGAAGATCCCCACAAAAACAAAACCACACCAAAACAAAACAAAATTCCCCTTCTTTCATGCAGAATTATCCTAGGATTCTGTTCCGAGCTCTCCTATAGGACCTAATGGGGTTTACCATAATTATTGAAGTATTCATTTTCTCAAATAAACTGGGAGCTCCTCCCCAGTATAATCTATACCATCTTCTTTATGCCTCACACACCATAGTACCTAAGCCAGTTCTTTGCAAAATGAAGTTAGAAAAATCTCAAAAATATTGGAAGTTATTGGGAAATTGTACTTGTATTTAGCTTTTCTGTGTGAGATAGGAAACACGTGTCCTTGATTGTGACTGATAACTTCATTATCATAATAACAATTATCATAATATATTAATAACAAAAGAAGGAAACTGAGTCCACATGACATTATTTTTTTAAAGATTTATTTATTATGTATACAATATTCTGCCTCCATGTATGTCCGTATGCCAGAAGAGGGCACCAAGTCTCATTACAGATGGTTGTGAGCCACCATAAGGATGCTGGGAATTGAACTCAGGACCTTTGGAAGAGCAGCCAGTGCTCTTAACCGCTGAGCCATCTCTCCAGCCACACATGACATTTTTATTGTGGTAAAATATGCATAATATATAATTTACCATCTTAACCACTTAAAATATATTGTACGTAAGTATAACGTTGCTGTACAGGTACCACCACCATCAATTTCCAAAACTCTTTCATCTTCCTTAGTTGAAATAAAAAATAAAGTAAAACCCACTGAAAATGACAATTCCACTTTCCCACCCTCTTGTCCCTGGTAATCACCACTTCCACTTTCTTTCTCTATGAATTTGTACTAGACACTTCATGGAGAGGTGCCATCAATGTTTATCTTTTCGTTGCTGGCATATTTCACTAAGCAGAATGTCTCCCAGGTTCATCCATGTAGCAGCATATGTTAGGATCTTGTGAATATATAAGATTTTGTTTGTTTCCTCTTTTGACAGGCAGTTGTATTGATTTCATCTTTTTATTGTCATGGATACTGCTGCTATATGCATGAGGAAACACGTATCTGTTTTTGTTCCTGTTTGCAATTCTTTGGGACATATGTCCCTTGTGCCATTCCTTGGCTGTTTTCCTTCTGCTTGTTTTGTCCTATACAGATGTGTGCATTTTGTTTTGTCTTATATTTTATTTTATTATTATCCTTTAGGAGCCTGTTTGTTTTCTAGTAAGAAGTGAGACTGCTGTTACATATGGTAGTTTTAGGTTCGATTTTTAAAGAGTTTCATCTTACTATTTTCCACAATGGCAACATTATTTTACATTCTTGTCAGCAGTTTACATCTACATCTTTGCTGACACTTATTTTCTTCCTTTTTCTCTTGTATTTTCATCTTAATTGTGATGAAACTAATGTGTTTGGAGTAATAGCTTATACCTTTGATCTCCATTTCCCTAATAATTGACATGTTGTCTTTATTGGCCCTAAGTGTATTTTATTTGGAGAAATGTTTCCTCAAATTCCTTTCTTTTGAATTTTTACATTGATTGATTGGTTGATTTTGTATGTGTGTGTGTGTGTGTGTGTTTGTGTGTGTGTATGCACAATTTGTGCATGCACGTGAAGCTCAAAGAACAACTTATGAGAGTCAGCTCTCTTATTGTATGATAGGTTTCAGGGCTTGAACTTGGGTCATCAAGGATTGGTGGTAAGTGCCTTTACCCCTGAGCTTTCTCATTGACCTTCCTCACACATTTTTAAGTAAATTTTTACTACTACTACTACTACTACTATTATTACTATGTATTCATTGGTATTTTTAAATTACTAAATTGAGGAACCCCAAAGTCTGTTCTAACTTTCTAGCCCAAGTGTGTATTGTAGTGAGCTACCTAGTAATGTCCTTGTCTTAAGTTCTGAAATCTGGGATTATATTCTCTTATGTGAGCAAGGGGGGCTTTACGTCACAAGATGCAGAGATGAGCTAGGAGAGCCCATTCTAACCACTGTGCTGAATCTCATAGCTAAGGAGCAACAGGGTAAGAGTGGAGAAGGAACAATGAAAGCAGAGGATCAAGGAACTCAGGACTATGAGACAAAGCTTTTAGAAGCCAACAAGGGCAAAGAGTGAAATTTCTTTTAGTATCTCCAGAGAGAATACAGTCCACCAACACCTTGACTGTAGTCCTAAAAGATCCATTTCAGATTTCCAGCCTTGAACTGTTAAGATTTTTTTAAAAATAAATATTTGTTTACAGTAATGCCTAATAGTAACAGTAAGAAATAAACGGCCTACTTTATTGTTTAAGCTACTTGGAACTGTTTTGTGTTTTATCCATCTAAGTTTATCTTAATTGACATATCAAAGAATTCAACAATAAAATAATAGCCAATTACACATTTTCAGCAAACTCTGACTACGTAGCAATCAGTCCCATTCAAGGAGGTAGCTGCTAGGCACTCAGCATATGGCAAGGGTCTGGCTCCATAACGAAATGGCGATGTTTGATGATGTTCCAGTTAAAGAATAACCAGAATGGCACTCAGTAAATGTTTACTTGATTAATACATGAATGATTTTGTTGACCAATTTGGTTTTTGGTGCTTGAAATACCCCCTGTCGGGGGGTGGCACTGGAGAACTTTGTGGAACTGAGCTAGAAAGGCTGTGGATGCCTCACGATGCTCTGGTTTGGCAGGCATGTTTAAAGGTACACTATGCCTAGCTGATTGTTGCCCCAGAGGCCCATCTTATAAACTCAGGCTCTTGTGCAAAGCCCAGCTTGCCTCCCACAGGGATCTTTTCCTTCTCTGTTATTTGTTGTTCCATCACTAGGCTGAGGTAGCACCCAAACAACAGACCTTTTCATTAAGTCCCCGAGGACAGAGACCTAGTCCAACTACTTTGGACCAATTCTGCTAAAAGTCCCCAAATCATCAATGAAGCTGAAATGTCTCAGCCCCTCAATCCTCACATCCTGATTCCACATTAGTAGTCCGACACTGTTGACTCGAAACAGACAAAAACACAAAACAAACAACAAAACCTCAGCAGCACCACCAACAAAAAGACAGACTTATTTCTCTACCCTTCCTGATGTTTGTATTCAAGCCTGAAACTGACTTTCCCCTCTCTCCTCTCTGATGACAGTGTGGGGAATTGTAGAACAGCAGTGAAAAGATGGCAAAAGAGCCTGCAGATGGTTTCAAGGGAAAAAATGCTTTCTGGAAAACATGTAAGCAAGCCCTGTGCTTAGAGGTAAAGCTGTTTCCCAAGATAAAGTTTTCCATTCTATCATGCGTCTGTTTTCCAAGGATTAGATCCAAACAACTGGAGATGTAATTATCTTCCTTTCTAGGCCAGTTGAGCATCTCAGTTGAGGATTATTTAGAAATTTAGTTTCCCTAAATCCCCTCAAGCTGCTTGAATTTTGGACTTTTCACAGTAGGTCAGTGGCCAAATTAAAGCTTACATACTGTCCCAGACAACTGCTACCCAGATCTTAAGAATCATGAGAAACCGTTTCTGTGAAAACAGGTCATCAGCTAACAGCATGGCACTTGAGCTTCAGGGCTTAAGAGGTGACCCAGCCTGTCTAGAAAGATTTGTCTTGCCTTGTGTGTCTCACAAAGTCACAACCAATATGGTACTTTTCTTTGGCAGGAAGACAGGCCTGGCTTCAAATCTTTGTTATCTCACAATACTGCTTGAAAGTAACTTTGAGGTCATTTAACCAGTTTGAGGCTAAATTCTGTCTTCTGTAAGATAAAGATAATCACTAGCTCACAGTTCTGGTGGGGGCATTAGAAGAAGTAATATGCACACAAATGCTTGGTAAATGACAAAAAAATGGAAATACTTGCAGTGGCAATTTGGGGTCAAGTTTTTGGCATATGGTGATCTAGACTTGGTTGCTATCAATAAAACCATCCTTCTTTCAGGACCTTAAAAATGAACTATTGATAAACAACTCCAGAACCACTTTCAGTCCTGCAGGAGAAGATGGCATTTGGCAGTTCCGTATTCCTCAGTTCTGCCATGTGTGATTTATTATGGCATATCATAAGGAATGAGCAACTTTCCCCCACAGCAATGAAGCATTTAGTCTATCTAACAGGTTTCAGATCATTACTTATTATACTAAATCACAAATCCTATTGCCTAATTGGACAAACAGATATTCCATTCCAGTAATGTTCTTTTACTTCAGTGACTCCCAACACTGCAGAGAGAGAAGCCTGCATTGCTGAACAGGTTGCCCTTTCCCCTCTCCCTGTTGGGTTTTGTCTCATCACTTCTTTTTCACGGGGACATTAAGATTCAAAGGGAATATGAATCTGTCCCTGCTTGAACTACTGACTAAAAAAAAAATATCATCAGAGTCTATTTCATTCCACTTCTAGAGGAGTACATTAATCACTTTCTCTTTCCAAAAGAAGTACATAGGGCCATTAAGTGATCAATACAACGTCCAAGCTTGCCTTATGTCCACCATGAGAATGATAGTGAGTGCAAAGAAAATTTGTCTCCTTATCACTAAGGGGAATGTCTTACGTCAATGTAAGACCCCAGAAACTTTCTGGCATCATTTCTTCTAAACTTGGCAATTAGAAATAGGGATAAATATATACATTTGTGGTTCAGATGGATCAGAAGAGTAACAAAGACATGAGAGAAGCCTAGATGTCCTATGCTTGGATATAGGTTTTGTTGTTCATAAACAGAACCTAATTGATAAGACCTTAAATAAACATGTTAAGGTCTAGAGGTAGGTAGATCTCTGCTATAAAATTGTTCAGGAATCTAGACTCCTCATACCAAACCAGTATCTATACAGAACAAAAGCCTTTCTGCAATGTTGACGAATCAAAAAGCACGAAGGAAATAGAAGGTGGTACGATCTTGTGAGTTTGATCAGAGTTCTTTCTTGAGGCCTCTTCCATCCTTTTATCACATGACTCCAAGGAGCTGCAAGGAAGTAGAGGAATGTACTCTTTTTTTTAAGTTTTTTTTTATTGAAAAGAAAAAAAATTAAAAAATTTCAGCCTCCTCCCAGCCTCCCATTTCCCTCCCCCTCCTCCCGCCCCTCTCCCCCTCCCCCCACTTTTCTCCTCCTCCCTCTCCAGTCTGAAGAGCAGTCAGGGTTCCCTGCCCTGTGAAAAATCCAAGGTCCTCCCCACTCCATCCAGGTCTAGGAAGGTGAACATCCAAACAGGTTAGGCTCCCACAAAGCCAGAACATGAAGTAGGATCAAAATCCAGTGCCATTGTCCTTGGCTTCTCAGTCAGCCCTCATTGTCTGCCATGTTCAGAGAGTCCGGTTTTATCCCATGCTTTTTCAGTCACAGTCCAGCTGGCCTTGGTGAGCTCCCAGTCGATCAGCCCCACTGTCCCAGTGGGTGGGTACATCCCTCGCGGGTCCTGACTTCCTTGCTCATGTTCTCCCTCCTTCTGCTCCTCATTGGGACCTTGGGAGCTCAGTCTGGTGCTCCAGTGTGGGTCTCTGTCTCTGCCCTATCATATGACAAAAGCATTTGTTCAACTATGTCCATAGCAGCATTATTTGTAATAGCCAGAACCCGGAAACAACCTAGATGTCCTTCAATGGAAGAATGGATGAAGAAGGTGTGGAATATATACATATTAGAGTACTACTCTGCGGTAAAAAACAATGACTTCTCGAATTTTGCATGCAAATGGATGGAAATAGACAACACTATCCTGAGTGAGGTAACCCAGACCCAAAAAGATGAACATGGGATGTACTCACTCATAATTGGTTTCTAGCCATAAATAAAGGTCACTGAGTCTGTAATTTGTGATCCTAAAGAAGCTAAATAAGAAGTTGAACCCAAAGAGAAACATATAGTTATCCTCCTGGCTATGGGATTGCCGGGCAAAAAACTGGGATCATGGGGGTGGGGTGGGATGGGGGCAAGGGGAGAGGGGGAGAGAATAGTGAGAAGGGGAGGATGGGGGGAACTTGTTGGAGTGGGATGGTTGATATAAAGAAATGGTGGATATGGGAGCAGGGAAGTATATATCTTAGTTAAGGGAGCCACCTTAGGGTTGGCAAGAGTCTCGAACCTAGAGTGGCTCCCAGGTGCCCTGGGCGATGTCCCCAGTTAGTTCCTGGGGCAGCTGAGGATAGGGAACCTGAAATGACCCTATCCTATAGTCATACTGATGAATATCTTGCATATCACCATAGCAATGTACTCTTTACTCAGATTACCACCAGCTAAGGATGATTTTACTTAGTGAAAAGAGGATAATGGACATAAAAAAACTGATAATGAATATTAAAATAAAAATAACATTTTACAACCTTCTCATGTCTTTAAATTTCTAGAAGAAAAGCATCAGACTAATTGTATTCTGACGATAAACACATTCAAGTTGCATTTCTGTCAATAAATACCCTTAGGTAGCCACAAAGACAGGGTTGACACATAGTCGATCTGTTTTACTGTGGTTGTTCTGACATTGAATTTCTGATAGCCTTTCATATTGACTGGTGAACAGCTACCGCTTTAAGAATCCACACTTACTTACCTCTTTTTCTGACCACCTTCACCATGACCTGTGCTTCCTATGATTCTGCCACTAAAGAGTTGAGGCCTGGTTTAGCTAAGACTTTGCTGTTTCTAATTGTTTCCAATTAGTAGAGGTAGATAGCAACCAATTTTGGACACCACCCCCATGCTGGCTATGCCCCATTAGGAGTTAGCTCAAGACTTTCTTGTTGCCTGACTACAAATACTTGACATCTAGAATTAGTAAACATTCTACACACTTGATTATGACTGACATAGCACCATTTCTGCATCACAAAAATACAAAATTCCTTTTGTAAGAAAGGAATTTCATCCCAATCTAGTTAAAGGGAACTTTGAAAGAGATCACTCCATAAAGCAAACGCGGGAAAGCCATTTGAGTGAGGTTTTAAATGACAAGGTCTGACAAGAAGAAGAGGCTGTATTCTTCAAGGAAACAAGAGCACATCTGGATGGAGTCTCTAAGCAGCAACACTAGCATCTTTAAAAACGGAATTTTAAGTGAATGTATTCCCCTTATCCAGGCAGGAAGAGTCCTGCAGATTGGCTTCCTCACTCTTATTTCCCACAGGAACACCTAACAGGCAGAATGTGTGGAGACTCAGAATAATGGCATAAAGCTAATCATGCCCCAGCGTGCACCTTTACCCCATCCATATTCCATCTCCTTTTGCATGCCTAAGGAAGTAGGCGAAGAAAATCTGGTTTAGGAAACTCTCTTAACCATTATGAGCCTTGGTGACAGCCAAGATGAGATAAACCTGTCTGCCTTCCAAGATGGTTGTGAGTTCAAAATGAGACAATGCACACTTTATTGTACAGTTGTGGGAAATGGTAGGTGTTTAGAATTTTTTCAGGTCAGAATTTTGTCAGTTTGCCACCATTTCTATGTCACCATTTATTGCCAATAGTAGGAATTTAAAGGCCAGATTTGTTATTTTGTCCCTGTACCCCTCACATTCAGGAGGTTGAGGCAGGAGGGCCTTGAGTTTGAGACTACATAATAACTTCAAAGCCAGTCTGAGCTACAGAGCAACACCCTGTCTCAAAAATAAGTGAACAAGTAAAACTAAGGTAATTACCCCACAGATCATGTGCCTAATTTCTCATAGAATTTCAAATGTCTCCACCTTACCTGCTAGCCCTGCTCATGTCCCAGGACTTTTGATTCTCTTGGAGATCACCATATTAGCAGAGTCCCATATGAGTGTAAAAGGTAAAGGTTTCAAGTGAATCTTCAAGGCAGAGGCACCTTCTGGTGTATTCCATCTTTGTACCAGTTTCTCTTACTCTCTACACTCTTGTATGTGTTTGTTCCTCTATGTCTGTGTCATCTTCTTTCCATCACAGGCTAGCTCTCCATGGAGTCACTAAGAAAGCCCCATATGCAAGTCCATCTCCAGCTGTACTTCTCCTCTCCACTGCTGCATCCCAGATTTGATGACAAGGAAATTCTGCTGCCTGTCTAGACTTCACCCTCCCATCCCTGTGTGCATGAATCCAATCTTTTTGGTACTTTCAAAGCCCTATTACTTTTCTTATATTTCCATTCTTTGGTTGTCTTAGTTAGCTCCCTCCCACTAGGATTTTAAATGGGTTCAGATATTGTGGTAGTTGGGATGTAATTGGTGCCCATAAGCTCACAGGGAGAGGCACTATCAGGAGGTGTGGCTTGATGGAGTGGGTATGGCCTTGTTGGGGCAAGTGTGTCACTGTGGGGCTAGGCTTTGAGTTCTCCTATGCTCAAACTACCCCCAGAGTCAATGTTGGCTTCCTGTTGCCTGCAAGATGTAGGACTCTGGGGTATTTCTCCAGCACCATGTCTGACTGCATGCTGCCATGCTCCCAGCCAGGAAGATCATGAACTAAACCTCTGAACTGTAAACTGCCACCTCAATTAAATGTTTATCTTTTTTATTGATATTTATTGAGCTATACATTTTTCTCTGCTCCCCTCCCTGCCTCTCCTCTCCCCCTTTCAACCCTCCCCCAAGGTCCCCATGCTCCCAATTTACTCAGGAGATCTTATCTTTTTTCTACTTTCTACTTCCCATGTAGATTATATCTATAAATGTTTATCTTTTTAAGGGTTGCTATGGTCATGGTGTTTTTTCACAGCAACAGAAACCCTAGCTAAGACAATTTAAATGACAAATCTGCTGTCATTTAAAAATATCCCGTAGTTATGAAATGGTGAGGTGGCTCAGCAGTTAATGATATTCGCTGTTCTTCTGAAGACTAGAGTTCAGTTCCAAGCACCCAAGTCAGGTTCACAACCTCCTATAACTCCAAGAATTCAATCCCAAGAATGAAATTCAGTTCCACAATGTATCTCTAAAGTGGAAGGATGATGATATCTTTTTTTTAAAAATATTTATGTGTTATGTATACAATATTCTGTCTGTGTGTATGTCTGCAGGCCAGAAGAGGGCACCAGACCTCATTACAGATTGTTGTGAGCCACCATGTGGTTGCTGGGAATTGAACTCCAGACCTTTGGAAGAGTACGCAGTGCTCTTAACCACTGAGCCATCTCTCTGGCATCTTTAAGTCTCGAATTCCCAAACAAAGTTACAGCTTTCCGTTCATATGTAGCAATCATATAAGAAACTTAAGAGACGGAGCTGGGAGGCGCAGGCAGGCAACGACAGCTGCCGCCGAGACTGGAGGGGACCAGTGCGGCGGCAGAGGTCGCAGGCGGCAGGGACCAGCGCGCAACACCGAGAGCAGATCGCCCCACTACAATTAAATCAAAGAGGTAGGCCTTTGGTTGGCGAGGGCCCTGGCAAACGGGGAGCCGGGACCGGTTCCGGAAAACCCTTCTTAGGGGTGAGAGGGTTCTTGGCCCCCAGCAGGAGCCATGTTGAAATAGGAGCGGCAGGGCTGCGTCCCTGGCACCCAGCCGCCCGCATGGCTAGTTTAAACCCAGAAATAATTACACAGAAACTGTATTCTTTCAAACACTGCCTGGCCTGGCTAGTTCCAGTTTCTTATTGGTTAGCTCTTACATATTGTTCTAACCCATTTCTAATATTCTGTGTAGCCCACGAGCTGGCTTACCAGGGAGGATCTTAACCTGCGTCTGTCTGGAGTGGGAGCATCATGGCAACTCTTACGCAGCTTCTTTTTCCCAGAATTCTCTTCTGTTTTCTCCAC